>NC_048893.1:150102775-150402775 GCF_011077185.1 Oxyura jamaicensis | reverse complement strand
GCAACAAATAAACATTGATTGCATTTTTGAAACACTAAAGGTTCCATCTTATCTACATAGCCATAAAAATGACTAAAAATGCTTCTGTTGGGCTGGTTTCAAACATCAGTACAGATCCACTATGACCATAATTATGTTTTATAATAAAGTGTACATGGAGGAAAAGCATGTTGGCACAACTTAATCTTTAATTATGTTGGAGCCCAATCAGAAATCTTATGACTGCAATTGACTTTAGCGGGCTTCATCTCAGACTGCGTTAGGTCAGGAGGCTTGAGACTTGCATAGTGACTAGCACTAATTCAAGTGACCCCAGTGTCAGAATTTCCATACTTGGATTGAATTAAGACTTAAGCACGCAAATAACTGAAAAAGTGCTGGTGAATTTGTTGGACTTCATTTCTATGGAAACTGCACAGAGAACCAGTCCCAACTGTCAGGGTAATCTAGGGAGCTACCATGGGGAAGAATGAGAAGTTGCAGTCTGTTGCTTCACCATTGGCCTCATAGATATGTCCTTACATCTTCTGCGGGTGCATGGACCATACGAGGAGCCAATTGCATTTTCAGCCATACTATCTCACATAAATGTGTGAGTACAAAGAACTAGGACAGGGATAGGAACATTGTTAGATTTGAATAAGAACGATAACATGGAAGTCTCTTTTACAGAGTAACTCAGACCCCCTGTTAGGTCTGCTCTTTCGAAAAGTATTTTGGGTCCCTGTTTGTTCCACGACTATTATATCAGACCAAAACTTCTTCAGAGTTCTTGATTCCCAACACGAAGAAAATATGCCACATCCCTGGATGCGAGTCTGGTTGAAAGAACAAAAACAGCAGTTGTTTAGGGTAGTAAAAGAAAGGAAGTTCTCAATGGTTCAAGTTAATTTTGTTTTCTAAATTGTTGCTAATTGTTTTCTAATTGTTCACAGCTACTGTTGCTTCACCATTGTGAAGGAAGGCTGTTTGAGTCTGCAGTAAACAGTACCTCTGGAATTTATCCTCATATCGTCCTACCCAATTTTGCACTTTTTTTAGAGCCATTCATTTCAACACTGAATTTATCGATTCTTCAGGTCGTCTCTTGAAGATTTGTATACGTGTATGGATATGCATCTGGAGTCTTTGAAATAAACTTAAGACCAAATTAAACATCATAAAGAACAAGGTAAAACTATACATATGCCTTGCAACAGGACTGGGTTTGATAGCCTTATGTACCCCTTTCAGTGCTATTAATGAAATCCCCACTGCAAATTTCAATTTTCATGTTATTATTTTGGTGTGTAACATTTTGGGGACATAAGAGGGTTGGAGGACTTTGTAGCCTCCAGATTTCTGTAAATTGTAACGGTGGCAGTATCTCACTGCTTGCCTGGTGGCTGATGCGAGTTAAACTTAGTTCCTGGGAGGCAGCCTGTCAGCCTCTGGAAACTCATACTATTGTTTGAAACCAGTCCCCCAGAAGATGATGGCTGAGTGGGCATGAGAAGTGGACCCTGACAGTGAAGACCAGATGGCACAGGGAGTTGATACTACCAGGGAACAACTCAGGCTGCAAAACAGAATCATTCAGTGCTGTTTATGATGTCTTGAAGTTGCCTGCCTGGCCTCCAGCCCCTGCTCCAGAAGGACGTAGGTCTCGGCATAGATGCTGTGTCATATCTGCAAGCCCTGTACAGATGTCTAGACTACCCGCAGGTCTCCAAACAACAGTCCCTCCCTCCTAGAGACTTGTATTTAGGAATCCAAATTGCTCCCATGGTGTTTGTACTTTTGGGGGCCATCACCTGAGACAATCTGCAAGGTGAGAGGCCATCATCATCACCACTAGTGAGCACAAAATCAAATGCACTGCAGGACAGTGTGAGTGATGGAAGAGCAAAATGAATGTTATTACTTTACTGGGTCCCGCACTCCAGTGAAAGCAGCTATGAAGCAGGGGCGGAAAGATGGTAAATGAAATAAATGTCTGCATTGCTGATAAATATTACTATATAGCAAAGTAGAAATGGATTTTGCCACCAGAAGACAGATAAATTTTTTCCACATACATGGTTACATTTCAAGAAATACATCAGAAATTTGTACTGTAATGTGCAGTTATGGCACAGTTATAAGCAAGAGTGGGAATTGGCATTGCTGTACTGTATTATATACCTCTGGAGAAAGGCTTTGATTTTAAGATTTAATTCACATTCACTTCTATTTTAGCTACAGAGGTTATACAAGGTGTGATACCTTTCAACAGTAGTGCAGAAATTTGTGAGTATGCCCCTAAAATTCTGAATATGAGCAAGTGAGATTAGGCAGTATGGAGGTAAGTAAATGACTGTTATAAATCTTACTCTTATATGAAAGTACAGGGTGCTAAAAACGTATAATGGGGAGAATAAGGTCTGTCCTGCTTTGGCAACAAGGCTGCTAAAGGATTTTGTCCACTGGGTAAGCAGCTGCCCACTTCACGGTGAAACATATAGGGTCCCTTCACATCACTAAAAATCAGCTGGCACACAGCCTCCTCGCACTGCCCTTGGGGATCCCCTTATTGCCAATGGAGGCAAGTGGACCTTCAGGGTACTAGGATCTGGCCTGCTTTAGACACTTATCATGGGGTAAGAAGACTTTCATCCCACAAATGGCTCCTGCACCTCACTGTTTGCAAACAAGAGGAAAACAAACAAACACACAAACAAACAATGCACTTTAGAGGGTGTAGAACCTCAGCCATACCAGAGGACAAGGGGGCAGGAATTCACTTTTGGACAGACTGCACTGGAAAGAGAAGTAAGGCTTCCAAGCTTGTAGGTCTAGAGACATTTAAAGATTCACAAAGACCAGAGGGGGTAGATTAGGGATGGAGAGAGCTGACTTGGGGACCATCTATGCAAAGATGATGATGGAAGCCACTGGAATGAGTGAGGTAGCTGAGAAAGAGAAGATACGTGGGGAGGAATGCAAGCATCAGAGAGCCAAAGAGATATCCACTGTGGAAGTGTGGATGTGAAGATGCCCTGAAAAATCTGCTTGTCTATGTAAAGTTAAAGTAAATAATTGTCAGGAGATTTTGGTGGACTTTTGTCTTACTCAGAAGTCTTTATACTGTGTAATATAGGCTCGGGCCCAGCCTCTTGAGGCAGGATCTGATGGGCTCATATGAAAACAATTGTGCTCTGCCAAAAGCAGGCAAGGTCACCCAGCTGTCCCTTCGGGATTTCAGTTCTGTGATGTGGCATCCAAGTGACAAACAAGCAGCCTTGCATTACCAAACGTGGAGACCAAGCAGTGTTTCTCCCTTTGTCTATGGGGAGTTTAGAGTCAGGACTGCTGCTTCAGCTGTGAGACTGTAAACCTGTGACTGGTGATGCTCACGATAAGCAGTGAGGACAACATCTCAGCTGTAGAAGTTTAAGTGTTTCTGACTAACAGGATGCAGGAATATGCATGCTAACAAATATTAAACAGGATAAACAGAACAAGCGTAGGTGAAATCCATCAGCAACAGACCAAAATAAAACCATGTCACCATTATAATTAGCAATACAATCTGACTGGTCTGCAGGTGCATGATGTCACAGTCAGGACAGGGTTTCAGCAAAGAGACAGCATGAAAATGAACGCTGCCAAGAAAGCAGGAACATTTTGGAAGACTTTAATGCTGCACAGCTCCAGTTACAGTCGTGGGGAGTGGTGGAGCTACTTTTCATGAATGACTGAAGGTTAATATGTGTGTGGAGACTTGTTTCACATGCCCATGTGCGCGCGCACACACAAGGCATCTGTCAAAATGTCACTGCTGGCCATTTGCATACTGTTTGTACTGATTCCTACCTGCTGGACACATAAGCTTTGGATTGTCTGTCAGACAGAGCTCAGCCATGCACCTGGCTTTGGTATGGGGGAAGATTTTATGTAAGAATACAGAGAAATGGCACTCCATCCAGCACAAACTGCTAGAGCAGGAGCTTTTCATCACTTGCAGGAGTCCCTTTGACTTCTGATATGCTCACACAAGCACTTAGTTCCCATGGCTACTAGGCCTGAACTGGGAGCTCTTCTCATCTTCTGGGTACCAGCTCAGTGCTGGGGATCTGTAAGGATACTCGTGCCCCACCAGGCACCTTGATTTCCAAGCAAAGAAAACTAGAAACACTGAGTTAAATGGGAGATATGACCACCCCAGCTGTAGTGAGTCCTGTGATAACCAAGACTTCAGGACATAGGCTCAGCACTCGATATATAAATTGCACAAGCATTTACTCACCTGTATGTTTATGAGAATTAAACAGCAAATATATGAGCTACAGTTTATCACTGGTTTAGATAAAAAGTCATAGGATGTTTCGTCTTCTATCTGGATCAACTGGGCAGCTAGCTCAGCAGATCATGAGCTGAATGTAAACTTCTTCTCTTGGGCCTAAGCCAGGCTTGTCTTTGCCAGATTTTGTTTTAAAGAAGCATCTTTATTTATAAACTCTGAGCAGAATTTGTCAGTCAACATTGTTTATGTCACATTTAAAACAAGTTAAATAAATTGAATAAGTATCTGGAGGAATGAATATGTAGGAAATATGCATTTGTGGTACTCTGGGGCAAAACATGCACTCTTATTGAGTCATAACGGTCCCAGGCTTGGGAAACGTAGGCAGTGGTAGAAGGTGATTCATCTCCTGAAAGAGCTATCCAAACCAGGATATACTAATCTGCCTTTGTTGTTGTTGTTTACTACAAATGGAGGTAACGTGAAGGAATATAAAGCAGATGGATTAGATCTGAAGACTGTAATTATCTGCTTTGATGCCTTGTCCACTGGATGAATCCTGGGATAAAGCTTATATTCAAGCTTATGGTGCCCTCTTTGGTGTAACTGAGAAATCAGCATTAACTTATCTCCCCCTGCAAATGACACACTATAAATAAAACCCCAAAGATTTACATTAAGGGGAATTTGGGGAATAGCTGAACTAGGGCCAGCTAGACCTGCACACTTTGACAGCGGCCTAAGTGGCTTCTTGTAAGAGCAGGGAAGTTTTTTGAACTCAAGCAAACTTCTAGTACCTTTAGCAAAAAGTCATTTAGCTTAACTGTGATGACATTTTCATTGGCACAATGGAAAACTACCTCTTTTTGATTGTTTTGGGTCAGTCACCTAGCTTCATTTAAGCACGCCTAGATCTTACCTTCAAAGACACACTGAATAACAAATCCCTGATCATCTTCATGCAGCTCCTGATTTCATGCTCCTCCATCATAACCCCTCTCCTTTGTGTCTGTAATAGGCAGAAGAACAGAAGGCTGTTCTGTAACCATCCACGTTTTCCACTATCCTGTTTGAGCTTGTCTGCAGTGTTTCTTGACCTGCCTCATCTTCCTTTGAAGACAGTGGGACCAGACTTGTCTGTAGTATTCAAGATACAGATGCACCAGGGATTCTTATGGTGACATAAGGATGTTCTGAAAGTTGTTTATATATATATAATAATTTTTATTATTTCCTAGTATTTAGTTTTGATATTTTTTTCTGACCAATTATAAGCACAAATCTATGTTTCCATAAGATTATCTAAGTGCGAGATCTCATTTCCAAGTAGAACACTCAACTGAGAATGGTAAGTTATTTTTCCCCATATGTCTCACTTTAAATTTACCTAAGCTGAATTTCATCTGTCATTCTTTCACTGTCATGTCGTGTCATCAAGGCCTTTTGCAATTCACACTCAGCCCTTGTCTTTAGTACTCTGAATAATTTAGCAGCTATTCTCCAGCAGAGATTAGTGTCCCCAGAGCTCATTCTGCAAGCTGACGAGGCAGCAGGGAGGCAGAACTTGAGGCAAGCCAACCTAACATCCCAGTAGCAGATATAAAGGCTTCATTTACCTTCCCAACCATTTTGATGAAAGTGCTAAGATGTATGCTGCTATTCTGCTCCTCTCGTCATGGAGGTGAAAAATCAGTTTTTATTAGTGTTGAAATTGCTTTTCACACAGGTTGCCATAAACAGAAAGGTATTGCTTTTTGGTTCATTCTTTTAGCAGAGAGTCATAGTGGCAGTGTGTTTAATCCCCTTTCTCATCTGTATTCTCAGATTCTTTTAAAACTTTTCAAATTATATCTCCATTTCCTTCTTCTGCACACAAATTTTGGCAAATAGAATTTTGTATCTTTCTAGCACACCAGCAGCTCACATCTTCGCTTGGTCTCTCTGCTGTAAGGCTATAAACAACAGCATATTGAGTGAGCTGGCAGTCAAATTACAGAAAGCTGAAAAGGTCAGGATCTTAAATCATGGATCAGATAAGACAAAGAATTTCAGATATCTCACAGCAAATAAGGTACGGAGAATGTGATGAACACTGTATAACAGCATGAAACCATACATGGAAAAATGTGAAGTGCTATAAACTTCCTCTTCTGATTTAATTTGATACAACCACACATAGGAATTATAGCAAAAAGGCACTGATAGCCACATTGTTATTTACACTCAGTAGGAAGCAAGGCTGAGCTATGTGTGGAAGTTGGATAGGGCCCTGGGTGACTTGATCCAGTGGGTAGCATCCCCCACCCATGGCAGGGGGGTTTGAACCAGGTGATCTTTAAGGTCCCTTCCAACCCAAAGCATTCTGTGATTCTATGATTGTAAAGAAGAAAGGTTGGTGCTTTTAGTTCTGCAAAAAATCTCACTAACAGGGCTAGGATTTGGAAGCTAAAAAATCAAACTTTCCACCCTAGCAGCTTCCAAAAGGGTATAATTACAGTGATTTAATGCTTATATTTCAATTGTATGCAAGAATTCAGGCTTGTTTACTTCTCTGGATGTGAGCAATAGGGAGAAACAAGGGAAGAGGCATCCACTCTAGAAGACATGGAAAGTAGGATTCGACAATGCACCTTTTAACAGCTCAGTCTGTGTTTGTGGTTATCCTCTCCAGGAGAGTGCGGTTGACCAAGATGTTGGTGCCCAAGAATACCAATGACATTTTGAGGTAAATTACTCTGATTCCTGACTTCTTGGAAGCAGGCTAGTCTTTATCATGAACAAAAGATATGTTAATAGACAAGTCCCCCAAATATACCAGGATTAGGAGGAGAAAATAGCAGCTGAAAGTTACATGGACATCTTTCTCCTCAAGGTGAGTTGCTGGAGAGTGTTAGGAAATAGAGATGAGTAAGAGGTGACCAGAGATAGGAGCAGGAAGACTCACCCGGTGAAACCATCCCTCTTGCTTTGGTCTTTTCACTACAGATGCAGCAGTCACCTGGTTCCCCTCTGCTGCCAGGATGGCCCTGGGGTCAGGCTGGCTTACAGCAGAGGTGAGCTCGGGAAGAATCAGGTTAATAGATTTTGGCAGCATTGTGGAGACTATTTTCTTCAGCTTTTCCCAATAAAGCTTAAAGACAAAAACCTTAGCATTTCTTCTTAAAATATAAGACTTAACTCCTTATTTATGAGTTGCTTCTGAATTTAAAAATGTCTTGTAGCCTCATGTCAATATCCCAGTGTTTGCCTTAGCCTATAAATAATACAGCAGTGTGAGGAGATGCATTTCCATGACAAGGCTGTAAATAAATAGTGAATAATGATATACTGTCTGTTAAAGTAGGCAGGAAAAGCTGCCTGCCCACAGGCATGGGGTGACTCTGGAGTGGGTTGGAGGGGGTGAAGAAGTACTTCTGACAGGTGGGAATTTGGGGATCTGGTCACCTCACACATTTAGTGCACTGGCACATCTAGTGTTTGGCTCTTACCAAAAGCTCAGGGAAGAAACCTCAAGCTGTCATTTGTTTTAAGGTTTGCAATGATACATCTGATTTCAGTTCTCAGTGAAGAGTTAATTCAAGACAGTTGATTAATAGTACCTAAAGGAGATCTACAAGAAAGCAGGAGATGGACTCTTTGTCAGGGAGTGTAGTGATAGGACAAGGGTTTAAACTAAAAGAGCATAGGTTTAGATTAGATATTAGGAGGAAATTCTTCACTGTGAGGGTGGTGAGGCACTGGAACAGGCTACCCAGAGAAGCTGTGGATGCCCAATCCCTGGAGGTGTTCAAGGCCAGGCTGAATGGGGCTTTGGGCAACCTGGTCTGGTGGGAGGTGTCCCTGCCCATGGCAGGGGGTTGGAACTGGATTTTTAAGGTCCCTTCCAACCCAAACCATTCTGTGATTCTATGATTCCTGAAACCCAGAGTACCTGCTCACCCCTCTAAAGGGAGGTATTGGTACAGTGGGTGAGGGATGCAACATGGACAAACCTAACTTCAGGTGTACTGTGTGCACTACCCACCAAGGGAGTCCCTTGTTCATTTTTGAAGTACACCACAGAGTGTCATTCAGAAATTGTGAACTTAAAGAAAACTTCCTGAGACCACATTAGTCAACATTATCCCCATGCAACTTCACTGATGGGAGGAAAGCTGTGTTGCAGGTACGTTTTTCCATGCCCTTACCTGTACACTAGAAACTTGTCTAGGCCACGGGTCATTCATCATAAAGATCCATGCATGAAATTACAATGGACTTTCCTAGCAAGATACCCAACTAATAGTTTGACTTTACAGTTTATAACACAGAAACAGGTTCAGAGGAAGGATCTGAAAGGGTCTGGACACAATTTTGGGGTGAAGTTCCAGCAATAGAAGTCAGCAAGGAGCTAGACACCAGGCCAGATGCTCAGGAGACAAATTCACACTCTCTGTGAAGAATGCATTCACAGTTAGCAAAAGCTGACCCGACTCTGGACTTTCAGCCATGTGGAGTAAAAAGTCTGGGGAGGCAACAGGAATTGCTGAAGGCCTGGTGACATCAATTATCCACTACCTAATTCCACTGGAAAAAATGTATTCAGAGAGGTCTGTAGGGCCCAAGATGCAGTCTTGAAGTGCAGTAATCAAAACAGAGTAGTTTTAGGGACTAGGAATGGTGTTCTCTAGGCTGTAATTAGTCAGTAAGCTCATGCTGATTCTCCCTTCTCAATGCCCTCCCTTTTTTGGCAAAGAATAAAAAATAAAAAAATAAAAAACAAAGCCTTTGTTCAAATACTCAAATCTCCAAAGATCCCCACTGTTATCAGAAACAGTGTAATTAGTGTGCATGGCCCTGTAGCTTTCAACTTTGCCTCTTAGATATTAGTAAAATGGCTTAATCTTTGATAAAATAAATAAATAAAATAAAATCCAAGAGACTGCATGTTGTGGTTTAGCCCCGGCAGGCAGCTCAGCATCACACATCTGCTAACTCACTCTCCCCAGGTGGGTGGGGGAGAGAATTGGAAAGGTAGAAGTGTGAGAACTCGTGGGCTGAGATAAAGACAGTTTAATAGGTAAAGCAAAAGCCACGTGTGCAAAAAAAGCCAAACAAGGAATCCATCCGCTGCTTCCCATGGGAAGGCAGGTGCTCAGCCATTTCCAGGAAAGCAGGGCTCATCACATGTAATGGTTTCTTGGGAAGACAAGCACCATCACCCTGAATGTTCCCTCCTTCCTCCTTTTTTACCCCGGTTTTATTGCTGAGCATGGGCCAGCTGTCCTGCCTGTGTCCCCTCCCAGCTCTGGTGCACCCCCAGCCTCCGCATTGGCAGGGCAGCGTGAGAAGCAGAAGAGTCCCTGGCTCTGTGCAAGCACTGCTCTGCAACGAAAACCATCAGAGTGCTATTAGCAAAAATCCAAACCACAGCATCTTTGAGCCTCTGTGAGGAAAATTATCTCTATCCCAGACAAAGCCATGATACCACACTTGATCTTTGTCAATGCAGAGAGCAACCTGTGGAGCAATTACCATTTAAACTCTGGGTAACTACCATGCCAGGAGGCCAAAAGAAAATCTGTACTCCCTGAGAAACTTATGAGGAATTTATAAAAGGCAAGAGAGACCTGTCTCTCTCTCACTTCTCAACAAAGATGTGGGATAAATCCCAAGGAGCTGTATGTATTATCAGCCATATGGGAGGCGGGATTCCTCCCTCAAATTTGCTCCCTGTGCCCTGCTCCCTGCAACCTTTCCTCTGGGCAAGGATTTGTCAGCTGTCATTTTTAATCTGCATCATTAGTGGGAAGATCATTAGCAAATTACACACTGTAATGTGTCAGTAAGTTTACATCAGAAGTCATCTGTCTGTGGGAGTCACGGGAGTCCCACGCAGCGCTTCCAAGGACTACAAACAAACAGAACAAAATCCCAAACCTTTCCAACAAACCCACGTTAGAGCAAGCGACATCAAACAGCCCACAGTCTGCATCCTAATACACTACTTTTGCTAGTCCCCTTCTTTCTCTGCATTAATTTATCTCATCTGTGCAGTAAACCATCCCTAATCCTGTCCCTGAGCAGGATCACAGGTGCATGGCCTGGCCCTGGCTCTGTTCAGGGAGGCTCACGTACATTGGGTTGAACAGGACCAGGGCAACAGGTTGTAGTTTTGTGTGGTGCTGGATCTCCTCTAGCAGAGGGCCACTTCAGAGAGGTTTGTTCTCCTTTGTCTGCCTGCCCCAACCCATGGGTTTTCCCAGACTGGAGCCAGTGATTACACGGCCACGAGGTGGGCGACATCCATGGGAAGGCCTGGAAAAGAGGTTCAGGCTGTCCCACACTCCCTCTGTGGGTGCTCACCTGATCTGACACCAGGGGAGCAGGGTGAGGGGGAAGATTTGGGTCACCTCCTTCAGCAGCATCTTCCAGTGAGATCAGAGCAAGCAGAAGCACTGCCAGGCTCCAAGTGTATGCTTGTATTGAGCACAGGGCAATGGCTCTGAGTGCTACCAAAACCTGAAGTTACTAGAAATGATTAGCAAATAAACGCACTAATTAAAAAGGAAAAGGAGGTAAGAGAAGGTTAAAAGTTACTGAACAAGCAAGCCTGAGTTTTTGGTTATTCCTATTTTATTTTTTTTAATTCAGAGTACTGAAATACATAAACTTCTAGCATCTAGGTTTGAGTTGATAGATACCTGAGCTCTGCCTGTTCCCTACAGTGTATCACCAAAACACTATTTCATTTTTAATTTTCTCTGCACGTGGCACCTTGTCTACTTGCTCGACTCGTGAGATACTTTCCCAAGCTCTCTGAGTGACTATTTACCTGTTGGAGCATTCACGTTGATTCTCCAGTGCCGGTAGCAGCTCTTGGCTGCTTTCCTTTTGGACCCAGTGGGCCAGACTTTGAACTTTTTCAGCTTGAAAAGGTCAGGCCATTACAGAAGTTGACAATTTTTAATTTGGTAACTTCTGTGGGGAGCTGAATGGCACTCATTGAACAAAGAAATTAGTGTGAGACTGACTACTTTAAATGAGCTGCAGTTGTCATTTGGGGGAAGAAGTAAATTAATTCCAATAAACAAAGAGAAATCCTTGATGCCCTTCTGACAACACTGGGATCTCAGTGAGGAGGGAAAGAAATTTAGCTTATTAATTGTTTAAGTCTTTGGCAAACTCCCAGTTCATCTTTTCTGTTTGGGTAATGATAATGCTTTGCAGCTGTGTAGACGGAGGAGACTCTCAAGCACTGACATCCCCTCAGCCACACAGTGGGCTGGTGGGACATTGTGTGTGGGTCATCACCCACTTGGGAATGGTTACAGCAGATGAGGTAGCTCAGGGCAGCATGGCCACAATATCTCACACGGGAGGCAAATTTACCTGGAATAGAGAAGGCCAACAGGCTGCATTTGTCATCGTAGCCATACTGGTAGAAGTTTAGGGTAAATTTATACCAGAAACACCTTCCCCTTTAGACAAATCCTGCTAGAGAGCAGGCTTTTGCCCATGCTCTTACCAGTAGGGACACAACCTACCAGTGGACCTATGTGGCTCACATTAGTGATGCTGGTGGATGGTGCACTGTTGCATTTAGCTGTTCTGCTTAGCAGACTGAACAGGTATGTTGTTGGCTGAGCTCTGTGTGGTGGTGCTCTTGTACAGACAAAGTGATGGCTGAGCAGAACTTGCCCTGGCAGAGGTGGAGTGGGGCCAAGGGGTTAATTTATGGGTAAAGGCAGCAGATCAGTGGAAAACACTGATTTGGTATGTTCTTTCCTCTTTTGTTTCTCCATAGAAAAGTACAGGGAGGGCTGGGTAGAGGTGCTGCAAACCTGTGTAAATCCCTACCCCTGTGGCTGCTGTACAGGGGACAGCAGCAAAAGACGACAGAGGCTGGGGGCAAAAGGCTTACTGCTTAGTTTCTCAAAGACCTCCAGACCTTTCACTGACACAAGGCTCAAGAGAAACTGTCCTGGTTATCCCTTCTTCTGCCTCCAAGAAGTCAAGACACGAGACATTCCACATCAGGGACAACAAGTACTATTCTTGGTGGATTGTCTGAGACAAGTGAAACAGGCTTATCTTTTTCATTTTTTTTTTCTCTCTCTCTTTTTCTTTTCTTTTCTTTTCTTTTTTTTTTTTTTTGATAAAATCTCATCTACAAGGAAAATGAAAATCAGTCTTTAGTCATAGGATTTTTGCTGACTATGGTCATGTGATGGAGAGATGTGTCTCTGTAGACTTCTGTGCCCTAAACTTACGGGAGCATCCTTTTGCAGCAAAGGCTAATGCCAGGGCAATATACCAGGTCAAATACAGAATATTTCCAGAACTACTGGCCACTGGCAAAACAGACTTCATGGTATTCATGCTGAAATGCCTAAAAGTTGGTACCCAGCTCCTTGAGTGGCACTTACAGTGCAGAGTTAGGGGCTGGTGGGGAACAGAGAGGCCACTGGTGGAATCCATCCCTGTGACCCCCAAAGTAACCAGTCTGAATTTCCAAATACAGGACAAAGAGACCCTCTGCTTTCCCTCTTCCTCGGCACCTAGTCCCTACCTAGCTGCAGCAGGGCATCTCTGCCAAACTGGGGTGCGTCTCTCCCTGTGCTCTGCTGCTGACACTGACCTCCTGGGTCTGGCTGACCTGCTCCTCTCTCCCGTTCAAACATGATGGGAAGAGAAAGTGAGGTTAGGAGGTATCAATTCAGGTTGTAAAACCTTCTGATCCAAGGGGTTTTGAGTCTACTGCCCTTTCTTCCCAAGAGCCTGGCATGGCCATCCATTCAGCTGAGGACAGTTGATCTGAATGGGGGGGGGAGGAGGGTGAATAAGAAGTAATCTTCTCCTCTCCATTTTCAACTGAGATGGGGGACTGTGAGGGAGGTGATAGGCTCTTAGATGTTCATCTCAAATAATTTTCGATACCTGTGTTTCCTATGGAGAGTGGTTTGCTGAGGCCTATGGATTAGTTTGGATCGTTCTCTTCAATTCTTATACATATGGAAAGGGTGTTTTGTTCTTGTTGTTGTTTTGGTTGGTTGGTTGTTTTTTGTTGTTTTTTGTTTGTTTGTTTGTTTGTTTGTTCTAACCCGATATTCTTTTTCCAACAAAGATCTTTTAGTCTTGGTTTGATTTCAAGTTAAAGTTAATTATACAGCACAATGAGACATAGTTTCTTACATGTGAGCTGCTTTTTCAAGGTGAGTGTTTGGTACGTGGCTCTTGGTCTTCAGCATTGGTTTGGAGATCTTGCTCCATCTCTATGGATGAACTAACATCCTTGCACTAGCAAATATAAGATCCAGGCCTGTGGCTGGGTTAATCTAACATGAGATAGACCTCAGAAGTGTCAGGGAAATCATTACCATTCTTTTCCATGAGGATTGGCTTAAATATGAAGAGGCTTGATTCCCCCTCCCCTACCAAACATTAAGATCTGAATCAATTTGTCTTGTTTGCAAACTATACCCTTGGTGCTGATTGGAAACATCTTGGTGCTTATTGGAAACATGGAAACATCTGCTGTCGTCCCCATCTCTGGGGTCCCTGCTGAGGCACGGAAAACACAAATGAGAGTGCAGCTATGAAACCTGCTGGTGGTTGAACCTAAGCCACCAGCTAAGTGATGATTTTGAAGGAAGACACGTGTCCATCAATGGCACAGAGAAAGGTCAAGAGCTGGTCTTGGCCAGCCAGGTCCAATGCAATGTCACTGAACCTCCTGCTTGGAGAGTTCCTGCTTCTAATAACTGCTGACAGGATACTTGACAAGAAGATTATGTGGGGAGAAAAAAAATAGGATTTGGAGGAGTTTAAATGTGGGAAACAGAGAAGGTAGTGGGGGTCAGGAGAGGGTGTTAAAGTAAGATGTATATTTTTAAAATCTGCATAGCTTCCTTCAGTTTCTGTTTTGTTAAAAGTGAAAGCCACATTAGGTTTAGGACCTCCTGAACCTTTATATGTGTTAATCCAGAAGATGTTATTTAGCATAACACGGCTCTGATCAGAACTACTGTAATAAAACAGAACATTTAATATTTCCTTTCAATAAAACTGGAAATGAGGCCCTATGACCCATCCTCCAACTGGCTAGATATATCACACTAGTTTTAAACTCTATTCTGTAAATCAGCATTCAAATTCATGCAATCTGCCTAGCAGCTAATGAATACCAAGGAGGTTTCCAGGAAAACTATGGCAAGTGGAATTCTTTAGCTACTATAATTGATACGGCTTGTCTTAAGAAATAATAAACATCATGTTTTTAGGGAGCAGAAGCCTGAGGACATGAATGCCCTTTGGAGGAGAACCCTGCAGGGGACAGCAAGAGAACATCAGGCTAAAATGTATGATGCCCTGCCTTTTTTTGTCATTAAGCAGTCAGTATGTCGCCCAGCACAAACACACACAGACAATACCGTTGCTGAATAGATGTCTCCCAAGAGCTAGAAAGACCTTTCCTAGCGCCTGAGCCCAGCGTGTGATGATGCCTGCCTTAGCTCTTTGGTTTGTTAGCCCGCTGCTGGAATAACTGACAGCAAATGAACACCGCAGTGTTTTCTGCTGATGATTCCTGACAAGGTGAGAGAGAAGATGCTCTCCCTTCCCAGGAACGCTGCTACTTATCCAAGCTTCAAACTCAGGGCTTGGGGCTTGATGTACTCTTTGTCTGATGAAAGCATTTTGTCTGAGAGGCAGTTCGGGACGCTCAAGGCATAGAAACAGGCTATTACAGTTTTCATTTGCACAGTAGTTATTCACCCGTTGTTGCTCATAGATCTTTCTCTGTGGCCAGATCTTGAATGTGCCTCATGTGCACAGTGCTACAAGCTCTCCAGCATGCTATAGCAAAATGTCATTTTGGGGATGATTTCACTTGCTGGGTCTGCAGCAGTAACTCTGTGGGAGTGCATTTAAATTTGTCCTAAAAAGCCCTGGCTGCTGCCGGACTTGCCACCACCATTAAACATGGGAAGGGCAGGCACAGTTTGGTAAAGGTAGGCCCCAACTCTGCTGGTTGGGACTCCCTTGCAGCAGGACATAGTCAGACACAGTTCCCACCACACTGGCTTTCCCTGTGCAGCTTTTCAGGCTCTGTCCCTGGATTTTGCCAGCCCTCAAGCTGCCCCCAGGCAGGGTCTCAGAGAAAGGGGGTCACAGGGGTCTGGCCTGTGTCTGGGAGCAGCACCTGAGGCTGTTTGTCACAAACAGTGGCTGCCTGTTCAGCTGAGGACAGTGTTTGAAGGCAAAGATGTCCATTCTGTCCTGGAGTTTCTGGAGTTATACGCTATCAACAGGCACAAAGAGCAGCAGTTATTGAGGAGTCTGGGTCAGAGCCTCCTAAAAGAGTTTGATAAGGAACAAGAGAGTGCAGCCAGACACCTTCAGCTGCCAGACATTTCTCTGACAGGCAGCAAAATTATTTTGCCTACAACATGCCAGGGATGCTGCGTTTCAGCAGCTCAGATTTCCTTAGAGTGAGTTGATAAAGCAGAAAAGCTGAAAAGTGTTTGTGATCTCAAGACCCTCCGCAGAACTGTTTTTCTCTTGTTGGACACGCTCTTCTTCTGCTCCTCTGCTCTCAAGATGCACCCTCCCACCCACACGTGCTGTCTGAGGACCTCCCTGCTACACCTATCTCCTCTGTCCCCCACCCATAGAGGCTGGAAGGTGCATCAGAAAGCCATTGGCAGGCTATTGATTTTTACTGTCACGGGCTGTCTAAATATTGTGATCTGTGCTCCTGGCAGTGAACTAAAAAAATGTAACTTGCTTTATCTTCCATGCCTTTACAGGCTTTGTCATCCCCTCACTGAAGTGGGTCTTTAAATAATGAATGCGCTGTCACATCTCGTGCTGTTTTAGCTATGAAGTGTGAGAATGTAACAATATAAAGCTCAGAAACATGGCTAATAAGCTTTTACTTTCATTTGATGTCACTTCCATTGGCCACGGCTCTACCAGTGTGAGCAGGGGCACACAGGCTAAATGCCACAAATATGCACTCTTAGTGTTGGGGGGTTTGGGGTGTCCTTCCCCATCACCTCTTGCAGGGAAAGCTGCCGGGAGAAGCTCTGTGCTGCTGAGGTTTGGAGTGAGCAGTGAAGGAGGGTACAGAGGTGATGTGAGAGCTGCATAATGTGCATATGTCAATTTAATTGAGAGTTGTAATGGTCGTTTTACTCGCTGGCAATTTTGTGTTACATATGCACAAGTAACATAAGTGCTACTAATGGACAAGCCTTTTCGGTGATGGGTTACCGCTTTTTGAAGAAGTGGCATTGCACTCAACCGAGACAAATGCACTTAGGCTCAACTATGCCTTTAAAGTGTTTCTAATTGTAAGTTTTTAGACTGGGTCCAAACCACAAAATATTTGCAAGGAAAAAAAAAAAAAAAAAGAGTTTTAGAAAACTAAAAGAGAGTAGATTTAGATTAGATAGTAGGAATAAATTCTTTATTCAGAGGGTGGTGAGGCACTGGAACAGGTTGCCCAGAGAGGCTGTTAATTCCCCCACTCTGAAGTCTTCAAGGCCAGGCTGGATGGGGCTTTGGGCAACCTGGTCTGGTGGGAGGTGTGGCAGGGGGTTGGGAGTGGGGAGGCTTTAAGGTCCCTTCCAACCCAAACCATTCTGTGATTCTATGACAAATGCACACAAACCTTCAATACAGCTTCATACAAGAGAATTTTTAGCTGAGCTGTGGAGAGATCCAGCAGCAACTGCTAAAAACCTGCAGCTGGGAGGCAGCTTTGTCACAGGGAGAAAAGGTAGCTCGGTGCTGATGTCACACATCGGTAAGTAAAGGCTTGTCCTGCTACCAGCTCCATCCCCTAAATGTGACGTGGCCTTACGCTGTCTGCAGAGCTCGGTGCCTGCTCTGTGTGCACAAACAAGGCCCTCCCCACCTTGACACACAACTGTTTTCCAGCTTCTCGATCTGCTGAAATTACGACAACAGCATCATCTTCAGAGGGGAAATCAGCAATTTCCCAGCTGCCAGAAATGTGCTGGGGACCCCAGCCAGGCAAAGGCAATTAGAGCACGTTTTCCAAACCTGGGCCAAACTTTTCTTTTTGACTGCATTGCCTTTGGAGAGTGCAGTGCCTGTGAGGATGAGGGAGGGCTGTGCATTACACGAGGAAAAGCCTGCAGAGGGGGCTGCAGCCGACAGAGGTGTCAGGAGCAAGAAGGGACACGAGAAAGCGTGGGAGAAGAAAAGGTCCTTCTTCTGCCTCTCCATATCGTGCTTGCCATTTCAGGGGGATACACAGTTGCTCAGTTCCTCCCCAAGCTGCAGCTATACACAGATGAACTTGCGTTCTCCAGTTTCAGAGTGACTTGTGGAGCAATTCACACTTTTTTTGCCTTTTACATTTGATAATCACATTGGGACCTCTCAGAGTAAATTTAAAGACACTGAGATATGAGATGCTGTCTCTGGTGTTTGCAACAAAGGAATCCTTCAAAAAAGCTCTACTCATTTAGAGGTGTATCTTTGGCTATAACCTGTGATAGGTAAACTGTGGAAAATATATACTGTAGGAATGTTTATGAGCAGAGCTGTGGTTTGATCATGCTGCTACCATTTTTTCTTTAAAATTATATTTGGCTACTGCAAATTCTTGCTATAAATTCTGGCTACAGTAATCTGCATTCTTATTAACAGCTTGGTTTAAGAAAAGAGGGAAGAGTGGGAGGTAAGGGATTAAAGAACAGTATATGCAGGCTTCAGATACCTCTTCTTAGCAAAAGCTTGCTTAAATGGAAAAAAAAATATTTAAAAAAAAAAAATAAAGAAAAGAAGAAAAACAAGCCCTTATATCCTCTGGGGGAGCTGGCTAGAAGCTGGGAAAAAAATCACATGCAGCTGGTGGGTGAAGAGCTGAAACATCAGGTGAAGCTGTTTGCAGTGAGCTAGGAAGGATTTAGAAAACAGTTTATGTTTTTGATAAACAGGCATGTCATTACAGGGGAAGATAATATGCCAGAAGCAAATTAGCTCAAGAGATATCTTCTAAGCACACCCGCATGGAGGGGATGCTGCTGCCTGCAGAGAGGGGACCCCGAGGTCCCTGCCCATCCTGCGCTGCTCCCCTGCCACGCTCCTGGGGCTTCACCCAGAGATGCTCAGGCTCTGCCCACAGGGGAGGTGACTTTCAGCGCCTGGTTCGTGCTGTATTTCTGGTGCACCAGGGGCTGGGCACAGCTCTGGGGTCATGCCGCTGTGGTACCCCAAACAAGGGCTGTTTCCTTGATGGAAATACAGATTATAAAATTTAATCAGGTGTTTTTGATGGCAAATGCCTTTTTTTTTTCACCACAAGTACCAGGAAGGCAGCTCTAGCTGTGCCCCCACTGCACATGGTGGCTGGAAGCTGGCCCAGAAGAGCTCTCAGCCTCTAATTGCTGTACCCACATTAACAGCCAGCCAGGCCCCAAGCCCCAGCTGGTGGCAGAGGGGCACAGAAGCACTTAAGGCTCCTCTGAGCCATCCCGAATTGTGCAAAGGCTGCTCCCTGGGCTGCACCACAGAGCCTGAAGGAGCACATTTGTTGTGCTGCAGCAGCAGGTGAGTCCTTGCAGCCACAGGAGGAAGGGGTAACTACACCTGGATAGCCTCTCAGGCCCCTCAGCTTTCCGTGGTCCAGCCCCTCATCCCAGATTTCACTGGGCAGTATCCAAGCCATCAGCATGAATCGCTGTTAATGTATGGCTTTGCAGCGCGTCGCCCGCAGTCAGACAGAGATGCGAGGCGGGTTAGGAAGGCATTCCTCGCCTCCTCTTGTTAAAGGTGGGAGCCAGGCCGCCTACGTTGGGATTAGAGCCTGACAGTTTTGCAATCGCAGATTAAAATGGGACAGCAGAAGCTGTTTCCAGTCCTCTTACATTCCCCTCATCCTCTGGATCCTCGATGTGGCTGCTGCTGAGCCACTGGGGAAGCAGCTGGGCACACCAGGCTAAGGGAACCCCAGTAAGAAGATCAGATCCCAAAGGGATCCGGTGCTGACCCTCAGTGCTGTCCCCTTCTCCAGGATCATCTCAGAGTCAGTGAGGGTCAAGTACACACAGCCAGTGAGATTAAAAAAGAAAACAATAGCCTGGGCTCAGTGATGAACCATACAGGCATGTGGTATATGGAGATACAGAAGTGATAACTTCATAGCACTGTTCTGGTAGCACAGAAGAATACTAGCTTTGTGCCAGAATTAGGGACTTCTGTTTAAATTAAAGCTTTGTTATTGGGTATTTTATCAGCTCCTTGTAAAATTACATTGTTCGTCTGTATCTGTCTTTTAATGAAACGTGTAAAAACCAAAGACCATACTCCGAAGCTGATGACTGCAGAATTATAATTTCAGTTCCAGGAAGAGGCTTTTGAAGATCCCATTATCTCAAGGAGTCGAGAAAGTCAGGTCTCGGGGCAGGCAGGTCCTCAGTGCGATACTTGACTGGGAGCAGCTGCCTTGTTGCTCCTAGTCCATTTTCCCCCAATTTGTGTAGACCTGAGCAATCTCATTCTTGCTGTGCTTTTCAGGAAGGCTCCCTAGTGAGAGCACTTGCGAGGTGGAAAAAAAAGGCAGTTTTGGCTAAAATCAGCTGCAAGTCAGGCTGCTGACATGAGTGGGAGTGGAGTGAATTCAGCACTCAAGAAAACAACCACCACCTCGCAGGCTCTGAAGGAACAGTTCACCCGGGAAAAGAGAGTGAGTAATAATTGTGGTTATATCAGTAGCTGTCCTTGGGGAAAATGAAATATATCCCGATCGGCTCTGTCATTGCTCCTGAATTAGCTCTTTAATTGCACTCCTTGCATTTATGCTCAGTACAGCATCAATGTCTTCCCCAGAATTTGCAGTGCAAGCTGATGAGGCCAGTTGCTCCAGTTGCTCCAGCAGGGAGCTGCACTGGGTCCTGTTTTGCTGATTCTGCCTGGGACCAGGTGCCTTGAGGCTGAGTCCTGGGGCTGCTGAGCAGGCTGGTATGATCCCGTGCATTTGCAGGGCATGTTGGTGCTCTGCTGCAGAAATAGGGTAGCGATAAGCCTGGAGAAGTGTGATTAGAGGTCTGGAATAATATTTTAAAAATCCATGTAGGCTCTTGTTATGGGGAGTGCCTGCTGTGGAACACCATTTGCCATGGAGATGAGAAAGCTGTGTGTTGAATGAGGCACCCCATTGAGGTCTGTCGGCTGCTCCCCAGGGCTGTTGCTTCTCTGCTATGTCCCCTCTGGCATATGGAGACAGGCAGTCAGTGACTTGTATCAAGATGACACTCACACCTTACAGCATATGGCAGTCGTGTCCTCCTTTCCTGCTAACCTCATCTGCTTGCTCAAGGACCTCAAATGTCTCTTTAACATCAAAAATAATAGGTTCCGGCCTCACGTATGCCAACCGGACCGTCCAGACTATAGGCAGTGATTTCTTTTACAGCTGAAAACCAAAAAGGTGAGGGCAGCAAAGCCAACAAGAGGTAGGGGTGTGGGGAAGAGGGAGGAGCAGGGTGCTGGCCTGGGGCACGCAATGCCTACCAAGACCAGGGCAGCCAGGTCTGGCCCCCGCTGCGCCTGTGTTACACATCGCAGCACCAGCACCCATGGCTCTCCAGGCAGCCTCTTCGTTTTGCCAGCTTAAAGAGAATTTAATTCCCTCACCCTGCTACAGAACATAGCCGAGTGCACAGCTGCACGAGTGTGGTTGATTTGTAGGAGCCCAGTGCAATGCAGGGGAAACACCAATGCAACAGCACGACCTACCTTGTTGCCGATTTGGGTCCTCCCAGGATTTAAATACATATATATATTACTGTGCATTACAGTCCATAAAGTTGTACCAAGAGATTGCTGCATCAGGCCTGTAACTTCCTAGCAAGCTGCTGCATAGCCTGTACAAAGACATCCTGCCTTGCTGTAGGCCCTCCCAGTACTGGGAAATCAGCCGCACCTCATTCTGAATCTCAATTACTTTGATTTGTGTTTCCTGCCCAGAGGCTGTGCTTGCTATGCATTTCTTTTCAGGATTAAATAAATTTCTATTAGCAGTGATTTCTTCGGGAAGGTACCCCTAAAATGGGACTAACACAACCTAACCTCTGCTTTGTTAAGCCAAATACGTTGAACTTCAGGGGCTTCTCAGTGTGCTCACTCCTGTAACCGTGTTTTGCGACCTGAATTAAACACTCGTATGAAGTGTGGGCATCTCGAGTGGATATCCCTGTCTGGTACCGGTCCCAACAACACTTTTGCAGGAGTTACAGCACCTTTTTGTGTGCTGCAGAGATACCCCTTCTTTGCCCAGGGACTGCCCAAGCTCCCTCCCATCCTGCTCCGGAGGCAGACGGCCTGATTTCATGTATCCTCATTACTTTTTGATGCTGATGGGAAGAGGCTTCAGCCGTTTCCCTCCTTCCCCTCCTGTCTCTGTGCTCCCTACCAGCTTGTGCAGGCTCAGCTCTTATTCAGACTCCTGGCTGAGCTGCTACAATTGACTACAACAGCAGAAAACTGCAGAGGCTGAGACTTCTTCCCAGTTTGCAGGAAACTGGGAATTATGTGCAGGAAAGTTGCTGGCAGAGGGTCCTATGCTCAGTGGCACAAGGCAAGCAGTAGGAGCGGGGGGCAGAGAGAGGGAAGAGGAGAGGCAGGAGCAGACATGCTCCCTCTTGGTGCCTGTCCATGGGCCAGGCTGGTCCTTGTGAAGGAAGCCTGCCCCTTCCTAGGCTCTTAGATGCTGGAGACAGAGGCTTGGGAGCAGCAGAAACCTGCAGTGAGCTGTTTTTAGTCAGCCAGGGTTTTACACTGAGCCAGGTACAACCGTGGGCAGCTACAAAGCAAACAAACAAACAAACAGAACAGCTTCTTTTCTGGTTTGTGAGTGCTGAGAAACTTCTTGGGCATCCTCTTGTGACAGAGGATAATGTTGTGTAGGCGCTGTAATCACCAGCCATTCAGAGAGCATTGCACCTGGATCCTGCCTTTACAGAGCGCCTGGTGCTGTGGATGAGGCGGCGATAAGAAAAGATGAGTGTGTGTTTTTGTGTGCGTAAGCTTTCAGGGCACTAAATCTGCCTCCTTGTGAAGAATTTCTTAAGAACTGCATGTCAGTTTATTATTCCTCGCTTCAGCCACGGCTACTCGGTGGCTGCCTACTTCCACCTATTTGTTCCAGCATGATGGCAGCTTTATTCGGGCGATAATAGGAGTGCTGTGCTGCTTTATGAGGCTGTAATCCAATTCCCAAGTGGATGAATACTCTCCAAGGCCGCGCAGTTTATCCTGACAATCCAAGGAACTGAATTATTGACCAGAAAAATGGTGGTGTTCCTGCTCATGTAGTTACGCTCCAATTCTTCAGTATTTCTGCTAAATAAATGTGCAAAGTATTCAGAAAAAGAAATGACAAGGAAGAGCTGAGGGAGAGGATTGGGATGGCCACAAGGAGCAGTCTGGCAGAAGGGGCTGAAGCTGGGATATTTCACTGCTTGCTTCTTAATTATTTCAGTAATTCCTTGAGGATATTTCCCATCTTTCAGACAAGGACTGCACCTTGAGCTAAAGACCTGGGTGAGATGCCAGCTAAATAATTTGCACGGTCCCGAAGAGCTGAGAGGTGAAGGTTATTCACAACATCCAGAGTCCAATCTGCAGCTGAACATCCCCATGGAATACAAATATCCACAGCTCTTGCACTGAGCAGGCTCAGGGCTCCTTGCACACAGTGTGGGACAGTGTGGCTCTGCATTTCTCTCTGCTGTGCTTTGTTTCATGCTTGCAGTTGAAAGGGATGTAGAATGGATTTTAAAGTTTTAAATACGGTTTTGATCTAAACACACATGTTGTACACTATACAACATGCAGAAAGAAAGTGTCCACATAGTAGTTGTGTGTGCAAGGTGAACTTTGCAGACCTCCATACCATTGGGGTGCATAGGGTGCAGCTCAGGACCAGGGTGGTACTTGCACCCTATGCAACCCAATAGTGTTCAGGTCTGCAAAATTCAATTGGCACACTTTGAAGGGTACACGTGCATTCACTGACTTTCTCTGTCTGTTAATGAATGTCATAGACTGCAAGAAATGCACCACTGGGAACTGTTATGCTTCTTGTCTCAATATGGGGCTTTGCACATCTCCACTGGCAATGTTTGTGCTAGCCCTGGAAGAGCCTGTGGATGGTGGGAAGCCAAAGCTGGTTGGTGGCTTCTCAGCCCTGTCTCCTGGAGTCAGGTGGGTTCTGACTCTGTGTGTGTGTGTGTCCCCTCTAGCCACTGCAGAGAGACACACTGCTCACATTTTAGGCCAAAGGAAGGCTGAGGTCAGAAGGAAGAAAATCTGCATCTGTCACCTGAGATTCGCAGCTCCTCAAAAAGTGCATGCAGTGAACAGGACTCCGTTTAGTGAGTTTGAAAAACACTGAAATACAACATAAAATTAAAATTAACTAAAAAAATAGATTATTATTGTATATTTGAGTGTACTTAGATACCCACTCCTCGTTTGAGCATGCAGACCTGAATTTGGCATCCTTTTTCCTTTAGACTACTAAAGTGTTCAGGCTCACTAAGCCCTAACAGTTCTTAGGTCCTGTTGGGGTTGATCTGGGGAAAAAAAAAAAAAAAAGCATTCAATAAATGCACTGTCTTTATTGTTTTGCCATTATTTAATAGTATTTATCAGAACTATCCATCTGAAAAGCATTACTGCCTGAAAAAGCTCCACATTAAAATTCTTACCTATGTATTATACAGGGAGGTACTTACCAAAATCCCAATCCCGTAAAGCATTTAAATAAATCTCCCTGACAGTGGGAATAAAAACAGGCTTAAATATCAGCTGCCTTCTGTATTTATTTCAGATCAGTTGTGGACTCTGTTTAGATAACAGATTTTCTTGTTTGGGCAGTATTACTCTGCTCACTCATACTTGCCTAAATGTTTGAGTCCATACCAGCAAACTGAATATTAGTTTGTCCTCATGTGTTTGTTGTGACCCTTTGTGTCAACCCCCAGATTCAGTTTCTTATTGAAAGAAAAACATTTTGGTGTCCCTGCAGCAGCAAGCCCGGCCATGGTGCTTTGGCTTTGTGTGGGAGAGAGACTGTGTGCATGGGCACCAGCTCTGCTGCCGGCTGCATCTTCTGCTGGTGGCTCATTAGGACCTTTCAGACAAGCAGCAGTCTCCCAAAAACTTGGCTAGGAACACTTCAGAGGATTTTTTTTTTTTTTTTAATTAAGCAATTAAATCAGGAGCTAACTGAAGTAAACATTTGGTTTTCCAAGGCAGCACATGAATCATGATTTTAAACATGATTTTAAAGATAGGATTCATTTCTCTTTCATTTCTCTCTTGGTGACAAATCTATGCAACTGGTGTGCAGTTCTGGGGGCAGACACAGGTGCTTATTCAAATAATAGTAATGGATAGAAGATACATACCTTCATTATTCTATGACAGCTACAGCCAGATTTAACAAAACATTTTTCCACTCAGAATAACATAAATATTTTCTCCCTCTCCAAGGAGTGCTTTTGGCTTCTGAGAAGCACATCCAATAATGGGTACTGCTGATGACTGCAAAGCATGTGTGAGGAACAAGACCTGGTCAAGCTGTTTAAAGGGGAGGAAGATGAGCTGGGACTTGTCCTCATCTGGTATTTATCACTACTCTGGTCCTTTTTCCACTGACCTTGCCACCGAATCAGTACTTACGCTCAGATGTGCTGTCTCAGTGGCGAGGCAAGAGCTGGCAGTGGTGGCCCTCGCCAGCCCCTGCGTGGTTAGTCTGTGCCAGAAAACCCTCAGCCATGCGGTAATGTTTATAGAGGTACATACTTTGTGACAAATGAGTGCTGCCTCAGAAATGAGAGCTGAAGAATAAGCAAACCTTCATCTTAAAATAGAAGTTAAGGGGATCGCACGGGTATGCAAAAGAACCGTAGAGGTAAACCGGAAAATGAGCGGCTCCAGGGAAAAGGAAGAGGTCCCCCGTGTGAATTCTGGAGAGGTGGAGGGGCAATGGTGAGCTGGCTGGTGGGTGTCACAGCAGCTGGGAATGTCAGGGTGATGCTGCAGACCTTGTCCTCATGCCTGGACAGTGAGCTATGGCTGTTTGCAAGAGGTACTCAGGCTGAAGTGCACATGGCCTCATGAGGCTGAACAATGAGTCTGGGATGAGCACAAGGTCTATATTGTTAGTATTGGAGGTTTATATTGGATGGACAGTGTAAAAACAGCTGGATCAACAACACAGCAAAGGCTGTATAACATGAGGAATAAGTCACATACATGCCCCTGCAGCTCTCTCCTCTGTGTTCTTACAGTGTTTGTCTCAGCCATTATGTTGCACTACCTTTGTGTAAATGCGAGCTATTTTTGCATTGCATCCTCTGATGGATGTTGCTTGGGTGCAACTGAGACAAATTTTCAGCTGTGTCAGTTTTTAACTAGATGTGTAGCTCAGAGATTACCAAATATTAGGAATGAGCATTAACGTTTGTCAGTTTGGGAGCAGGTTCCACAGGTGGTGAAGATATCTCTCCAGCAGCTGTCACCCTGCAGGCTGCCACTCATTTTAATCTCCCCGGCACCTATATTTCTCAGGCTCTTGGCAGCCCCTCGATTTTGCTGCCGACAATTATGTGCTTCAGAAGTCTCATGAAGAAATTTAATAGTTTAGTTACATTACAGGAAGGAATTTCCCATAAATTATACCTCTGAATTTCCTTAATATGTTTTATACCCCATCTAGGGTGTCAGTCAGAGCGTGTCCCATCTCAGTGCTATGGCAAATTAAAGGGGTCTAATGAAAAGTCCTTTTCTGACAAACTCCTCTTAGGACCATTCAGAAAAGCTCTCCGGCAAAGTCAGGGAGTTTGCAGAGGTGCAGAGCAGTGATATTTCAAATGTGCACAGTCAGGACTTGGACATAATAAGCAACCCTTCTGAACAGCTTCTTGGGCTCTTAACCCCATGTGTGTGTGTCTGCCTGCACCTGTGTTTACACTGGGGTCCTTCTTCCCTTGTGATGACTCCCTCGCAGTTTGTTTTACTTGTGTTTTGCTTATCACTTTTCATACTGTTTCTTAATCCTGAAAGCTCAAATTCTCTTAGTTTTTGCTTTTTCTTGCAACTCACAGCCTCTTTTTAATGCTCTTTTTTTTTTTTTTTTTTTTTTTTCCTGCCATCATTTTCTATTCCCTTTCCACTACTTTCCAAATCCCAAACCCAAATCTAAGCACAAATCTGCACAGTAGTCAACACCCTCCCTCCCTACCTTATCTTGCCCTGCAGTCTCCCACACAGCAGGGTCCCATTCACAGGGATGAATAGCCAGCACAATGAATAAACCTCTTAAACTGGGTGTATTCCCCCTCAGGTGTGTGCAGGGAGGTTGGGACACTACCTGATGGGAGGACTGGGCATAGGGGAAGGGCCTGGGTTGCCCTCACTCTCACGAACCAAATGTTTGAGCTGGCTGTTGTCTTTAAATGCTTGTATACCTTTTTTTTTTTTTTTTTTTTTTTTTTTTTAATTTCTTCACAATTCCACATGTTCCTCTATATACTCTTTTTCTCTGTAGAACACACACAGAGAATGCACATAGGACATTCTGTATTCTTTTTCACATAACTGCAGCCTCTCCTTTTGCAAGGCAAGCTGATATAATACAGACCTCCTAAACTAGTTTACCTGAAGACGCTGATTAGCCAGAAGGCATTGTAAAAAATCATGATATACTTTAAAAATTGTCATAACATCAGAACCTGTATGTGTATTTCCACAGACACAGTGGACCAGGTTCATCGTGCCAAAGCCTGGGCACTGAAGTCAGAAACATGGACACCACTAACTGCCTGTGCAGGCATTTTGGAGGCACATTTCATCAGGTCCAGTGTAGGAGGGATGGACTGGACTCCCCAAGCTGCCACATCTTCCTGCTGACTGTAAAACCACCCATGACAGCTGCCTCAAACTAGGCCTGCATCTTATCTGAAGTCAGTTGATGGAATTTTACCTAGGATGACTGCTAAGAAAAAAAAAAGAAAAAAGAAAAAAGAAAAAAAAAACTTAAATTAGAACAAAAAGGGATGTCATAGGGACACTTCCATTTTCTTCAGAAGAGAAAGAAATAGCTCCTTTACAGAAAGCAAAAATAGTCACCCTAAGAGGGTGATGTAATGTAAGATGTGCATTTAAAACAGGTCAGATAAGGATGCTCTTTGTATTCTAAGCACGAGTAAATCTAAACTGCTTGGACAGTGAGACACATTCTATTTTGCAGTGCAGAAATGAGCCACACAATCGTCTTGAAATATCAACATCTCAACAGCAAAATTTACATCAAAATTTACACAAGCAAATACCCCACACTTGAATGACCTCCCCCTGGATACACAGCCAAATCCATTTTAGTACAGAACATTATCATTTATCACATGGGCAAATGCTGCTTGTTTCCATGGCACAAAAAGAGAAAGCTAAATGGCCAGGTGCTACCAATATTAAATGTAAACAAGACAGAAGAGTTAGAGTTTGGTCTTAGAATCAGTAGTAAAACCTCATTAATTTGTACATGACAGAAAATTATATCTGGGAACTGTTAATGTTTGTTTAACCCAGTACATCACCATATTGTTTTGAAAACTGCTTCAGAAGATTTTGCCCATTGCTACAATTATTTTGTAGTAATTGTTTTTTGTCCTGAAAGGTAATTCCTGTTCAGGTAACCTCTGTCCCCAGTGTCATGCTAGTTTTCTACAGGAGAGGGAAGGAACAAGTGAAATGTGTATTCATATTCAAAGGAAGGAGGTTAAACATAACATAGCGCTGTTATTTTAAAAGAATTATATTTTTGCATCAGGTGCTCCTTCCCCGTGTATCTGTATCTGTATGTGTGTTTATGTGTCTCTATACGCACAAATGATAAGTAGCTACATCGTTTACATTTTTATGGCATAAGCCCTTGATTGAATTTTCATAATGCCAGGAGGGCCCATTTGGAATTCTGGTCCTGCTGTGCAAATGCTCTCTAAGACATCTGCCCCAAAGAGCTTATAACTCTAAGCGGATAAAATGTGGCAGTAGGAAATAATTAAGGGGAGATAAAGTGAGTCTCTGCTGGTAGACAGGAGGGTCGGTCAGCTCTAGGACCTGAAAGCATTCGAGCTCACCCAGCACCGATTTACCCGTGAATCAGTCACACCAGCTTGGCTTTAATGCTGTGCTCTTGGCCAGACTCATCCTCGCTCTTCTGCTGGTAGATGACTTGGCCAAGCCACACAGTACCATCGTTCCCTCCCGAGAGAAGACAGACCCCCAGTGGCATAAATCAGCCCTGGGTTTCTGCATGCACGCTTGCTTGAAATCACACCCCAGACACACAGACGTGAAGAGCTGCAGGAGGTAAACCTTCTGTGGTGGTTGTGGTAGGCAGGAATGAGAACAAAGTCTGCAAAAATCTGTGGTTGCCCACTACCACTTCCATTGGCAGATCTAGGTGAAATTCAGCCCCCCCAATGCTTCCATTTCCTTCCACCATACAACCCCATGCCTTATTTTGGTGTTGCCATCATCCCTATGATGCTGGCCCAAGATGCCACAGGAGTTCAGGAAGGTTTTAAAGAACAGGTTCAACTCTTCACCATAATTTATGGCTAACACCTGAACTCCTGTTTCAGGCTCTCAGACTAGTGCATGTGTCTTTAAGTTAAGTCATCCTTGCCTCTGTTCCTCAGGGTTTGCATATGCAGACTGATTAACAGCCACTGAGGTTAATGTTTGGGTAGGTGGTTTCATGAAGTGGAAATCTGCGGAGGGATCTGATGGGATATGCTTAATGGCTATTTGCATAGGATTTGTACATGTACCAAAAGAAAGGTTACTGACAGTGCTTAAATAATGATATGTTTAATTGAGGCTCAGGTTTACTCCTTGGGAATAGAGAGAGTTGAAGAATTAGCAGAAGCTTCTTCTCTCCCACTACTGCTGCAAGAGCAAAGATCATTTTGTATGTCCATCCTTGCGTGGTTACACTTAAACCACACGAGCAGCTTACTTTGTGGGTTTGTGGGTTGATATCCCAAGTGCAACACTGGCGTGTGCATTGCCTTCCCTCCTCACAGCTGTGCTGGGCATGTGGAGCCATAGCTCCTGCTCCCTGTGGGGCCTGCAGAGATATCGCAGGGCAGGGGCTGCCAGAGAGGAGAGAAAACAGCATTAGAAAAGCAAAAGGGAAGGGGGTCATATTCATTCAGAGAAGTGAGAGTCTCAGCAGAGGGGAGACAGTTTTTTTCTCCCCTCCCCATTTCACTGTCACTCAGACGCTCCTATGCACAGCGAATTTATGGGTCTGGAGGCAGTCCAGGGTATGCATGGGCAGGGTTGGACTGTCTGCTGGGCTCTTTAAGACTCCTAAAAATAGAGATATTTCTATTTCCTTAGAGATAGGGGACAAATGAGGTGCATATGTCATCCACCTGGTGAGACTTGCCTTGTCCCCTCCTTCGTTGGCATGGTGGCTGAGTCCCCAGGTCCCACGTTGTTAACAGGCAGCTGTGGGGGACAGGCTTGACAATCTGCCACTGTCGTGCTGCTGGTGCCAGCTGGGTTTGTCCTATGCCTGTGTAAAAAGATTTCTGTTTTGTCCTTGCCAGTGGAAAGTGACTTGGTAGAGACAGGTGGAGAACACTGCTTCACCCTCTGATGTTTCCCTGAGTCTACAGCCTCCTCCCTCTGCTCCTGCTTTCTGGTAGCTAGGCTTTTTAAAGGAGACCGGGCTGGTAGCTCTGCCCAAGGGGTTAAAATGTTACCTCCTGAACTTCCAGAGGTGGATCTGTTGCCTTAAACAGCCTGGTGGGAAATCCCCAGGGGAGCAGGGCCCATGCAAACATCCCCAAGGTCAGCCCAAAGGTGAGAGCAGAACGAAATGGCCAACGTGGTATATACACAGTGATATTCCCAAGACTTACCATTTGCTTTCCAAGAGTGATTGCTGCTGGTTATGTAAGGAATCATATTATAAGCTACCACTTTTTTTTTTTTTTTAATTATTGCTGGGAATCAGACAACATAGAAATCCTGTACTTGCTAAGAAAAAGTCTCCCTTGTCCTCTTCTGGTACATTGCTTCCTCCTGCACATTTTCACAAGCAGGTTAGTAAGTATGGATCTGGGCCTTTGTTGGGGACAGAAATATATATGTTTTGACTTTATATCTCCATGGTTTACTATGTGAATGTAGTTATGCTCCAGACTTGTGAGAGCATCACAAACATAAGCAGTAAATGACTGTAGTATGATACTTATTTAAGGATTGGTGCCCAGTCCTTAGCAGACTGAGTTTACAGGCCTGCCTTTTATTTCTTGAACTTGGTTAACTTAAATCTTCTTCTCCCCCATTGCAAATGTATTAGAGGTTGTTAGAAGAAATCTCAAGCTTTTGCACTGAAGCAATTCTGACAAATTATGAGAATGTTAAAAATTAAAGCTGAAAGAACATTAAATCCATACAGATGTCAAATCAGAAATTAATAAAATATTAATATAGCTAAACTGTTCTCCCTATCCGTGGTGATGAAAATCTTAAAATATTGGGATTATGTTCTGCTGTTGGACCTGACATTCATGTCAGCTGCTGCCAGTTTCTTGATAACATTGCTTTAGTCTTTCCCTTTTCTTCCTAGAAGATGAAGGCCAGAACTGAGTGGTGGGGCAGGGAGCAGGCAGGGCTCTTGTATAAATCTCCTTTTCTCTCTCTCTCTCTCTCTCTCTCTTTTTTTTTTTTTTTTTTTTATGACTACTACTAACTGTAAAAGTACCACTTACAATCAATTAGTTTATATATTTCTTCTTCACTGACTGTACAGAAAACAAGATTTGCTTCATCCCCTTGCCAGCTCAGGATGATATCTGCCCAAATCATTCCAGACAATGATGCTAGTATTGAAGATGTTCCAGGCATTTTGCATTTAAAAAGAGTGCATAGCCTGGATGTAAGAAGAAATGAGTGTGCTGAATAATTTTTTTCTGGAAAATATCAAGTAAAACTGGAAGGTACTAATGCAGAGATTCATTTAAAGTCAAAAGCAAAAACTGCTCCTATCATTCCTGCAACTGCAGAGGCAGTTCCTTTTCTACCTCAAACTTCAGAAGAACCAAACTACACAATGTAGATTTTTAGGTAAGATGCAATGAGTTAATAAAAACACTTAGATTTATAGGAAGCACAGGCTTAAACATAATGTATCATCTTGTTCTTTCTCAATATAAATTTATTTATTTATTTATTTATTTTTGCCTAGGATACTGTGAACTGAAAAAAAAAACAGGTAAGATGCCATGTTCAGCAGATGTTTGTCAGATGCAACATCTCTTCAGGCCTGCATTAGGTGAGCTTCCCTCTTCACCTAAGGTTCTTATCCACAGTTTGAGAATGGGTAGTGATCACAGCCATGGTGCATCCTGCAGACGTTTTAAAACTTGCCTTGACTAATAGCTAGGGGTGAATGAAAGTCACAAGGGCTATTTCTGCAGAAATGGCTTCCCCCTCCATTTCCTGACAGAACCCTTCCTTCACAGCCCATTTTCTCCTCTAACCTGGATGAACACTGTTCTTCCTTTCCCCATCTCTCTTAGCATGCCAGGGATGGTTTCTCATATGCTTTCCTTTCCCTGCTGTTTCTGTTGCTTGCTGTTCTCCCCTAGGTGCTGATGCTGCTGGTGCTGAGAGGGGAAATGAATGAGCTCCCCATGCCACAGATGAGTTACAGACTATTTGCCAGTCACTCAGGCATGTGTGTAGTGGGAACAATGGCCTGGTGGTTGCTTGAAGACAAGGCCACACATAGAAGGACTGCACAATGAGAAGGGTCTCATGAAAGCCTTGCAGCAGTGTGGGTTGCCATTGATTAATGAACATTTTGGAGTGAAGAGTAAAAGTAATGAAACATGAAATATGGGTGTTAAAAACCTTGATAGATGAATCACTCTGTTGTCATACTTTGGAGCTCTAAATATTATGCTGATAACAGCTTTGTACTGCTGTTGTCTGGGGTTCCTCAGCTGGTGTGTGCAAGTATTAGACTTGTATTTTCCTATGAGTCTATTTTCTTTTCCTGTGAAATGGCCCATTTTGCTCATCAGGTACGTTATTACCCAAAGCTGTTCCTTAGAATCATAGAATCATCTAGATTGGGAAAGACCTTCAGGATCAAGTCCAATGGTCTTGTGTGATGAAGCAGAGATCCGTTGAGTAAAGAAGCAGGCAAACGTCCATGGATTTGGGCCATTTATGCATCCATCCACTTATCATAGAATCACAGAATGATTTGGGTTGGAAGGGACCTTAAAAGACCATCCAGTTCCAACCCCCTGCCATGGGCAGGGACACCTCCCACCAGACCAGGTTGCCCAAAGCCCCATCCAGCCTGGCCTTGAACACTTCCAGGGATGGGGCATCCACAGCTTCTCTGGGCAGCCTGTGCCAGTGCCTCACCACCCTCATTGTAAAGAAGTTCTTCCTAATGTCTGATCTAAACCAAATCTAAATCCTAATCTGAACAGTCTTGTATTATTGCACCATTAATCTTCAAGAGATCTCTGAAGGCACTGATTAGGGTCTTGTTGTGTAAGCTCCCCTCTTAGCCACCTCTGGAGAGTAATACATCCCACTATGTACTTTCTAAAAGTAACCCATCTACATTTGGGTCCGTGCCTGATTACTTACCTTTTATGGCCAATGTTGAGAAACAGGTGTTCTAGGTCATGATTCATCTTGTCTAAATTCAGGCATCAAGAATAATTAGGTGAATCACACTCTAAAACCACTCATTTCTCTCCTCTATAATGGAAAATTATAAATGGAGGCCAAGGTGATTAGCTTATATATAGATACCTATCCTGTCAAGGTCTCCAGGGATTTGAGACAAACCCTCCTGCAGGTCTAAGACTGGTGTGATGAATTGCCCTCTGGAGCATCTTACCCCTCTTCTTTGATTAGAAAAGAAGTCATAGAACAGTAGAATGAGTCCAACCTTAATGATTCTATGATTCTACAATTTAGGTTGGAAAAGACCTCTAAGATCATGTACTCAAACCTTTAACCTAGTAATGAAAGTCAAAGGCGGGCACCTACCTTAGATGGGACACTTAATATCTGAGTTACTAAAATTAAATTAAATTAATCCTATCCTCAATGTGAATCTGCCACTAACAAGCGAAGAAACACTAAGAATTCAAGAAATAAATCCAGCAAAATTGTTGATGATTTTTTTAGTGTTTTATTTAAAGTTTTATTTTACATTTTAAGTGGTTTTTGTTTGTTTGTTTGGTTGGTTGGTTGTTTTTGATGACAATAAATGTGTTAATCTAAAACACAGAGTGGATAAATTCTTTTTTGGCATCAGCAAAGTTAAGTTGTGTGCTGTGATGGCAGAGAGATGGTTTGGGGCAGCTTTGGACCTTTCCTCCGTAGTTCTTTTATGGAATCAATCTCTCCTATTTCAAGTTCTTGTGTGTCCAAAACTTGAGTGAGAGGATCGCCTGCTGGAAGTTGTCTCCTGTCACCACATAGAGCAGTAAGTTTCCAAACGTATTTAGTGCTGCTAAAGGTTTAACTAAAATAAGCATAAAAAGGATTGTATTCTTGAAGTGGCAGCTAGCTGCTCGCACTCGGAGCTCGATCCGAATCCCCCGAAAGATGTGGAAGGGGAGGAAGCACACGTAGAAGACCACCAAGAGGACGATGGCGAGTCTGCGAGCCTTCTGCTTGTAGCAAGTCTGCGTGTGGGGCCCTGTAGCCAAGGTATAAATAATGAGCACATAGCACAGAGTCACCGTCAGCAGGGGCAAGAAGAAACCAAACATCGTCAGCAGCCAGTTATACCATCGACTAGTGTCAAAGTCCTCAGCAGAAGACAGGTCAGGGCAGATGGTCCTGTTCTCCATGTGCTTAGTGGCAATTAAGATGCCCAAGGGGCTGACGGCTGCCAGGGAAATCATCCAAACTACTATGCAGGTCACCACTGCCCATCTCCGGTTTTGAATGAAAACGCATCTAATTGGGTGGACGATTACCAAAAAGCGGAAGATGCTGAAGCAGCTAAGGAAGATAATACCGCTGTACATGTTGAAGTAGAAACCAAAGTGAATAAACTTGCACATGAAGTCTCCAAAAATCCAGTTATTTCCATTAGCAGAGTAGTGTATAAAGAAAGGAAGCGTAGCTACATACAGTAGGTCAGTGATTGCCAGGTTTAGCATAATGATGGTGCTGCTTTTCCAGGGCCTCATCTTGACAAAATAAACAAAAATGGCCACAATGTTCCCTGGGAAGCACACCAGGAAGATTAGGCTGTAAAGGACAGAGAGGTACGATTTCACCTGTAAGAAATCTTCATCCTTGCATGTTGTCAAAGGGTCTGCGTGGCCTGGCAGAGCAGTAAAATTGTCTGTGCCTTCAGGTGCCATGTTTGAAGAAACCTTCGTAAAGCTTTACAAAAATCAGATGTTTAATTTTAACTGATTTGTTAGGACAAACGAATTCAATTAAATTTTCCATCGTTGGAGCAAATGTCATATGTTAAAAAACGTACAGCAGGGGGAAAGAACAGGGATATGTTAACATACAAAGCTTTTACATAGATCCCCCACTCCAAATTTAATTTCCCCCTCCTTCCCCTCCACCCCTCCTTTAATTTTGATAATGATTAATTTTACCTTTGCTTTATTTAATCTTCTGCAAGGAAGGTGACAACTGAAGATGCTGCTTATCCGCAAACCTACAAGAGCAGAAAGAAGACTTTTAGGAAACTAGAGAAAGTTTGGGCTTAGATTTTACAAAACTTTGTATTAGCCTTAGCCTTTCAGAAAGCAAAGCTGTACCCACATCTTATCTTCAAAAGTGAGCTAATCAGTGATTTGTAATGATGAAATCAGAGACAGTAGTCTAGTTTCATGAAAATCAAAAAATGTTGGGCTCAGATAGAGATCTCAGGATCTGATTCTCCCATAACCAGACAGTAATGGCTTGTCCCCTGAATATGATCTTATTCTCTTGGAGTCATCAGAGTATCAAACTGGAAGAAGTGCATTTCATGGGAAAATAAAAATAAAAATAAAAATAAAAAAAAAAAGCAATCTTGTTAGTGACATAGTGGCATAAAACTGATTTTAATGACTAAAAAGTGTTTCTCAAAGAGCAGAATAAAGGTAGAAAGCACAGATACTGACTAAAGGCATTGCTCTTGCCTCCCATTTCATGTGAATTGCAACTAGATAGACTTGTCTCTGAAATGGTTTCTGATCTGCCATGGCCAATTTGGATCTCTCCAAAGTGAGTTCAGGACATAACCTCTCTGGGTACTGTTTTAACCTGAGGGAATGGTAACCAAGGACAAAATTATCTCATCTAACCTCAGACTTGTAAAACATAGACATTTAAACTGGAGCCAGTCATCCTAAGACCCTCTTTATCATTGAGAGATCTAGGTTCCTCCAGGGCATAATATATCTTCCCATAAGAGAAGTTTCTAAGATAAATGATTTACTCTTTTGGTATACATATTTGTCTCTATTGATGACAAAAGCAGCCCAAGGAGATGGAATTGGATGTCTAGCCTTTACATATCTCAAGTGAGGCAAAAATGTGGGTCTTCAATGTCTCAGGTGAGAACCACTCCTAAAGAACCTGAACTAGTCCATCTGAGAAAATAGTTTTAAGTGACTTAATAAAGTGCAGGACAGGGTACTATCAAGCCCAAATTCCCCTCTTTTGTCTCAGAAAGACAGCCTTTATGTTAAACCAGTATTACACTGAACAACCATGATGAAGCCATTATTATACCTTATTGCCGTCCTGGAAATCCTCTATATAGAATTAGTTTTTGACGTGATTCATTTAGCAGCATTTAGCATATTGCCTCTATGGCAGTTTCTGCATTATCCCAAAGACTGATAGAACATACAGATTTTCTCTGACAAAGCTAGTCATTAAGGCTGTAACACAACAGCAACGATCTCATCTTAACCAGTCAGAAAGATGGATATCATTTTGTTATTCAGGACTGCTGCTGGGAGAAATTTGAACAGTGTCCCCATAACTTAGTTAACAGAGTAATACTTTTTAACACAAACATTAGCTCAGGTACAGCAGCTTTGCTATAAGATGTATTTGGTAAAAGCTGAGGCTTGTTCTAAACAAATTCAGATTAATGGTCAGACAAAAGCTAGGGATATACACATTTTATCTCTTTTCTGCTGCTTGGTGACACAACTGTCACCCACATTTATATCTTTAACTGATATGTTTTAAATAAAGCTAGACAAAATCTTCTATAATGTTTGATTCATTCCCAGTTTAGTTTCCTTGTACTGCTGATCTGTTCTTCTCTGCAACCTTGAACCCTCCAAACTGAAAATGGAGAAATATTGCTTACCTGAAAACCTGCAATTCTGCTTCTCCCTTTCATTGCTGTGAGCAAAGAGCACTACAAATGAAATGTATTTATGTCTTCCTTACAGTGAAACAGGTCTTAGTACGGCTTTGCAATCACATACACTCGCTCCCTGGCAGACCAAGACTCCATGTGGCAGTAAATTAGGAGAATGGTGTAAAACATCAGCCACTGGCTTAGGGATCAGCTTTTAGACCTGTGTGGTTGCAGGAGATATCTTTTGCCCTCGGTCCCTCATGCTGTCTTGCCTTCCGAGGACAGATCATGCTTTTCTGGCAGCAGTTCTGTGTGCTGAGGTAGCCCTGTAGTATTCAAATAGCAGCTGATCACATTTAAATTAGTGTATGCGTGCATCCGTGTGTTTGTAAAGGAGAAAATTAAATTTATTCTCTGGTTCCTGTGAAGCGAAACCTGATCACCAAACTGAATAAGGCGTGTTGCCATTTCAAGGTTAGGTGAAAAATATTATGACATACTGCTTCTGCATTAAAAACAAATGTCTAACAAAGTCCAATTTTCACCTCATTTAAGAAATGAAGTTTTGGCATGATGTGCTTTTCAGGAACTGTGTCATACTTTCTGCTTGTTTTTGGTGAATAGATTATATACAATTAATGCTGGCCCGTTACTACTGAGATGGCTGAAGTTGCAAACTTGTTTTCTTTTGAGCCTTTGCTTATGGGCTTCATGATTATCAAGAGCTGCAATCATCCATGCTTCTTGAACCAAAAGACTCTTCTTGAATAAAAATCTCATGACCGTCCTTAGCTCGAGGAACAAGATCAAAAGAGATTATTAAAAAAAGAAAAAAGAAAAAGAAAAAGAAAAAAAAAAAAAAAACATAATATGTTGCATATTTAAACTGTAGGCTTCAATCCCTGTTCTTGCAGCCTGGTCCTTACAGAAAGGCCTCAGTTGCCCATCCTTGTGCAGCCCTGTAGCCCTGGTACATCTTATAGGGCCTACTCAGTGATGAGGTGTATGATCCAGATTTCATCTCTAAAGAGTAGGCTTGTTAGTGCAGTTGTGGAGAACCATATAGATAAGAATATTTTTAGGAAGGCCATTTTGACTCTCTTGGGTGCCTGCACCATCAGCCTGAGCTGGGAGAATATTATTTGTTTTGCTAGCCATACATTAGGGAAAGAGCAGTAGTGGGCACAATTAAGACTAGAGCAGCAGCCTGACAGCTAGAACATTATCTATCTGTTACTATTATTCTGTTCTCATCTGACCAAGCTTTTCTCTAGGTCAATGACTAGAGCACTTTTGAAAATGTCTGAAGTTTCTCCATAATTGTAAAATACATTGTCATGTACCAGCTTGGGGATCAGCAACTGTTTAAATAGTTATTACCCTGTTCCTAGACACTGCACGTGTTATTAGAAATCACTGGTATGAGGCTGTGGCCTAATAAGCACAGAGGGAGCTAATTATAGCTAGGGATCATTTAATGCATCCAATTCTTAATCCATTATGCCCCCATGCAGCAGGGGCTGGTATTTATCCCACCTTGGTGGCGGCGGTGCCTTACATGAAATGGAAGTGGGCTTTTCCAGCACCATGGTGGTAGCTGCCAGGGATCCAGGGCAATGGGGTTTTGAACAGGCTCTGGGGTCACCTCCATGGGCAGGAAAAGAGAACAAAACCTCTATTTTTCAGACCAGCTCCAAGAAAGTGGCACTACTGTGAGGTCATTCAGAGCATCTCTGCTTGGAGACCAAGCTGTGCACTTTAGCCTACCCAAAGCTTGTCTAATTTGTGGCTAAAAGGACTGTGCTGCCTCCTACCTGCCCCAGACCTCACGTGACCCTTCCCCAGAGCTTCATCAGCTCCTCACCGAGCATGGACCTTCAGAAACATTGGCTTGTTTTGCAGCCATTGATCGGGCCAGACCCTTGTGTCAGGACAAAGGAACAATTCACATCCGCTTGTGAATGCCTGAACATCACTTGCCTGGTGTTGTGCAGGAGCTCTGTGAGTGAAGACTGACACTCCAACGTGACTTTCATCTCTTCAGCCTGAGGTCTTTCCTCCTCACTAGTAGTCTCTCCACCTCATTTCCATGGATCTTTTAGGCTTGCCTATAGGTAGACCAGTCTGATTCTTACCAAAAGCAGGGACATTTTTCCAGCTCCCCTCCACAAGCAGCAGGTAGAAATCAAAACACCCTGTCGTCTCACAGCTGGCTTCAGTGTCCCTAACTGCAGGCTGCTGTCAGAAGCATTGACAGCACTACCTCTCTTCTCTCATCTTAAAAAAAACATTTGTGGTGCAGTCATGGGATGTGTTGGCTCAGTGATCTGATTGAAAACAAACCAGTTTTCTTATTCCTGGGTTACCTTTCTGGTACATCGGTGAGTGGCTGTGGCTTCTCCTGTGAATGCTTTGGCTCCAGTGATGGGGACTGGGCAGGGGCAACAGGAGGACAACAGGAGCAGACCAACTTGTGCTGGCAGTGAGGTTGCATGGTAGGTAGATTTGTCACATGTGCTATCATTTTCCCTAACCTGGTGACCATTGAGAAAAATTGCAAAAACCAGCCAACAGCAAAAAGGAAGCTATTTGCACCTTCCCTGAAACAACCATTGCAAAATCCTGCAGAGTTCACGTGCGTATATAACTGTTGCCCTTGGTCGCTGTATAGAAAGGAAATGGGAATGATTTGGTAGCAGGATTATTAACTAGATATTTCCTCTTAAAGCTTTATACTATAGGCTGGGCCAGCTATCAGGGAGAGCACGACACATGTTGTATTTTTCCTTCTGTGATGGCAGGGTGAAGAGGGCACACAGGGCAAGAGATGAGTTCGAGTATCGGGAGCACACAGTCTGCTTCAAAAACTTGTGGTCTAGAATACAGAAGTGGAGAACAAAGTCCAATGCTTTTATTTTGCTTTGTTCTGTTAAATCACATGTGGCTGGTTGCAAACAATGACTCTTTCCTCTGCATGGGCTGGCTGTTAGCTTCTGCAGGCATCGGGGCAGAAGAGGTCATAGCAGGGCTTTTTGTGATATCTCAGCATCACTGCTGGACTTGGCTGTAATTAGGACTTGCAGGTGTGAGGGCTGACAAGCTGTTCCTTCACCTCAGGGGCCATTCTCATCTCAAAAAAATCTGATCTAAAATCAACGGGTGTAAGTGAAAGGCTCCTGACGGTGACCCTGGGTTTTGGGTCAGACCTTCAGACGTGGCAGCACACAGTGTGGTGCAGTGGGAATCACAAGGATAACTCTGATTAATTGCAGTGTAGGAAAATAGACAGTTTGTTGGGCAAGTGCTAGGCTCCAGAGCATTATGAGCTTTCATTATACATTTTACTTTTGGTTCAGCAAATGTATAATCTTTCCACAGGCTATTTCCCTTAGCAGACTTGCATTTGTTTGGCTGATCTTACTCTGTATGTGATTGAACACCTAATTACAGCTGGTATCAGACCACCATCAAGAGATGCTCAGTTCTGTTGACAATGATACTGTGCATCTTCATCACACGGGAAAACCAACTCCAGCTCTGCCTTCACATTTCTCCCCTGAGACAGACTGGTAAGGGCAGCATTTTTTAATCCCTAAATGTGTGTTAAGTCTAAATTAATCACTTCTAAATGCTGCCATCCAATTATGTAGGTAATGGAGACTGTTAATGAAAACTTCTGGAAAATAATATTTTACCTTCAGAAAATTGCATGTATAATCTGGAATATAAGCAGTGCTGCCACATCAGCTGAACAGAAGTAGCTCGATACACTTCCAAAAATAGCCTATATGGATCTGAGGCACAATTTTATGGCTAACACCAGTCCTTGAAGTGAACCGGTACTTGTTGACTACAGGGCACAGAAGAAGACAAAACCCATTGAAGCCCTCAGATGATCACTGAACTTTTGGGAGATGTGTTGAGCCATGGGGAGTGGAGAGAAGAAAGGCAATGGGACGATTTGCTTGCTTAAAGCCAGTATGTGGTCAGGTACCTTGGTACAGCTTGGGCAAGACCATAAACTGGTGAATAAAAAATGCTGTGGGAGCACCCAGCTATGAAGCAGTCTTATATAGCAGCTGTGCTGGGCAAAGTTTTCCCAGCAGACATTAAAACATGAACTAAATTAATCGAAGAAGTGGCAAGGGTTGTAATTGTTTAAGGTAATGGGGCATTTCCTGAAATGCCAGCTTAGTTGGTCTGAAAACAGAGAGGACTGATTTGCTGCCTTGTTATTGTTTTTTAATGCAAAGACAAAGCAGTCTCTAAACTCTTCTGAGATGAGATGTGCATATTTGACTTGCAGTGACATGTCAGTACAGGATTCAGCAAAGGGTGCTGGTAATGTGGCCTCCAGTGTCCAATCAAGTTTGCAGTCATTGGAGATATATTATCTTGTGTTGCCATCACTGCTGTAATTTGTTTGCAGGGTGCTATGGCAAGTGAAGGGAAGTCTGCCCTTTGCTTTATGCCACTAACAAAACTTCGTGTTCAGATGACTTGCACCATCACAGCCATCTACATGTGAATTTAATATACGCAGAAATTAGTTTTGCAATTAGCCAGGTGCTCATTCCTCAGCTAACACCAGCCCTTAGCTGTGCAGAAGACCCCTCACTGTGTTCCTGTGCTGGTCTCTGCAGCCCTGCTACCGTCATCCCCCAGCTTGCTCCTTCCTGCACCCACCACCTCTCAGGGGATGATATTTGGTCCTTTTCTTTGGATTTCAGATTGCAGTGGCTTCTCAGACCATCACTGCACCAGTTAGACCAAGGCAACCCAAAGCTGCTGAAGATGCCTACCTTCTTGGAGCATCCTGTTGCCCCTAAGGCTAATAAACCAAGTGTCTGGGACTTTTCTTGCCCTCAGCCCACCATGGACTGCACCATGTGCACCCTCACATGCCATCTCTGAAGGCAGCTCCCTCTGCTCCCCTGCTCTCAGGGTGCTCTGCTGGGTCCCCCTGAGAGTCACTCAGCAAGAATCTGCCCTGCCTTTGGAAGAGTCTCCCGCTCTTTAAATGATGCTTAAGTGCTAAGCATTATTATCCTTGAGCAAATAAATGGCTCTCCAGCAATTCAGACTGGGTGGAGGCTTGGATTGTTGAAATAGCCTTTCAAGGAGATAATTCCTACAAGCTGAGCCTGTAGAATTCATGCTTTCATCTTTATTTTAAATCTAGCCTTTTTCCTCAGATTGTTTTGGGTTCATCTAAATCAAATGTACAAAAGGGAGGTGCTTTTTTTTTTTTTTTTTTTTTTTTTTTTTTTTTTTTCCTGCTGAATCTTTCTCTTGCTTTGCCTTTCCATGCTAGCTTTCACCCAGAGCTTCATGGTCACTCCTGGGCTTTGGTCAGATCTCCTGCTCCCACTCTTGAGATTTGCAGGACTTGAACAAACAAAGCACCAGGCTTAACTGCCATGCCTAGTCAGCTGGAGATCTCTGCCATAAGCTGATGTATTCCATTTGTCTCCATCAGGGAAAAAGTTTCAGCTAAAACACCAGCACTTCAGCACATGCGAGTGTCATTCTGTCCTTTTGAAGACGAGAGCAGTGAACAAGCTGTGGTGGTTTACATAGGCCAAATGCAAAAACTGTGGAGCACAGGAAAATCAGAGCCATGTAACTCAGAAAGTAGCACTTTGCTGCTGGTCTGTGGTGGGACTGGTTCCTGCTGGAGAAGAATCTTTGAAGGAAAATGCCTAGCAAATAGATGAGGGTGTGCACCTTGCTCTCTCAGCCCAAGCAGAGAGCTGGCAGAAAACGGTGCCCCCACCTAACTTCACAAGCAAGCCCTGTGTGTACTCCATGGCAGAGAATAATTATGCAGTGTATTTTTGTCATTGCTCTCAAAGCTGGCACTGCCTATTATAAATACTGTGAAGGTATCTATTAAAGTTGGCAATAGTAGGGAGACGGTGAAGAAATCACAGCACCATATGACAGATTTCACTTCTCCAAAGTAAGAAAATAGAAAATAAAAGACAGAAGAAGCTCTGTGTGCTTGACCCTAACTTTTATTCTTTCTTTCTTTTTTTTTCTTTCTTTTTCAAAAGCCACGGTTTGATTGTTGGCATTAAGATGAAAGATATAGTGTTTGGGGTCAGGGGAAGCGTTGTAGCCACTGTTCTGCATTTTCCTAACATACAATCCTCCTGCTGCGTATTGGCATGACTGATGGCCTGCTAGAACCTGACGAGGGAATTGCTAATGGGGGGCGTTTGCATTAGATTTTGCACATAATTTTCTAAGGAGGTGTAAACTGGTGTATTGCCACCATCTTTGGAGCCAAGTTAATTCACATCAGCAGAGCATCTGGCCCTGCAATGGCACTGTCAGTGCAGCAAGCCAAGCGCAGACACCTCCCCTCCGCAGGATTATCTTGGTGCGTGCAGTGAGTTGCCTGTCTCTCCTGAAATCCTGTGTCCCGATTCAAAGGGGCTTTGCCTTCTGGCATTGCAGGAGGTGGGGTGGAAGGAAACTCCTCAGGAGCCTGTCTGCTGCCCCAGATAAGGTCGTATCCTTGGCAGTCCCAGCAGATGTTTTTTCCAACCTCTTCTCAAATCTCCTCCCTACCAAACCACTCTTGTGCTCACAGCACATGTTGCCTCATGTCTGACATCTTCCCAAGCTAGTCCCAGCCAGGGGCATCCTGCTCTCTGGCTACAGGTACGAAGGTTTCTGTCTTCTTTCCTCCAGTGCTGCTTCTTCTATGTTGAACAAATCCCAGTCCCACAAACTTTTCCTTTTTGTTGGCTTTGCTTTGAACCTCTGTCCACCCCATCCCCTCCCTTCTTGAAGTGCAGAGTTAGACCAGTTGCACCACCTCACCAGACACGTTACCAAAGCAGAAGGGTTACTCGTACTGTCCTGCACTCTGTACTCTTATTTCCACATCCCACTCTACTGTTTGCCTTTTTTTGCAGCATATTTGACTCATATTCAGCTTGTGATCTGCATAGACCTTCGATTCTTTACCGCAGTACTGCTGCCTAAGCAGATAGTCCTGATTTGTGCAGTTTTGGTTATTTTCCCACAAACATAAATTTTTCATTTGTCCTCACTGAATTGCATCCTGTTTTTTTCAGACCATTTCTCCGATTTCTGTAAATTGCTTTGAATCGAATGCTGTACTCCAGCATGCCGGCAGTCATCTTGTCGTCTGCATGCTTAAAGGGTATACTTTCTACCCCATTGCCCAAATCACTAGTGAATATAATAAGGGTGAGCTCACTGCATAATCTGGGCCTGGATGGAAATTTTTGTGATGCTAAACATCCTGGAGCAGGGCCTTGCACTTCTCTCCTAGAAACTCCCAACAGCATTATTTATGTCTGGCGTAGCAGCTCAACCACAGAGCCCAGCAGCACAGGCTTTTGTGTAAAATCTGGGAGAAGCAGCAGATTATCATATTTTGTGTTTCTTGTGTCCCCCTCCCATGCTGATGGAGCACTTCAGAGAGAAACCTGTTCTGTCCCATGAGAGGAGCTGGACCATGCTGGACTAAGCAGCTTCTGTGGCCAGCAGTCTTCTCCATCCCATCATTGTCATCTCTCCCATTCTCCATGTGGGACTGCTTCTCTGGCTGGTAGCTACCCTGGATGCTGCCTACCTGCTTTCTGTCAACATTTTTGATAGATTCAAGACATTCATGTGAAGCGTTTTGACTCTGTTGACTCAGCATTTCCTGAGGGAAAGGCATTCTGCTGGATTTTTTTTTTTATTGTCTGAAATCAGAATGTCTAATTTCTCCCCCGATAAACTAAATACAGAGAAGCCAGCCCTAATTCTGAGAGAAAATGGATCGCTCATCTTGGACAGGGTAATTTTTTCCTAATTCCCACCCTCAATGGTTGCTGTGCAAAGATAACCCTCACCATTAACGTGGTAGCACCTGGATTGAGCTGATGTCTCCTGGACAGCAAGGGTAAATTGCTGATGTCGTTACAAGGCAGTAGAATATCATATGGGCTCTGAATGCCAGGGTGGGGGAAAATAAGCTGTCTGCTATAGAGGTCTGTGCAAGCAATAGAAAGAGAGGTTCGGCAGTGGTACAGTTTATTGTTTCTTTGAAGACCCGGTTCAGAAGCTGCTTAATGTGGCTTTTCTCCCTCCGGTATCTCTGGCTCACAAAGCAGAAGTACAAAAACCTCCACTGTCCACCTAGGAGCAGAAAGGTTTAGAGTGGAAACTTGTGTGGAAGAGATGATGCATTTCATGAACCACAGAAAGACAGCAACAAGAAGGACCTACTGTACAGCTGAAGCCAGACACGTGGTTTAAGCTTTGTTAAACCAGTGGAACGCCTTGAATTTCTCCAGGAGGCCTCAAAAATGAATACATAAAAGTGTCCAGACTAAAGGTCATCTCTTTGTACTACAATATTTTTCAGATAATGCAAGAAAAGGAGAATTTGTATAAAATTTAAAATCAAATGCTCCCCTGAGACAAAAAAATGTGGTGAAAGAACACCTGCTGAGATCCATCTGGTTGTGACCAAAGTCACTTTCTTGACTCCCTGCAAGAGAAATTTGCTAGTTTCCACCCACCGGCACAGACTTTTGTAGAACAAAAACTCTTTCTTCAGTACTACATAACTTTTCCTTAGGAGTGATGAAGGAGGAGATTTTTGCATGGGAAGTACATCACTTGAGGTAGTTCTCACAGTTATCACAGCAAGGACAGGTGGCAGAGGTATTGATAACTTCAGGGTAGAGAAATCTGATCACTTGTGGTGGTCTAGAAGACACCAAATACAGCCCTGTGCTGAATTCCAGATACCTCTCCCTAGCCATTGCTGGTATCCAGCAGAAGTACCATCCAAACATTACACCAAAAGTCAGACGGGGAATATATAATTTAACCTTATTTGTCAGGACTGCATTTCAGGATTAATGTTTATTCCTTCCCTCCCAGTGACGTGCTGTGAAAACCCCATTACAATGGATTCACGTGTCTTGGGATGGTGAAAACACATGCTGCTGCCTGAAGGGCTCCTCTCCGTGGGCCACCGATGTAACCGTCTCCAGACACACCTCCTATTTTGCTTTGATGTGATGACTGTGGAGACTACTGCCCATAGTGTCACATCTCTCCCAATTTGGTCAGCTCGTTTGACTGGAGGGAGAATGGTGGCCATCCATAAGACCGTGTCAGCAGGTGTGGCCTATCCAGAGTGAAGGGGCAACACTCCTTGAATTCAAAAACCCACCTTTACTTTGGGATGAGACATGACAGCACAGCTCTTGCAGTAGGAAACACCGCTGTGCCTGTCCCAAAGTGCCATTAATTCGGCCTCTAACATCAGGGAGAAGAAAGTATTCCACATCCCAGTGTGAGAGCTGTCCCAGCCACAGTACCTTCAGGGCAGGAGGGCTTTTCTTGGTGCGTGTCCCCAGGAGCTCTGGCTCTGCACCCAGAGGGAAGCAGGGCTGCATTGATGGGCGCCTCTGTTTGAACACTGGGCATTTTCTGGGAAAACAGTGGATGGCTAAACAAGTTACACTTAAGAAGTTCAAATCAAAGAGCTGCTCAGCATTCACAAATGTCATTTAACTCACCTAGGTGGTGCTTCTCAGTCTTATGCCATCTTTATAGATCTGGGACTAAATTAGAAAATAAACTCTGAACTCATTTGCTTTCCCTGGCTTGGTACATACTGAATCAGCGTGAAAGCCTGCTTCAGAGATGCAGGGTGTGCGGTGAGAAAGATCTGTTCCCAGTGCCCGTATCTTTGATGCAGACCCTGAGACCACTTGGAGAGAGATCTGCTCTGCTGGGGAGAGCAAGGAGAGAAAGATGTGCTGATGCCACACTTTCCCCTCCCGCAGCCAGCTTTAGAGAAGACTGCATTTCAGCAGTGGAGAGATGTGTGATGAGAAAACACAAGCTGTTATTACCTGCAACTCTAGAGTGGCCAATAATAAGGGAGAAAGGGAGAAATCCACCATTTGTCGTGTTTGGCTCAGCAGTCAGGAGGGGGTGAATTCACTGCTGCCCTGAAGTGGATAAACTAACTCCCTGCATTTATCCTTTCTAACCATTTGCTGTGCTTAAATGGTCCCTATCGCTGCTTGTAAGATAACATCCATGGGGACAATATCAGCTGTATTTGATCTATGATAATTTACATGTTTATAACCACATAGGCATGCTAGCCGTACTTGATTTAAAAGTATAGGCCACAGATTGTGTTTCTTTGGAAAAAGCTGGAACAATGCTCCCACCTTGCTCTTGTGGATGGTATAAACAGCCTTTTGATCTTCCTTTTTCTGTGCCCTGCTGCTTCTCCAGCCCAGACTTCCTTTTCCAAATCACTCACTGGTTTCCCGCATACTTTTTTATTATTTTTTTTATTATTTTTTATTATTATTTTTTTTTTCCCAAGGTGATCCTTTTACTAGAAATGTTTTGTCTACCCTCTAGTGGGAATTTGAATTATAGCACCAGCAGCGCCTCGCTGGTGGAGGACAGGAGGCTGAAGCCCCTAATGCAGATCCGGGAATTACTGCAGTAACTGGTTCTCATGGTGCTTCCAGCACAATACGATGCCCAGTTCCTGTCCTCTCCCTTCCTCGGTGGAACTGAGGTTGACATTTTTGGGAAAAAAAAAAGGGGGGGGGGATATGCTGCCAGGATTTTGTTCTGATAGAGAGTGTTTTCACTGATATTTGTCAGCCACATACTGAACTAGGATAAGTAAGTATTGTGATATTTATAATATTGAGAGGGGATATTCAGAAGACGTATTAAAAGCTGCATCTCAACCCCATTTGCTCTTCTTCGAGATCAAGGAGAGTGCTGTCAGTTGTATCTGAAGGCAGAACATAGCAGACAAATGTGAATCAGGGTGTGCTGGGTAGGCTCCTGGCCCCAGCTCTGCTCAGCTCTGGGCTGTGCTACCTGAACCCATGTGCTCTCCTGGCATCAGTGCATGCACTGGGTGAGCAGTGGGGCCCTGCTCCTTGGGTGAAGGCAGCTCGATAGTTATGTGGCTTTGCACCAAGGGGAGAAAAACTTCCTGGCCTGTGGTGTGACTTGCACATGCCACTGCAAAAGGGTCCCCTGTACTGCTGCTGATGCTTCATGATAACCTGCAAATTAAAACCTCCTTGATACAAACTGATGAATGGGATGAGCACAGCTCACTGCTGGCTCCTGGCTGAGATCACACACAGTGGTAGCCAAATACCTCTGGTGAGCTAGTTCCCCAAAACCTTCTCCAAAGGAAAACAGAAGTGAGGGAAGCTCCTTTCACAGATGCAGAATGCGGCATTGAGGGGGCTGAGCAGAGCAGATGCTAGTCTAACTCAGCTTTTATTCCTGACATGCCACAACTGAGCAATCAAGACTCCCTTAAAAACCTTACCCTAAGCCTTTAATGCACTTTGTAAAAGCTCTGGGCTGGGAACTGATCTCTTCCCTGCCTGGCTGCTAATTTGCTTTGTGACCAGAGGCGAGTTGCTTTAACTCCACTGTGCCTCAGTTTCATCACCTCTAAAATCAGGGTGATGTATAAAATATCTCTGTGCAGCTTACCAACAGACAGGTAAGTGTGAGAAAACTCCTGTGGGCAGCTGCTGCTGCCTTGTCTGTTAAGATAACTTCCTGTTGCTAAAAAGCCTCATGAAGCAAAGGGAAAAGGGAACTTTCAAAAAGATTTATTGCTTTAAATTGTTGCACAGTATATTTGTATCTCTCTGTCTCCTAGGTCTTCTTTATTATTGCCGAGACCATAAACAATTGGACCAGCCTGGTTCACTCAGTGGAAAATTGCCCCTTTGGGATCATTTGGGGATGGAAATAAATCCACCCGTAGTACTTCCCTGCTTTGTGCCAAACCACCTCCTTCTTGCCCAGCTTAGTTTACCAATATAGCCCCAGTACAGGATGTGTGAGTGCTGTTTGTCAAGGTACCTTGGATGCCCTTTGAAGGCCCTCACAAGAAGGTGTTTTTGAGCCCTGTCAGCTGCAAGTCCAGGGCATCAACTTGCATGGTGGTGAAAAGACATGAAAGTCTATGAAAAGAGAGGGAAAGAGCTGAGCTATCATGGGGTGCTCATGTGGTAGTACCAAAATTTCTTGCTACAGGTCCACCAGCAAAGGATGGGTTCTGCTAGATGCAGGACAATTCTCTTGAAAGTGACCTGGGAGGCTGCCAGCTAACCAGTGCTTCTCAGGGGCAAACTGGAACCACAGAGATTTTAGGAGAACCATTAGAAGGCATAGAATGAATTTCCTAATAATTCTTCCAAAAAGCTGATGGAACCTGAGGCTGGTTGTGGTGAAGGGAGAGGGAAGGTCAGAGCAACCTCGTAGCAGGTTTGCTCACTTTGGTGACAAGGAAGCGTGCTGGGAACACAACCATGTTTAATGAAAATACATGAAGGAAGATGTTCCAGGAGATAGTACCTTCTATCTTGTTTTATTAGGATTCAATGTAGTGTTGGCCATCTGCTCCCAAAGCTGTATTCTTCTCTTCTTCACCTTCTATTCTTTTACTGTTTTATAAAGTAAAAGAAAATCTGTAAAGTAATTTGATTGCAAAAGTGGAAAAGCACCTTCCTTCCTTCCTTCCTTCCTTCCTTCCTTCCTTCCTTCCTTCCTTCCTTCCTTCCTTCCTTCCTTCCTTCCTTCCTTCCTTCCTTTCGAGCTCAGAGTTTTGTTTTACTTGTAAAAGCAGAGAGCATCACTGTTACTGAAGCTTCCAGCCAATCACCTCTCTTTAGGTTTAGGTATCAGTGATACCATCCATTGTGGGAGCAGAGAAACTGAGGAGATATCTTAGGAGATAAAATACATTTTACTTCAAATACCTTTTAAGATTCTAGCAATGATGAACCAAACATACTCTGCATTATACTTGCCTGCAGCAACCCAGAGAAATCGCATTCCCTCTGTGTGTTTTAAAAAATCAGCATTTGAGTCTTAAATTTTATTTGGGAAAGACACTCAGCACAGTGTTTACCAACTTTCCTTCTTCTCCCCCTGGGTCCCAGAGTACAGCTCTGACTCAAAGAAGGAATGCATTTTTTCTCCTGTGTTAGAAATTGTCTCACTGGCTCTGCTTTCTACTACAGCACACAAGAATCTTGAGAAACAAGAAAGACATATTAGTTAAAAACACTGATCTTTTCCAGTTACCAGTCAGATGACAAGCATTGCGGTATGCCTTCTTTAGGGCAAACTTCTGTTCCTCCTAGACTTAATTGTGTGGCCGTTGCATCAAAGTGACATTTGCTGACACCACCAAATGCCTCTACTTTCACAAGGAAAGAAGGAAAGATAAAGGAACAGAGCAAGTGTTTTTTTTTTTTTTTTTGTTATTGTTTGTTTGTTTGTTTTTGTTTGTTTGTTGTTGTTTTGTTTTTTGTTTTTACATCTCTTCTCATATTCTGCTGGCAGGGAAAGGCAAATGCTTTTTGGGGCTGGTAGCAATAGAATACAAACTCTTGTTTGTGGTTTCAGTGTTTAGGTTCATTCAACCTGCATTGTCAGAGTACAAAACAGTGACAGAAGGAAGCAGTCATTCCAAGTTTATTCTGCCAGCTTAGCCTCATCAACAAAATGACAACATCTGTCTGAGGTCTAAATGACTCAGTGGTGGGGCTGGCACTACCCTCCCTTCACGTGGCGGATCGCTGCTGTAGAGTTAAACTGTAGAGCTAACATCACAGCAGCCCAACCGCACATACCATTACACAGGGATAAAACTGCAGCCTTGTCTCACATCAACATCCAACACAGACCTTAGGATAGTCAACCATTATCAAGTTATGGTAGCTTTTTGCTCTACTAGCTGTTAACCAGGTTATTCATTCTGGTACCATATGCAGTATACTCTACCCTCTTTTTAGGCATTCAGTCAGACACAGAGCAGTGGAATTGTTTGAAAAGCATTTGGATCAAGACACAGGCGTGTTTTGCAAGTTATTGTTTTGTTTGTTTGTTATGTAGAATGTTGCAGTCAGTATTTTTTCTATCTTGGAGGTCTGAGTATGAGGTGAGTTTGAGTTTTGCTTCCACTTCTTACGGGAACAGAAGATGTGGGCAGAAAGGGTAAAAAATGCTGTTTGCCTTTCCTGGCAATTAATGGTAGAAAATTACTCTGCTGCAATCTCTGACACTGAGTGAGTCACTGTGAAGAATAAGGTTTGACATGTCTACAGAAGCAGTCAGCAATTCCATAACTTCTTCGTTAGCTTCATCAGAGCTGACATCTCTTTGAGAGGTGTGAACCTAGTTTACCTTGCAAAGTTTCTTTTTTGGACTCTGCAGTCCCTGGCAGAGGGTAGCTGGCTGGCATGTACTTGAGTTGACATGACTGTCTTTGCAGACAAACGTGCTAGAGATTTTTAACAGAAACCTGGTTACTGGAGCATAACTACACTATGAATTAGCCTGCAATAGCATATTAATTTATGTAGCTTTGTTGTCACACTGCATACAGAGTTTGGAAAGTGTCTCCTGTTTACTGCAATTGAAGCACTTATCCTTGTTTCAGCAGTAAACTTACAGCTACTAAAATTAGAAGCTATCGAGATCTCATCCTCCACAGTAAGCAAAATGAATGAGTCACATGAGATAATGATCTCTCAGTCCCACAGAGCACCTGAGCAGACCTTGAATTCATTAAAAATGCCTGCGCTAAGGTTGAGCTTTTGTCCTTTTTTAAATTCAGCCAAGGTAATGGAGCCAAGCTGCTCTTCTAGTGGATATTATTGCCCCACTGATGAACCATGGTTCCCAGGAGTATTCCCTAATCTGCTTCAGCACTTTAAAATCAGCTAGTTTAGCCCCAACTGAATGAAGAGAGGCAGTAGGTGAGACAGGTAGAAGGCAACCAAACTACAGCAACGTTAAGGAAAGAGGAGGAGATGGAAAAGCAGCCCCTCTCCAAGCCACTGAAACTGGAGGACTGTCACTCTTCTTGCTGGCAGAGATGAAAAGCCATGAACACTTCCATTCCACACTTTTTACCTTTAGCCACCCCATTTTGTGTTGTATGTGTAATTTTATGTAAAAGCTTCTGTCTGTGTATGATAAGCTCAGCTTGGGCTTGAGACAGAAGAGCTTCTGAGAACAAAAATTAAAAATGAAATGATGGTCCTTGCTCAAAGATGAAAAAAAAAAAAAAAAAAAAAAAAAAAAATTTTTAACCCATTCAGAGGCTTCAGATGTGTTAAGTAGTAGACACATCTTGGGCTTTCACTTATGTGAAAGAGAAGAGAATTTATGCCTTTTTGTACTTTTTGTCCATGTTGGAGAGGTAGGATAATATGAATCTATGTCAAAAAAAAAAAAAAAAAAGACATCTCATGTGAATCATCTCGTATATTTGTGTAAGTTGTGGTTTTGAATCAAACATGCATGTGTGAAACCAGGTAGCTTGACCACGAATGATCACCACCTAGTGGCAACCTGAAAAAATCAGACTGACATTTCCAAGTAAAGAAGAGGACAATCCGAAACAGAAAACGTGTCAAAAGGCCTGTTGCATTGTTTCTAAACAATGTATCTGATGGTCGTGTCTTTACCAAATAAAATGCTTTAAATGTCCATAAGTCATGCAAAACATTACAATGTTTGACCTACTTACATGTGGTACCCATGCAGTGCTGCCTATGGGGAGTGGTGCTAACCCACAGGGGGTACCAGGCTTTGCCAGGGAGTGTGGTGTCTGCTGCTGGCCAGACACTATGCCCCAGGCTCCTCCATTCCATGGCAGGGTGGTAAGACAACCTTCAGTGCCAGGGATGTCCCCTGGCATGACTTGTTTCACTAGCACTGATGCTACCAGTAATGTATGCCTAACTGCAGAGCTTAGAGGCCAAAAGGGACATACAGAAATCAGGTGGTTTTGTGTCCCTCTTTCTAAATGCCTTGATAGCCTGATCCTTCAGACACCTGACATCACAGGCTCCTTTTGTCTTTCTAGTGCTTCATCACCTGCCCAAAGAGAAAGCCTTTCCTGATACTTCCCCCTTGGGGTGTTTTCAGACCATTTGGTTTTCTGTCCAGTTCCTTTCCTCTTTGGTCATTCCTCTGAGAGTTCTTACCATGCTTCACTCATCTGGTCTTCCCTGAAGGGCAACCTCCAAGACCAGACACAGTGCTCCAGCTGAGAGGTTAACAACGCTGAGGAGGGTGTAAGGGCTGCTTCACACGCCTTGCACGTTTTATTCTTCTTTATGCATCCCAGCATGGCATCTGCCTCTTTTAGAACTGAAAAACAGCAAAACATTGTCAGCCCACTGAAACTGCCAGCTCCTATGATTTTCTGCAACAGTTGGACTTTCTCTACTGAACCATTACCTAAATAGTTTTTACTCATTTTGTGTTTGTACAATTCATTATTTCTACTTAAATGCAGTACATTGCACCTGTCACTGCGTTGTAGCATCCTGTGCTGTTTCAGACCATAGCTGCAATTTGTCAACATAATTTTGTCCTCTCAGCTTCATGTCTTCTGCAAATATGATAAACAGACTTTATTTCATCATCCAACTCGCTAATGAAAACACTAAATATCCCTAAACCTGGGACAGACTGGTCAAATCCCCACTCAGTGGCTCCCTCTACTTCAATAGTAAACCACTCTGAGCACAGCACTGTAACCAGCAAAAGTAGTTACTAATATCCTCTAGACTGTTTTCCTTAGCTTGCACAGAGGAGTATCACCTCAGACAATGTCAAAACTCTTTCTGAAGTCAAGATTTATGACACGTTTCTTTTCCTAATGTGTTGTAGTAGGAAATCAGATTAATATGTTTTTGTACATACCTGATAGACTCGTACTGGCTGGTAGTCAAATGTACTCATCTTCTGTAGACTCATCATGTGATCGTTTGTTCTAGTATTTTTCTGAGGTGGTCATTAACATGACTGAGGTTTTGGTATGTTTGGTTGGTTGTTTTTTTTTTTTGTTTTGTTTTTTAATTCCTTGTTCCTTCCTTTTCTCCGTATATGTATCTCCTTGTATATATTTCCTTATATTCACCATGTTTCCTCCTTTGGTTCTTCTCTCTCATCCTTCCCTGGGACAACTGAGATTTTGTGATTCAGTTCTTCAGTGGCCCGTGCTCATCAGGTCCATCTAATTTGAAAACATATGATTATCTAGGTGCTTTCTAACTATGTAATTCAGTGGTTTCAGCAACCGTGACAATTTGCTGCATCTCACTCCAGCTCTAATAAACAAAGCACTGCATCAGTGACAGCACTGAAGTCAATGGAAGTTGTTCTCTTGTCCAAACTAAGCTCCCTGTGTTTCTGTAACCAGCCACAGAGCCTGAAGCAAGAGAATCCTGCATTTCCCAAATAACTTTAGAAACGGTCGTATGGGGTAACTTAAAATTCTACTTTCAAGGAGGCTTAAGATCTTTTCTTTTCACTCCCTTTTCTTTGGTCGCTAAGAGAGGTAAGTATCATCCTGCTCCTGAGACAGCTTTTTTGGGCAAGCACTCTACTGCAGAGGGAGTGAGAAACCAGCTGCAATTCTCACTGCATTATCAGCACACCTGCCTATGCAGGGCGTTATGGTACCGAAGCCATCCCAGGTTTGCTGGAATTCTCACCAAGGGACTCTTTCATAACCTTAAGTTGATTTCTGACTTGTTTGTGTAATTGTTGCTCCCAGGCTGCTGAATGTATTTGCTCCACTTGCACCTTGTGAGGGAGAGGATGGCCTGCTGGAAGGCACCTCCAATCACGACATAAAGGAGAAGGTTACCACACGTGTTGAGAGCAGCCAGTGGCCGGGAGATGATATAGGCGGCATGGATTTGCTTCTCCACATGGCAGTTGGCTGTACGCAACCGCAGTTCAAGCCGAGCTATCCGAAAAACGTGGAAGGGGAGGAAGCACACATAGAAGACCACCAAGAGGACGATGGTGAGTCTGCGAGCCTTCTGTTTGTAGCCAGCCTGTGCCTGGAGCCCAGTGGCCAAGGTGCAAATAATGAACACATAGCACAGAGTCACCGTCAGCAGGGGCAAGAAGAAGGCTAGGCTGGTCAGCAGCCAGTTATACCACCGGATTGTGCCCAGGTTTTCAGAGCTGGTAAGGTCAAGGCATAAGAACCTGTTTTCCTCCTCTTTCGAGGAGATCAAAAAGTTGACGGGGCTGACAGCTGCCAGTGAGATCATCCAAATGGCTGCGCAAGCCACTGCTGTCCAACACTTCCTTTGGATGTGGAGGAACTTCATCGGGTGGACAATCACCATATAGCGGAAGACGCTGAAGCACGTGAGGAAGAGGATGCTGCTGTACAGGTTGAAGTGGAAGCCAAAGCGGATGAACTTGCACATGAATTCGCCAAAGATCCAGTGCTCCCCACTGGCGTAGTAGTGTATCAGGAAGGGGAGGCTGGTTAGGTACAGCAGGTCTGTGAGTGCCAGGTTCATCATGATGATGGTGCTGCTCTTCCAAGGCCTCATCTTGAAGCTGTAAACACAGATGGCAATGACATTTCCTGGGAAGCCCACCAGGAAGATGATGCTGTACATAATGGGGAGGTACAAAGTCTTCAGACTAGCTTCTACATCAGTGCAGCTGGGAAAATCACCTTTAGTAGGCTGCCAGGAGGTGGGGCTGGCTATATTTTCACCCGTTGTGTTCATGTTTTTTTCCTTAATGCTTAAAGAAGAGAGAAATGATTAGTGTTCACTGATGGATAAGACCCTCTACCAGCTGTTAAAACCAACAAATAGCCAGGTCTTTCCTTTCAAGTTGCCATCACTGCCACTCTTTAAGTGCCTTTATTAAAAATGGAATGGTCTTGCTTCTTTGGTGAAAAATGATCCTAGTATATAGGCCTTTTATTCATAGCTATTTAGAGATAGATACAATTTTTATTTTAAAATATGTATTCTCAAGGAAGGCTCTGCACAAGCACAATATAGCTAAAATGTGAAGGACTCCCAGCACCACAGTAAGTGGGGTGTGTTCCCCAGTACACTCGGTTCAACTTCTGTTCTCATTTGAGGTCAAGTGCAGCAGAAGGAAAGATTGCTTGTGGTGTGCCACTGACCAGAAGTATAGAGAGGAATGTCCAGAATGTTACTGCTCCATAAAAGCTATTCACATCCTTGCTAATTAACTGGAAAACAGAGCAGATGTTGAAATGTTTGCGTATTCTTTTTGACTCTGTAGTTAGGTAATGTTTTTCTTTCCACTTCTTGAAAATAACTGATACAGAAATATTTCATTTTTAAAATTCATTAATAAGATTAATATCTCAAAAAAATTGCAATATTTTTAGGTTTTCTATTAGCTGTTATATCTATTCCTAAAAATATATATAAATGGTGTGTTTCTTAGACAGTAGTCTTAGTATTTTTCTGAAAAATCAGAATAAACACATCCAACCTTGCAAAGCAGCCATTCTCAAGATACATTCTGGGACTTGAGGAGGATTCAAGGGATGTAGAGATTGTCCAGTACGTAGTACCTCTCTAGTAGAAAATACAGGGCCACTGAAGCACCTAGGAAATAACTGCTAATACTGTGCCCAGTAAATGTACTTGTGTGAATGTCTGTTTTCTTGTAAAGCTGTTTAGATGGGAGAAAATTGAATAAATCTCTACTGTAATTACTTCCTGAGGTAGGCAACCTCTTACGGGATGGTGCCCTTCCTAAAATTACCCTGCCTTTTGTCTATTAAAAGGGATCCTACTTAATCATCACTTCCATTTCTTGTTCCACTCTGTATTTTCTTTATGTGACTTCTACCCTCACTCATTTGTGAGATCTCACAGTGACAAATTGCAGGATTTAAATTCAAAATTGTGTGGAACATTTGGTTCAAATGCATTTAAAATTCTTTAAAAACTGAAGCTGGAGCTTGAGGAGATGCATGCCAAACATTGGCATTTGTTTATAAAGAACAAAGCAGCTTCAAACCTCCTCTCATGGCGGTGGATAGTGCAGGGGAAGGTTTGGGTAAATTCGTGGCTCAAATTCAGGTTTGCAGCTATTTCCACACTAGTGCTTTCCAGGCTGGCATCCTGGTCCCATCCAGCCATGTGAGAAGAACAAGACAGCCTGAGCAAAGCCAATGCTCTCTGTGAGCCTCTGTAACACCCTGAGTAGAGAGATGCACTTTGTGTAGGGGAAGGCGAGGGTGATGTGCAAACGAAAGCCAGTTAGAAGAAATGCAGTGTCACCATTGTCCCCAAACCAGCCTGAAGCTGGTATGGGTAATGTTTAACCAGATTAGCAGTAAATGCCCCATCCCACAGCAGCAGGCTGTGGCGTGCTGTCTCCCCAGGAAGCATGAGCTCTGTACACCGTGTGGTGTTTACAGTGCACAGCTATTAACCGAGCTGAAGGGCATGGCTGGGTGCTGCTCCCTGCAACATTGTGTTTTCTTTGTGGATTTGTAGGATTAACATTTTGTCAGCAGCTTTTTTTTTCCCTGCCTAGCAGTGTGCTGCTGCTGCAAATGGACCTAAGGACCGTAGGGCAAATACCTATGACCACCAAAGGGCACGATTGCAGCACTCAGCCTCTGCAGTCCCTAATGACCACTTTCCAGCAGTTTTCAGAGCCATCCCTTTCGCTATGGGTGAGATATCTGACAGGAGAAGGTTTGGGTCACAGGCCAGGCCACCCCCAGGCTGGTTAAGGATGCTCAGGGTGGGAACGACTTTTACAAGAAAAGCACTGCAGGAGATCATTTCCGAACTGTGCTGAGATTACACCCAGCACAACAGGTTGCCAGTGACCGGTGAGAGGAGACAGCGAGTCTTTGCTGTTGGCCTTATTATTTTGCTGTCTGAATTACAAATAGAATTTAGACAAAACTTAAATCTAATTAAGCAGCAGTTTGTGCTGCGGCAGATTTTATCACACTAAGTAATTGGCTGTAATGGGACTTCTGCAGCCTAAGCTGAGGGCAAATGATATATGCTGTAGACACATAATGAACTTTAAATAAATTATCCGAGAACAGAACTCAAAATAAAAGGGAACTAGATTATTGAAATAGAAACTCTCTCTCAGTCTTAACAGTGGAGCCACTGCTTCATTACATAGTACTCTTTACTGTAACCAATTGATTGGAGTCACTTTAAAAAATGTTGTGATTGCACGTCTTTAATTGCAGTCACGTATAAGGGAAACTTGTCTGCTCCTGCATTGTGATAATTTAATTAGAGCCTGCTGGAAATAAAAGCCAAATGGCTGCAGCCATGGCAAAGTAACCTAATGCCTGTAATTGGACTATATTTCACACAGATGTGTTGCTGAATAAATTAAATGGGATTTGGCTCACACTGTTTGACTCTTCCACCGGCTGGGATCTAAAAGTCACAAATTACATATTTAAGGGTGAAGATGCGAGTCCTCCTTCCTTTAGTCTGTATAACTCAGTGAGCTATCTCCATATGGAAAGAGGATGTGGATTTGACTTGAGCTTTGGATGCATTCCAGATAAGTTTAATTTGTTCCATGCTTTCATCACCCTCTAACCCTTTGCTTGTCTCCCTCCGCTTTGCCCTCTGTCCAAGTTCACGCTTTTAAATCAAAATACATGTTTTACCTGTAAATCCTCGGCACAATCTCTTCTTTTCCTCATAGCTGGATCCTTAAATATCCTACTCCAGCTGGCAGAGTGTGCTTGTAAGTGCATCCGTCTGGTGCAGTGGGGCTGTCTGGAGGGCTGCAGCAAATCCCCCTGGCTAAGGGGTGGGTTGTGGGAAGGCTCTGCCTCCGTTCCCAGGTCTTTGCCAGGTGAAGGCAGCATGGGCAGCTCTAACCCTTCATGCTTGTGTGCAGGCTGGCTGTCATGTCCCCATGTCAGCTGTCCTCTGCTGCCTGCACAGGATGCAGGGACTTGCCCTGAGCCTATGACCGCATCAGCCGGGACTGCCTGTAACCTGTCTGGTGTGGCTGGAGCGGTTTGTTTCGGGTGCTTCCAGACCTCTTGGAGGGAGACAGTCTGGGTGGAGAGGAGAAACACCACTGCTAAGCCCATGTGAAGAAGTATCTGCTCCCCTGGTCCCAGAATAGGGGAGGTGGGAGATGTGGGCGGAGAAGGAGTGAGAGCAGGGGTTTGAGCTGGCAGGAGATGCCCTGAAGAGATCTTGGTGGATGCGGAGAGAAGGACCAAGTCCTGGCCTTTCAAAAAGGGTGAGGCTGCCCTTGCTCTCCAGACTGGGAGCTCAGTGGGATCAGCTGCCTCTTCTGCAGGGAGGGACCTGAGAGATGAGCAGGGATTGTGTAAGCTGGGCACAAGCAGGATCTTGCAGCTGGGAGAGATGTCCAAGACCACATGTAGTCTTTCCAGGTATGCTTGTGGGGACAATGCAGCTGGAGGAGGGCTTTGCTGGGGAAAGGGATTGCAGGACCAGCAGACAACTGTCCTGCCAGAACCATACCATAGGGATAATAGACATTTCTGCTGGCAGGACTTGTCCAGAGGGTCATCAGAGGAATAAAGAAGCCTAGGAAGGAAGTCAAAGTCTCATATTGTTTGCAGAAATACCCAGCCTGCTGTGAGATCTGGAGCATGTTAAAGGTCCCAACTATCCAGTCAATAAAGCAGAAGAAAGATGTGTACTTCCTTTAACATAGTGGCTGACCCTCAAGAAGGGGTTAGCAGAAATCCCCTTTTGAGAGGCAGGAATGGCACAGACAACTTCTAGGGCACCCTAGGACAAGTGTTTTACTTCCCTTGTACATTGAACTGAAAGGAGCATGGGCTTGCCCAGAAGTGCCAGGGTAATTACAGTGTGGGAGGAGATGGTTAAAGATTTTATGGGATGATTTAGCTTTCTGGTGTGGTGCTACCTGAGACTATGACATTTCCTGCAGAGTCAGTAGTTACACATTTTGCTTGGTCTCTTTCCCCTTCCTTTATTATATTTATTTATTTATTTATCTTGGGATAACTGCTCCATTGACTGTCACCTTGTTCAAAGCAGCGATCATTGCTCTAGTTTCATATTTCTCTCTTTCCATTTCCCTGAAGAAAAAAAAAAAAAAAAAAAAACACTTGCAAAAGCATAAGCTTTCCAGATTTGATTTTGAATTAAATATTTGCAAACTTATGTGAACAGGTAGGAAAGTTATTATCTTGAGAGGGAAATGTTTAGATGAGGCTGAAAAGAACTTGAATGTTTTCCAACACTGAGCTTAATTTCAGATCTGGAAACATTGCTCATTTGAAGCTATTATTTACTTTCTCATGATGATAAGAGATGTGAACTTGGAAGCACGAGCAATTATGTACTGCATAATGTAATGGAGAATCAGGGCTCAAATTACTTAGCAAATACTACATTTTGAAGTCTTGCATAATTGTCCCATTTCTTTACCATTATGTGATGCTTTCAGTATGTGATACCTTCACGTGAATGACTTTCAGCTTACTGGTCATACATAACCTGTTCTCCATTATTCTTTCTAGGGTAAGTCTGGCCACATCAGTACCGAACGTGAATGTCAGTTTTGGATTCCTAAATACAAATATTCAGAAATAATCTGTCAGTTGTCAACATATCCCTGAGTAACAGTTGCTATGAACCATCATTATTCTATTATAGAAAAAGTTGAAACCACTTTTTGCGATGTAACTACCTGCTCCATGGTAGTGATTTCATTACTATACATGATGGAAACTATTTTGCAAAATGCAAATATGCCCTTTGCAAAGGGCATATGGGGAACACAGAGACACTAGGGGCATGCAGCTGAATGTTCTCAGGAATGCTGTCTGTATCCACACATACAGATAAAGAGCTCTCTATGCTTTATAAATATTTCTAGATATATATTTTAATCCATATAATAGATAAAGGATGTCAAGTTCATTGCTCAGTATTTTTTTAGTTAATTGATATTTTAATTAACTGATAATTTGGTTTTTGATATTTTCTGTTCTTGTATGGTATATTTGAGTAAGAGTGGGAATTGCTGTAGCATTGATTCAAACTATATTCAACTGGATCACTTCTTGAATGCTGTGTTTCAAGCTTAGAGCTTGTACTTCAGAGAGATTTTGAAAAATTGTGAGGAGCTGGAAAAGAGCTTCAGGAATGAGTGGGAGATGTGGCATATCTAGAGAGACTTTTGAGTCTTTAGGGATTTGCTCTGGTTGGTTTATTCAAAAGCAATTTTAAACAGGAATGGATGACAGCCATGCTCACATCCATGGGAAGAGACTCAGTGTAGTTAGAGCAGCGCCAATCCAGGCTGACAGCAAAGCACAAGTATTTCTTGGTGAGGGTGGCTAGCTACTTAAACAAATCCTCTTAGTAATATGGTAGATTCTTCAACTATTGGAATTTTGAAATCAACACAGTTTTTTTGCATAAATATTGGTACAGTTGCAGAGCAGGGTGAGATGATACCATCATGCAAATTCATGGGAGAGTTTCACAGGTTTCAGAGGATAGAAGAAACTCTAGAAAACGCAATACGATTCTTGTATATGCCCATTGCCTTGAGTTGTTTTTTGTTTGTTTGTTTGTTTGTTTTTCCTCATAATTCCCAGTAACTTTGGTTTGGCAGTGTGGGTGTTTGCTTGTTTCTTTTTTTGTTGATTTTTGTTTGTTTGTTTTTAATAAAAGGCAATCTTGATTTGGAGAGAGAAGGAAAATCCTCTTATTCTTTTGATAGATTGTTCTATTGGTAAATCATGCCCACAGTTGAAATCAAGTGCTTAGATTTTTATATGACTCTCTCTAGCTTCTGCTTTGAGACTTTTACCTTCATGCCTATATCTGCTGTAAGAAGTAGGCCATTTAACAATGGCTGCATTGTTTTTAGTTGAAGAATATAAACATTGTAATCCAATCACCTTTCATATATCTTCCTTATTAGGTAGCTTTAGATCATCCCACCATACACCGGAGCTTCTCTAGCCTATTCTCTTTTGCTTTACATGAGCTTTGTTAGGTAGAGCATGAGGTCCTCTGACCTCTATCCCATATTTCTGCATCTTGGACAATGTGGTTGGAGCCATGCCTCTGCCTGTGGTACCAGACTTTCAGAAATCCCAGGCATCCCTGATGTGCAACCACAAGTCAGCTCTGCCCAAGCTACCCCATAGGATACTGCTGAGGGGTGCTGGAGGTGACCTCTTCTACTCTCTTGACCCCACAAGCCCTAGTGTGCTCCTGCAGCAGTCAGGAAATCCTCCCTGTGCGTGGGGGCTCTCTGTCCCTTCATCCTCTGTTCTCATAAGTATTTCTTCTTTCTATGAGTAGAGCATCAAGTGCTGACTGTGGGCATCCTGCCAGAGGGATGAAAGGAGAGATGGCCATCGTATGCCTGTCCTCTCAAAAATCCCAGAAATTGAGAAAATCTTTCTGTCCAATGCCATGGCGGAAAGACAGGAATGTAAATAGCTGTCCTGTGTTAGGAAACCACTGCCAAGGGTGAGAAAGGCAGAGGGAAGACAGATTACAACGAATGAAGTCAAAGGATCAGAAAAATTATTCTGCCACTTCATCAGCAACAGTGAGGAATGAATTATTCTGCCCACTTTTATCTTACAGAGCAGTGAAATCAAGTAGCATTGCAACCCCTATCATGCAATGCCAGTGAGGAAAGGCCCCATAACATAGGCTTTGTCAAAGCATCTCTCCTGCATTTCAGGTATGTATGCTGAGCTACATTGTCTTAATCTTGTGTCCAAAACATCACGGTGAATAAGCTAATGGTGATCCAGTCATCATGCATTGCCTCCTCCTCCCATAAAATATCAGGGATCACCCTGCTGTCTCTCCCAGGAAAATTAATTGTTTCTATGTGAAAAGTTTTTCTTCAATAATTTAGTTAGCTTGGATCCTTTGCTTAAATTTAGGTGTTCGTTAGCATATATTTTTACATGAATTTCACATGATCCAATGTACAATTTCCCTATATACCATTATGAGCCATTTTTATCTGGTTATAATAATTTTAAATTACTTTGAAATAGCCATGATTACTTATTTATTTTGGGGGGTGGGGCAGGGTGTCCTTATATCTAAAGATTTCACAGATGTTATTTATGTATCTTTGCAGGTTTCAGATTGAGAGGGAAACTTTCAAAAGTGTTATGGACATCAATAGGGGTTGCTTAGTAATTACCCCTGATTCCTCTAATAAATCTCTTCTCCTGGCTTCACTGGCTGCATGCTTCCTTCCTCCTGTGTTGGCTCCCTCTGTCTCTTTTTCCAACAAAGGGCTTTCATACTTTTCATTGGAGATATTTTAAAGGCCTTCCACTAAAATGTGTTCATTGATTTTGTCATCAATGTGATTTAAAAACACACCCAACACACTTGTAAATTTTCATTCACACCCACAGCTTTTCCCTTGGGAAAAACTTTCCTTTTCCTTTGGCTCTGCATAAAATTCCCAGATTTCATCTCTCATAAAAGTGCTGCTGCAAGCTGCTCTGTGGCAATTTTTGCCACTACAGCACCTACACCACCCATTCTTCTGGTCATTCATGCCCCTTTCCTCCACTGAATACTTCCTTCCTGCACTCAGTGGAACACCAGGCTGCCAAAATTTGATGCCAGAGCCTCTCTTTTTCTCTTGGTATGAGATGTTTTCCCCCACGGGAGAGGTGGTGTGCCTGCAGGACATAGCAGGGCAGATGGATGCACGCTGGATGGATCCACACCCTTCCTGGGCATGGCAGCTTTGTAAGCCAGACGTGTACTCCGAAGATGTATGCCTGTTCTTGACCTATTCTCCCATGTGTTTTGTAGCTGTTTACCAGAGTGAAAATAAATAAATATATTGCCAGAAATACCTGTGGAAGCTTACACGACAGGATGAGTAATTGGTACATTAGTCTTTGGTATGCTTTATTTGTAGCACTTTTTCTTTATTTAAGTTCAGTGGGATTGTAGTGCTATGGCAAATTAGGCAAATACTGCAGAACATATTTCAGCGGTGTGTTATCTCATGTATCCCACTTGGGCACTGACTGTGTCTTAACTAAAGGTTTATGCTTCTGAGTTTAACTTTCTTCTTTCACTTCAGTTTTCAAGAGTTTGACGGTATTTTTCAACCCATCTCTGGTACAGCATTGAGGGAATTCCCTTTCCTCCATTGCTGGTGCTACACCCTGCTGAGGATTTCTCTTATTTTTCATGGTGGGTGTTACTGGCAGATCATTCTGCAGCTTACTGCAAAGTTATTTCCTCATTCCTCTTCCCTTTATTGGGTTGCAGTGTGAGTTGCTTGCACGCACAGTTCTTGGTAGTTAGGGAAGCACCCTGCTGCTGTTCTTTAGCTGCACAAGTCTTGTTTGGGCACAACAAGACCAGGATGAATGTGGGAGAGCAAGAAGGAGAGGGTGGTGGCCAGCAGAGGGGCAGGGAACTGAGGTGTGGAGCTGGCTGGGAAGTGAGGAAGATGAGGCTTAGGAAGCCCACACAGTTTCATGCTGTGTGAGACTAGACCTGGAAAGAAGGTCAGTGTTGCTATGGATCACATTTACCCTTATGTCCTCTAGCTAGAAGACAGGAATGAAACTCTTGCATATGATGCACTTGTCCAGCACAGAAGTCAGTTACCTCAACACCGAGCATGCTAAGCAAAGAGCAAATGTTGGTAAAGGTCTAGGTGTGGTGGTCACCTCTTGTCAAACATTTCTTAGTCCGGAACAGTGCCTGAGTCAGTCTGCTGGCATCTGCAGATTGCATGCTTGGCTGGCCCACGGGCATGCTGCTGGTGTTCACAAAGGGCTGTGTTTTCCCTTATTCCCTCTGTTGCTGACTTCTTGCAGTTTAAAACCAAAAATGTCATCCAGTCAAACTCTGTGGGATGAGGAATTTGCAGAGCACAGTAGGAGAATATAATGAGAAACCTTTTCTCCTTAAAGACAGACAGGCACTGGAACAGACTGCCCTGCAAGGATGTGCAGGTGCCATCCTTGGATGTTTTCAAGTCACAGCTGGACACAGCTCTGAGCAACCTGGCCAGAAATGAGTGCTGACCCTTCTCTGAGAAGGGGATTGCAGTAGAGACCTTCTGATGTCCCTTTTAACCTGATGGATTCTAGAATCTTATGATCCTACAAAGACTGAAAGCTGTAAAAGTCAAGGGGAATATCAAAGACCCAAAATTTCAAGAGCAAGCAGTTTTTTGTTGTTGCAAGGAAGGCAAACCATGATACAGCACAACTATTCTAGACCTTAGCCAACCCTTTCCCACAGCTAGAGAGCTCTGTTTACCAACCAGGCTTGTGTGTACAATCCTTATTTCCCAGGAGTCATCAAGACTGCAGGGATGAATTTGCTATCTGAAATTGCTTAGTTCTTCAGTTTTCTGTTTTATCAGTCCTCAAGATAGTGCAGACCTTTGTAGTCCTTTTTTATACTTAGAATTTAGACATGTATGGCTGTGTACATACATGCATACTTGGATACCCCTACTATTCACATGCAGAACTCAGCCTAGATTTTAACAGAAACTTGTGTCACAAAATTATTCATTTGACTTTGTGGTTTGAAACATATTTCTAATGTTTCATTCAATATATCATAAACTTTGATCAAGCTTCTGTTCACCAAGAATGCTTTCTTTGAGGCCTGCCTTTTGGTATTGCATTGTGGCACAAGGCTAGGAGCACACAAATGTCCTGGTGGGGAAGCTTTGAGACCTGTGTTCACAGATTAGGTCATATTCTCTCTTTAGTATCAAAATGCCTCCTCATGCAAATTGTGTTTTTGACTTGAGCTTGATTTCTTAGCCCAGATTTCCACCCTCTGTGGACTCCTTTTCAAAATGAAGTAGGATTGGGCTGGCTGGTCATGTATCCCCACCTCCAGAGAGCTTCTGCCTTCTTGGTTTGTTGATTTTGAGTTGCCAGAAGTGTTCTTTATACATAAATGTCCAGCTCCAGATTTCATTTCTGTTCAACAATCTGAAGTGTGGGTGATTTACTGGTATTTACTAAAATACTGACTCTCACTCTTGCAATTGGCAATGAGGGCCAAAGACCTGAGAGCAGAGATGTGCAGAGCCTGCCTGTATTAAAAACCAGGCGGTGGTCAGTGGGACAGCTGTACATCAGCTCTGTTCTTCGTGGTGAACAGCAGATGTCACTCTTGCCTAACATATAGAGGTTTGTTTCTCCACTGGAAGAAAGAATCCTTTGTGGAAGTGTGTGTGGGGAGGGGAAAAAAAGTGCCTGTTGGTCATAATTGTTACTGGGTGAAAACTTTCCTATGTAGATGTCTTCTTACCTGAAAGTAAACCCTAGGGTTTTCTGTTGTGCCCATACCTTGTTCTGAATCTCTAAAGAAAGGTATATTCCTGTGAGTTTTTTGTTGTTGTTACACTATATTTATCATTTTCCTTGAGCACAATCTTTGAAATGTGTGTCTGGGGACTGCTGAGTCGTGCAGAACCACCAGTCCCCTCAAAAACTTGCCATCTTGATACAGAAGCCAGTGAGAACTGGGTACCCAATTTGGGTACTGCAGGGCTGGAGGATAAATTCTTTGCCATCCCTGTTACATGCGAAGAGCAAGCCAAAACTGCCCTGCTATCTTTGATAGTGTAAAGTCTTGCAATGAAAGGTTGCCAGCCCTGGGCTGTGAGGGCAAATTCCACCCTCCTCTCTGCTCAAGTTCTCAAGACTCACCTGGCAGCTGTGCAACTACTCATTGCACTTATGACCCAAGCACCAAGGTCTGAAGCTTTTTAAAAGCTACAGAGGAATTCATACTACAATTGTGTGTGTTGATATGCCTGACTTATTTTTGAATAACTTGTTCAGAGTTGCCTTTAGTGTACTGGGAGGCTGGACCTGTGCCTGGACAGGAGTAAAATGCCTGTAAAGTTGTAAACTATGTGAGCACATGTGCTATGTGCTATTTTGCCCCTTTTTTTTTTTTTTTTTTTTTCTCCTCTTTAGTGAGTACAAATCAAGTTCCCTGAACAAAAATATCAGATGCTCTCACAGGGGTGACAGCTCTTGGTGTACCTCACAGAAAATATCACTTTTTAGAGATGTGTGGAAATCACGGTAATGGCTGACATCTGATAGAGTTTGGGCTGGTGGTCTCTTACAAAAATCATGCTCTCCTAAATAGTAACCATTTTAAAGACTTTTCACATAACAGAAGGGATTTTCCTACCAGAAAAGAAATGAATAAATAAAAATCCACTGTTTTGATATACCAGCTATGCACATTCTTCCAGTTGTGTCTGGGTCCCTAGAAGCTCAGTTGCACTGTACGGGACCAGAAGGTGTTTACAGAAAGAGACCATTTTTTTAATTATTATTGTCTGCTGAGGATATGCAATCTCAAGAATGAGGCAGGATGGGGGAGTTACACAACTGGGACATCACTTGAGAGAGATACTGAAGGCAAGACATCTCGCTATTGCACATCTGGCACATACGCCTTTCTTTCTGAATCCCACCTTGTACCCACTCTGAGGTCTCTGCTGATTTCAGTCAAGCGTTAAATGCTTGTTTTTAAAAGAATCTTTGAAAATATAAGATTAATCATATTGGCAGTGTTGTTAATAATCCTACTGAAGAGGATGTAAGGATGTATGTCAGTTTGGCAGTTCTTTAATTTCTCCAGAGGAATTCAGTGCACAGCTTCTTTCATAACAGCAAGTCTCATGCACCCCAGAGGCTCTGCAAGAAGGCAGTAGTGTGTCAGGAGAAAATAAATTGTTGGCAAGTATACAAGTCTAATTAAACCAAGGGGTTCGAGTAACACCAAGGGAAGCCTCACGGATCCATTCACTTATGTTATTTAGGAATTTTATTTCGCTGAAAAGTATTATGTGAAAATAAGAAGCTGTCACAGGTGACACAGTAAACAACAGCCTACAGTGTACTGTAGGGTTTTATTTAAAACCAGCAAGACAACGGGTTAACCCTATGTGATTTTCAGAGGCGCCCGCTTCTTTGCTGCCCCAGGCGCTATGGTCACAAGGTCTCACTGTCCTCTCCTAGCAGGGAAGTCGCTGATGGCACAGGATGGCCAGCACAAAGTCAGGTTGGGTGCTCGGTCACTTCTCCCAAGCAAAAAGTGATAGCACAAGAGGAAATGGCCTCAGGTTGTGCTGGGGAGGTTTAGGTTGGATATTAGGAAATTTTTCTTCGCTGTTTTGTGAGGTATTTGAACAGGTTGCCTGGGGAAGTAGTTGAGTCCCCATCCCTGGAGGTCTTCAAAAATGTGTATATGTAGAGCTTAGTGACATGGCTTAATGGTGGGCTTGGCATTGCTAGGTTAAAGGTTGGTCTTTGTAGGCATGCTTATATCTGATTATAAAACAGCAGCTTATTATAAAACATCTTCCAAGGTTTTTCCTTTATATTTCTTATTTTGTGAAGTATTTTACGTTACACTGTATAATGCCTCTATAAACACCATCCAGTAACAGTATGCATGTTTGTCATGCCAGAGGGTAATATTCCTGATGAATGCATGCTCCCTTTTAGGATGTTAATACAGAGCATTAAGCAGCTCCTCAGCAATGAATACTACTGCAAATGCCTCAGCCTTGCCTTCTCCCATTTACAATGAGTCTCCACTCCTCAGCAGCTTACAGTGAGAACATCTGTCCTTACCTTCAGGGCACTGCAGTGAAGCTCATCCTCAACTGCTGAATGGCTGATGTGCTCAGGTAAGGATCATGGCCTTTCCCGAGAAGAGATAGGACACTGCAGGCCCTCCATCATCCCTGGAAAAGGGTTTCTGCAAGCGGGGAAAAGATCCTACCATGAACTTGCTGAAGACCTGGTGCTAGTATCACCAGCTCCATGCTAGAACAGGTACTTCTTGTCTTCACTTCACCTTGAGTACCGAAAACAGAAAACAGATCAAACGTCACCAAAATCCAAACAACAACAGCCAAAGAAACAAAAAGCATTAATAAAATATACTAATTAACATACAAATAAAATAGATAATATATAATGTACTTAACTATTATATATTTTAATGATGTGGATAAAAATTAATATATAGTATAATTAATATATAAAATGCATTAATACATTTCAAAAAAATTTCTAACAAGATCATTCCCTTGGACAGACAAAAAAGTAAATGTTATAACACAGCACCCGAAGCCCCCACCAAAAGCTGTCCTGCTCTTGCTAGCTTTAACCCAGTGGCTGTTGCAGCAGAGTTGCACATCCCAAGGAAACATTATATTCGTTTTCCCCAGCTATCTGAACAATATTTGAAACCACACTGCTCCAGGCAGACGCTAATCTGCGGAACATGGGATTTTCTAAGGTTGGCTGTTTGTCAGTCTCTCCCATGGCACAGCTCCATGTTGTTAAAAAGTCTTTGGGAAACCAAGCAAGAATGATTGCGGCTGCTCGCTTGGGAGGTCTGGCTGCTCACCTGGGAACAGGGGTAATCGAGTATTTTCCTTGCTCCACTGGATGCCCAATTACTCGAGGTCAGGGACCATCAGCAAAGGGTTTGAGAGCATTTCCCTTGCTCAGTTTTCTGTACCTAATTACAAGGATGGCAAAGAATGCTCCTGAGGTGCAGGATATTCAGGTTTAAAACCCAGAAGTTAAACCCAGCTTCCCCGCTTCCTGAGGGAGAGCTGTAGCCTGCCAGCCACCAAGACAGGGGCTGGCGGAAAATTATCCACAGGTTTTATCAGTGCAGTCCCCCATTCCACTCTGGTTCCTGGCTGCAGACTGAAAAATTGGCATGGGTTTTGAGAAAAACAAACCCACTATTTTTGTTAACTCCTTTCTCAGAAGATATTACCTAAATTTAGAAATAATAATTCACATTGTATCTTCATTCCTTGTGAGGACCTCAAAGAGAAAGCTTCTCAAACAGTGAATGTGGACATTAAAATTATTGCTGAAAAGGGTCTTTTTCCCCCATCTCATTGCAGCTGTCTGTGCTCCCACAGATATGAATGTGGATGCTTACTCTTATGTTTGTAATCAGTCTCGCCCTACCTACCTGCTGTCATCTACACCAGTCTGCTCTGTACCTTGCTGGGAGAGGGACAGCTGAAGGGAACTAAGCTGTACTGTTAGCTACATGCCTGTGCACTTCAGCCCTTTACGGTCAATGGATGGCTAAATTGTACAAAGCAGTACATATATATGTATTGTGAAAATAACACAATTTTTAAAAGATCCTAACTGTGAAGTAAGACAATATGCATCGGAATAGCAAAAGGCCCTCTGTGTGAGCTTTAGTATCATGTCTTACAATAATTGTCAGTGGATTTCTTAAACTTTAATATTTTGAAGGTAAAAACAGTGTTTAACAAAAAGATATCAGATTATAATCAAAAAGATTGGTTTTAATCACTAGCCTTGTTCACCAAACTCTGGCTTACACATAAATCACTGAAACTTCTTCAGGAGGGTGCTTCGGTGGAAAACTGTCCTGGTGCAGCCTAGATTTTTTTTTTACTCCCATTAAAAGGACATACTAAACAAAAGTAACTCTGAGCTGTTACTATCATATAAATAATTTACCTGTTAAAAACTTAGTCTAATATATCGAGGCAAAAATTCAAAAGGTAGAGCTATTGCTGTGCTAAAAACTCCCTGAAGTGAGATAAACACTGAAATGACTGTTAAGACTGGGAGAAACACAAAATAGATTGGCTGAAGAAAAGCTTGTTGTATCAGATGATATGTCTAGCATGTGATTAAGAACTGCATCACAGCAAAAGCTGAATAGCTGCCAAGGGCACTCATTTGCTTCCCCCTGCAGTCACGAGCAAGTGACTTGGCAGAAGCTAAAATGCAGGGTGTATGCTGCGTGGTGCATGGGATATTATGGGATATTCTGACCTTCATGCTCCAGCTGGTCAGTAGGCACCGTGGAGGACTGGGTAGCTGAGGCCAGCTCAGCACCAGAGATATTTGCAAGTGTCACGTCACTGTGGGGCACAGTATTTTTAATCATCATCTTTTCTACACTAGCACTGCCAGATGCAAGCGTAGTACAAAAGATCAAGGTGCTGCTGGTGTCCCTTACTTTGCAGGGAAAACTGGAATAATGTACGCCACTGTAGTCTAAATCTAATTTTGGAAATCTCCAGGGATCCACCACAACCTGGGGCAGTTTCAATGCTTAGCACCTTTATGGAGAATATTTTTTTCCTTACAGTCGCTGGTGGCCGTGTCACTTCTTGTCCTTTCTGGGCACCTGGGAGAAGGGTTGGATTTCCTCCCTCACTCTCCTGCCAAACTCTGCCTTCCCTCCGGGCGGTACAGCCCAAGCCAACCTCACCCCATAGTCGTCATCCCTCCTGTGCATCTTGCTTGTTTTTTTACAGTGGGGAAGCCCATACACCTCGTCCCCTGTGCTGTGGAGTGGAGGTGTCTGGGGACCCCAGGGAGACTGTCACCACAGGGGAGGAAAGTAAAGTCTCCTTTCCCCACTTTTAAAAAGTTACTGCTCTGGCAGCCTGCTGAGCATTTTTGTGTTGTTTTGTTTGCATTTATGGTTTAAATATGAAAAGCTTCATTATGATGCCATTCATTATCTCAATCTAATAAACTTCATAGCCTTCCACCTTGACATTTATTTGCTGTTAATGCATGGGCTTTAATCGCTGTACTTTATTTGGCCCAGGTGAAGGTTACTTGCCTATAAGCAAGAAGCAGACATAAGCTGTCATTTTGATAGTTGTGTGAGCTGTAGCCAAACTGCTTTACAACTCTGTGTTGCTTAATTGTGAACAAAAAAAAGGCACTGCTATGCATTATTTCCATGTTCTGTGTGCAGTGCTCAGCTTGTACACAGTTCAGATCATGAAAAAAGTCCACTTGTGCAATCTCTTTCTACCTCTTGCTAATGGAGAAAAAATAAAACACATACACACACAAATCCCCCTAATAGCAATAAAAGAAGTATAAAAATAAAGATGACAGTTTAATGGAGATTTGTTTGAACAGCATGTTTTTCTTTTAACTAGTTATAGCGGTGCATTACTAATGGTTTTCAACAGCCTGAAATGGAACTGCTAAAAACATTATGAGGTTTGCAAACATCTTATGTTTTGGGCCACTGGTTAGGCACACAAATGGTCCTACTGAGCTTTCAGAGCTGCAATAAATGCTCTAAACCTTGTAAGGCAACTCATCTTTTCCCTATCAGCCATTGTGCTTCAGTTGTTGGTCTCATTTTTTGTATACAAATTATTTTTTTCCAAACAAAGAAGAATTTGTCTATTACCATGAGGTAACGCTGTCACTTGACAAGACTTAATTTTATGGTCATTATGAATAGTGTTATGGTGATCACTCTTCACTCTCTTTTATGCCTACTTTCTTGGGAAAGCCTTTGACTCACAGAAAAGGCTGTGCAAAGAAAAGCACTGGAGAATAACCATACATGACCTAATAGAACAATTTCTCTTCACAAAGCTCATCAGAAGACTGGGATTTCCTTAAAAAAGTTTGCTGTGAGCATATAAATTTCATAGTAAGAGCTTCTGGAATAATTCTGTAACAATGAAATGGAAAAATAATGCAACAGACACAGCAAGGTGCTTGGCAAAACCTAACAATATGACATTTAATATCTATTTATTAATAAAGTAGATATACAACTCTTGGTTCTCTTACTGTTTCTCCTGGTGCTGTTGCTTCTCCACTACTAAAATAAATTTATGGATCTTGACAGCCTGATCAGGGCATCACAATAACCCACGCAGGATTTCTCATGTGCAAGTGATGCCTTGCTCTTAAACCATGCGGGAAATTCCTTGGTGGTTGTCGGAGCGCAGAGCCAGCTGTTCTTCTGTGTAAGAGGAATAGCACAAAAATAGCTGTTCTGCTCAACGCTCCCAGCCACATCAATCTCCATAACAGGCATTGGGATCTGTGCGTGACACCCCTCCATAAAATTGCTGCATGATGTGATGGTTGGTTGGCACCCAAAATAGTGTTTGAGCCCTGGATGCCAGGGATAAGCCTTGTTAGTCATTAGTCATTAGTGCCCTGACTGCAGGACAGCCAGGTTTTTGGTGTGACAAGGACAGAGCAGTCTTTGCTCTCCACAGACTCCTGGTTGGTGCTGGAAGCTTGGCTCATTCATCCCTACTTTCTCTGTTGCAATATTTTTTCACCTGAACAGCTAGGGAAGGACATTTGTCTTTCCTAACAGCTTGCAGGACACCCTGGCTCCTGGCTCCATCCCCACTGCCCTCTTCCCCATGGCCATGCACATGTGGAAATGCTCCCACTCCCTTTCCTCCACACCTTCTCACAACCATGATCAAGGGAGACTGCTTCTTCCAGAACCACCAACAGCAAAGTTATTAGAAAAGGCAACGTAATAGGGTGAGAAATGTTTCCACTGGAAGAAGATCACATTTTTGAGATCTATTTGTCTCCTGCTGCATTGTGTTTCCTCTGTTTCTTAACCCCACAATTGCCTTTCCTGTGGTCCATGCCCTAGTGAAACCACTGAGACCAGTGCACTACATTGGGCACCAAACAGAGGGAACATCTGCACCCCTAAAAAGCCTAATGAAAATCTTTTTTTATATTTTGCATGCATGGTTAGACAAAATTCATTATCAGCAATTTGTAAATGGTCCCTAATTTCTCTTAGTCTCATGGTAGTGTTTCCCATTCTCCTTTGCCAGATCTTCATATGTAGCCTCACAGAGTAATGTTTTAACTAACAAAATTTGTCATCTTGCATGTGACATTATTCTGTGGTTGAGTCAACTGGATTAAAGTGAGAAAGGACATAACTGCTGGCTGAGGGCTCCGTGCAGCTCTGACAACAGCCCTGTGAAAACAGAGGGACAAAAGGCAGCAAATGAAATACCCTGCAAGCAGATTAGCTGCAGTGTGCTTAGCATTGCTGTTCTGCCCAGATGACGAAAACAGTTTCTGCTTGTGCTTATATTCTTATTTGTGCTGTGCCAGGATCATGCGCTGGCATCTCTGGAACATGAGTGATGCAAACTCCTTATTCAGACCAAAGAACTGCTCTGAACCTGCAGGTATGTATAGCACAACCTGCCTGTGCTGCAGCCCAGATATCCTGAGCTGGGCATCCAGATACTCAAAGTGACTAACTCAAGTGATATTTGCTAGGGATAACATGAAGAACCAGGGAAGAAATTGTTGATGTTTTTCACTATTCTGGACTTTCCTTGCCATACAGCCCAGTAGGAGTTTGTAGCTGGATTTTTTGGATTTGCTAGTCCATCAAGTCATAGAGTATCCCAGATTGGAAGGGACCCACAAGAATCATTGGGTCCAACTCCTGGGTCAGCACAGGACCACTCAAAATCAGGCAATATGTCTGAGACCGCTGTCTAAACACTTCCACTTCCCTCACTTCCCTGTGTTTTTCGTTTGTTTGCTTGTTTTGTTTTGTGTGTGTGTGTGTTTTATCTGCAATAAATGTAGAGCTCTCTTTTTCCTCCCCTTACGATTTTATCATACTGATCTAGTTTAACAAAGAAATAATGCAGAAACACACACCTATCACAAGATGACTTTCCACGCTGCCCTTGCTCTGAAGTCAGCAAGAATGCTGAAGTCAGGACTGACTTCACGTCAGCACAACTAAACAGATAATCTGGTTTGTTCTTATGGGGAACAGAAAGCTGGTCAATGCAGTCAGTATTGTATAGTGTGCAGTCACCTCATCCTAAGGTAAGTGTTTTGAGCTTAAAACACCACTAACTAGGCCAGTTTAGGCTATAATGGGGGACTGGATACCCAGTTTGGGTGTGGACCCCCAAGCTCAGACAAGTGAAGTAAGGCCTATTGAATTTGCAGTGAAGGTCATAGCTTGTTTTTAGTAACTGCCCTTGGAGTGCTCCTAAAAAATGAATGCAGGCACAAAAACATTTTTATTTTTATTTTTTCCCATCCTTTGGCAACAGTAGCACAAATTCTTGTCGTTCAGCTGATGGTCAGCTTAAAAACAGCTTCACCTTATCTGGTAAATGGAGCTGAGGACAGGTTTTTCTCCAGTGGCTTTTACATCAAGTAGATTAGAAAAGCCCCTGAAGTTTGTATTCTGTACTTCACACTGTAAAAAGTAAGCCATGGTAAATAACCTGCGATAACTCTGTGCGAGCTGATAAGGGCACAAAGGAGCAGGATTTTGAAACTGATAATCTGAAAAATGCATAACCACATGTGTGCACAAGACAAGCGAAACTGATACTTATTAAACATTGTCACAGAGCTGAAGGATCCCTACCAAGTGTTAAACCTCCATCGCTCTGGAATTTGTGCAAATACAGCAGAGACATTCTGCATCCTGCAGAATGAAACTATTCATAATGACTGGTTAAATTGCAACAGATGCATGGAAAAATGATGCTGATACTATTTAAAATAGTAATTTTAATGTTGATTACATCTAAAATATACATTAGAGGCTTCTCACAACATTTTAATTAATTATATACATGCATATATTAGCTTGCTTACAGAGAAATATGATAGAAAACCGTCTCTATATTTTATGCAGAGACCCAGGACTGTCACCTCCGTGTGACAGAGGTTTAGCCACTGGGCTGTAAGGTCTGTCCTTTCTGCTTTCTTTTTCCACTTATTTCTTGGCCTCACCCTGAATATCCTCCCTCTTCCATTTGCTTTCTAATGATGTTAGGAGAAAGCAGTCTTATTGGAAAAAGACATTATCTTCTTCTTGTATATTGTAAAAGAAAGCATATTTTGTTAGCTCTTCATGCACTATCACATGGGAGGACACAGTCTGAGCCTTCCTTACAGCATCAGGGCCCAGAGGGCAAAGGACCCATCACTTCCCGCAGCTCTTTTGGGATAAGACACGAGGTAGGTACCAAGTTGTTGAGGCAGAAACAATATCTGGGCCCAGAAGCACAAACCTAGGCTCCTGGGGACTTTTAAACTAGAAAATTAAAGTGCCTATTCCTCAGGGGTACATAGCAGTGCAGCAGGGGGTGTGCAGGATTTTCTGTGTCAGGCAGCTAATTCCTGTCCAGGTCTTTACGGGTTGTGTCTGGACCTTACACACTTCCTTCTGCAGTGGTTCCAGGACCCATTTATATAACAGACTAATGACCTGTGAAATTTCAGTTTAAAATGCCTTTGGAGAGTTATAGTAAACTTTTAAAATGTAACTGAAGATACATTCCCATTCTGTTTTTACTCTTACTACTCATAAAGTAGAAAGCATTTCATATAAAAAGACTCTAAAACAAATCTCCTCTTCTCATTTTAATTTTACTCAAATAATCTATAAACCATTTTCTATAAAAGCACTGTAAAAAACATGACTTTCTGCTTCTTCGCTATGTCAAGTTTTCAGAGTGGTATGAATTTCTGAGCTTCTGGAGACAAAGGCTTATAAGCAAACGTTGATGCTATCCTAACTACTGTGCTATGACCAACACTGCAGTAACTGAGCACACCAATAAAATACTGCAGTGCTGTATAATTGTCGTATTAATTGGAACATTATTTACAGGGAGGGCTGCCTTCACAGCATGCACCTACTTTCTGAAATGCTCACAGCGCTCAGTACGCAGCAGGCAGCCAACATAAAAGTTCAGTTAAAGAAACAGTAAAATAGCCATCCATATAAGTGCAAGTTAATGAATGGAGTCCTCCTGGCAGGAAGACTTGAATGTGAGCAACCATTTTCAGCTTTGAAGAGAGGTGACCTTAAAAGGCTGACAAACCTCAAAGGTAATGCAGCTTTTACGGCAGTGTTGGTGGGGCATGATAGTTTTTAGAAGAACAATGAACATCAACTATTGTATTAAAATATATTGTACATTATAATTTATATTCTCACAAAGATCCTTTATGGAAACCAGAATCAACCATTTGAATTTGTAGGAAACCACATCACATTTAAATTAACTGCTGAAATAGCATTTTACATACTAAATGCTGTATGTGATAGTTGTTTATGGAGTGTCTCTTTCAAGAAAGTTATCCAGACATCATGAAAAAGAACAGCCACCCCCCTCTTTCTGTGCACCTAAAACTGGCATTAGTGCCAAGTGTTCAACAAAGCAATTCATATATCCAGTGTCCCGATAAAACCCTTTCAGCTGGCAGAAGGGAGATTTTGTCTGTCCCCGTGCCATTGCAGTGTCCAACTGACTTTTTAGTAAATTCAATATATATATAAAAAAATGCAATGCATGCAGGGTTTCTTCAAAGCTTACAGATTTGAAGGATTGTTTTTCCCAAGATTAATGTTTCATTATCGTATATAAAGTATAGCACAGCTACTATGTCATTACTCATTTTTACAACACGAGCTCCAAGCCCACGTATGACTATGCAGTTTATTCATTGCAGGTATACAACACTGAGTGTTGGAAGAGATTTATGGCAGTCAATATTTTCACATGGTGGTTTGTAAAATCTCTTTTATAATTTGCTTCCTAAAATATCCGATCTCTGCAGACTTTTGGAAAGATTGTCCATCCATAACTTTCCAATGCAAAGCAGGAAGATATTTTTTTGCCATTAACGAAGAGTTGCCATTAATCAGGCTTTCATTGCAGGCTCTTTTGATGCGTCATTTGTGATGTTACAACTTACACACAGTCCTTGTAAAATGAAGCCAGTCACTTCCTTAGTGATTATGTGGTATAATAGCAGCCTGGATGCCACTTCATCTGCAATGAACATTAAAACATTTTATGTTAGGTATTCAGAGGAACACAGAACACTCTAGAGCCTAATTTCATCTGCAGATCCAGTCTTTTCCTCAGAAAACACTGAAAATCGGTACTGTATTTCTCTTAAAGTTTTCTGTGGTGCTTTGAATACTGTCAACCAGCTTGTGGTTGTCAGCAAACATCTGTGTACATCCAGGTACCTATCTGAGACAGACTTGCATTGTGGGATTAAGGAATAAACGGGTACCAGACATTGCCTGGGATTCCTCCATGTGTCTTATCCCTCTCAGGCAACCCTGACTGGGTGCAATTGTCAGCCACACACTTATTTAAATGTTCTCTTTAAGTTTAAAAGCTGCACAAAAAGAGAAATAAAGTATACTACTGCTGGTCTTGAAAAAATCAAAGCTGTCAAAATCATTAAACACTTAAATTCTGTGTGTGTGTGTGGGGGGGAAATGAAGTACTTTCCCAACTCAGAGAAAAAGGTTTAAGACATTTGGTATTTGTATCAGGACTGTTAGTGAGTACCGTACCAGGGTAGCAATTTGGTTCCTGTTGGACAGAAATCGCTAGTTCCCACACGGATGTTATCCATCCAATTGTTAATTGCCAGTTCAGTTGTCACATTTCAGGTCAAATCATTTTAGGACCTTGAAAACTGACACTTTGTACTTGTACATTACTTGGTTGCTCCTTGCTAAGTATGAACGGTGAAGGGTAGTAGGAGAAATTCAAAAGGAGTCTTCACTGGCAAAGTTTCAGCCAATGTAGCTTTTTTCAGTGGTCATTCTTTGTAAAACAGTCTATAATGAGATAGTACAGAGGTCTAAATGCCAAAAACCATTGTGCCTATGTTTTGGCTTATGAAAGCCATATTCAATCCTCACTTGTGGATTCCAACGAAATACCTAAATCATCTAAAGATGATACCTAAGTCTGCAGCTGAAAGCCCTTTGATGGACCTGGGTAGCAAAAGGACACCCGAAGAGACGATGTCTGTGCTGTTTGGCTTCATTGCATACCTTGCAAAAAGCTGGTAAAGGGAGCTAGCTGGCAGCTTCCAGCCCTACAGGAAGCTCGGCTGCTTGCACCAGCCCACCAGCCCTCTTGCCTCTAAAATAAATAGGGATCTGCTGACCTTGTGCTTTAAGTGAAAAGGAGATGGATGTAAAATAATCGTTTTGGCTGCCTGAAGAGTGGTAGGCATTCAGATGGGTCAGCCTCATTCAGACATGCCAGATTCCTCTCCAAATGAGAGATGCACAGCTTGCCAGCCCACTTCTTGGGATTGCAGACAATGACAGGGACCAGCACTTAGGGCAAGCAGCACTTTCCAGTGGACCCTGGGTACTAGGATGCAGCTGACAGCCAAGACAAATAGCAAGCCCCAAAGCCAGCAAGACCATTTTGAAACTGTACTCGTGGGCTGGAAAGGGCTGGCTGAGCATCACCAGAAAATTACCCCTTTTTGCAATTATTAATTATCTAAAAAGATACCTATTGGTTATATTTTTTTTTGTCTACCATTGAAAATAAAAACCAAAAATCTCTGATACACATCGTAGAGGCAACAGTATGAAATTGTTTCATAAACTGAATGTTGGTTAGAAAATGATTAGTAACTCATGGCCAGCAAATGACATTCCCAGGAGGCTAGGGGGATGGGGGGATGTGAGAAGGCTGTGCCCCTTCTCCATTAGTATCTGCTGATGTAGCATGCCTCTGCTTTCATCACTTAATGGAACCCGATCTCTAGTGCTCTGCACCTCCCACTTGATCACGGCTGGGCCTGCTGCTGTGCATTGCCAACAAAACCACTACCAGCCCAAAGGAAAAAAGCACCTAGCAATTCAGACAGCACCGAGATGTAGGCAGGTTTTAGGCACGGTCACTTTTTGGGTCCCACATGTGGATTTTAGAAAAGGTACAGTGCTCTTGGAGAGCAATCAGCCCAAGAGCAAGAAAATCCAAATTCTTGACTTCTCTTTATTTCAAAGCCTAGATTTTTCCTCCCAGAGTAGCTGCATTGACCTCAGTGTTCTGTATCAAATTCAGTTGAGATAGGGAATAGGCATATTCCTCCTGCAGTTTCAAACATTGGTGGGATTCCCTTGGCTCTCTGACAAGTATAAAATGATTACATATTGTTGCCAGATTTGTATAAATAGTTACCAGACTTCCTCTGAAAACCCACTGCACTTCAGCAGTGTTTGGAATAGCATTTTGCATTAGTTAAGGCTGTAAATAGTACCATCTTCCAATACGATCTTCCTTACAGAAATGATACTCCATACCACTGGCTCATTATTTCTTTCCAAACAAATCTGCCTCAAAATAGAATTTTTCTTTGTTTCCATTTAGCAAAAAGAATTTTGAAAGAAATAAGGAAAGTCAGTTAAACCTACCTCAAGTAAGGTAGGGCATGTTTCAGTGGGTATGTAAGTTAGACGAGTGTTCCATAACATAGATCAGACCAACTCATATTTGATTCACGAGTGAATCAAGTTACTAAAAGTTCACATTTCAAAAGCAAACAACTATGATGAAAGATTTTTTTAATGTATTTTTTTTTTTTTATGTTACAATGCTGCTGCACAGTTATAATAGAGATAATCCAGACTCAGGCAAACCTGTGGTAGGCCAGATGCATATCACAGCTCTCTGTTGGGCTATATTCTGGCACTGCACCTCTTGCATCCATTTTCTCCTGTTTCTTCCCTAATCCTTGCCAATGACAAAATAAATAAATAAATAAATAATCTATTTTAAAATCTATCATCAAAAATCTATCATAACTTAGTCACTCTTCTTGTTTCTGTCATAAAGTCACAGAAAGTTTGAGTTGCAAATAGGAAATATGAGTTGCCGAAACATGTGAACTCATACTCTCTTTTATTCCCTTTTGTGATTTCTGGAGGCTTTGCAGTTTTAAATGTTGTTCCTGACTCCATATATATCAAAAACTGTTGATGCCAAATGCCAAAATACACAGATGTCATCCATTTAACTGAGTAGATTTTACTATCGGCTATGAGCATTTCATGAGATCAATCTGATATTTTCCCTTAGCACCACTGATTTTTTTAACTCTTCCTTAAGGTAAATAGGTGTTTGGCCAAATTCCCCTGGTTCTACTCTTATGAATTAATTTCATGTAGTCACTTTGGCTATCATGGCATACAGAGAACCACGATGTTTGATTTATTATTTCATTTTAAGAGCTCTTGAAATGCCTAGTAAATTTGATCTTTCTGGTAATTCCTAATACTCCATCTATATCATAGCTATATGCACACCACGTTATAACTTTTCTAGATAGAAAACAAAACAAAACAAACAAACATAAAAAAAAAACACCACCAACAAAAAAAACATAGTCTCCTCAAATATAAAAGAAAATTGAAGATATAAGAACCACACCTCTATACATGTTTTCCTTGGCCTTGAATGTATTTATTAATGCAGGTCATGGATCTAAACCAACATAAGTTAACATAAGTTATTCTTCAGAAATGCTGAACCTTATTCTTCTGGGAGTGTGCAAGTGTGCCTGTGAAAGATGGCTGAGTTTGACAATGATGTCCTAAGCCTGAGCTATATGAAGAATAGTAGGATTATGTTATTACAGACTTAGTCTGTATTTCAGTGTCCAAGGAGCTTAAGAAGGGGCAAAACATTCCCCCATTTCTACCACTTTTTTTTTTTTTTTTCAGAAAATACCAGAGTGAGGAACCAGCCCAGAAGCTCTGTGTTTCAAATGCTGGGGAACAATTAGCTGAGAGCACTAACTACGTGGGCAAGCCTAAATACCCTGCAGTCTCTGTAGGGCAAGGGGATGACATTGCATGACATGCAGTCTTCCACTTTCAAACATGGCACTTGGAGACAGAGAAAGCCTTTCTGGTCAGATGTGGTGCTTGCAGGACAGAATTCTAAGGAAACTGGTTTGACTGAGGAGACTCCTGCATGCAGTCTGGGACAAGGAAGGCACTGTGCCCCACTCAGGACAGATGGACAGAGGCAGGGAAAATACCAAGGCTGGGGAGAAACCTTTATTCTAAACCTGTGCAGGGCTCCCTGACTTGAGGCTCCTGCAGGAACATGGCGTTTTCCACCTGCTGCATTCAGTCACTCACGTTAGGAGATGAAAGCAAATGTCTTGTGCAGGACACTACAGCCAGCCTAAGACCAGTAAAGGCAACTGCTAGTGAGCAGAGCTCATTTGGTAGCATTCCCAGATCTTGCCAATGAGCAGCATGGCACATACCAGCAGTCATTCAGCAAACTAAGCCAAAGCTCTATTATTGATCTCAAATGTCCTCTCCTTTTCCCAGCAAGGCACTGGAAATAGCATAAGGCTCTCCACTCACTTGGCAGTGCAGCCTACCGACACAGCAGGGAAGTGACATGGGACTCATCACATGGCAGAGACAGATGGGCTCTTCCTGCTCTCTACCTCCTCCCTTCGCCTGTGCTTACTTGAATGCTCTCCTCCCCTTCTCCTGCAGGCTCAGCTTCAGCGTCTAGATAAGCACACCAGTTTTTGAACATTTCCACAGACTACCAAGACACTACAGGGGACGTTGGCATTGGGCTCGTCCCTGAAGGTCCTCCACCAGGTGGCTGGCTGCTTAAGGCATATTGCCCCTTGTTGCTGAAGGAGGTGGAGGCCCAATTAAAGTCCTCTGAGGGACTCCAATTATCAGGTAGGTCTGCCTGTCTCAGCAGGATGGAGTACAGGCCACAGCTATGAAGAAAATACTCTCAAGATACTAACATCTGCTGAAATGTGCAAAGGCAGTAGTCAACAAAAAGAGAAAAAGCAAAGGAACTTTCATTATGGCTGTTCCTGATGATTTTTGCTGTGTCTGGGGCTCCCCACACCCCGTCCTCCTCTAGAGAGAGCATAATTTGGTTCAGTCTGGAGAACGTGAGGTGAAGTAAACCAACTCAGTGGAGACAGTTCAAAGGTAATTAGCTGAGCAGAGACAGAGAACAGACTCCTGGGGCTGAAGTTAAGGAGAAAACAAGCCTGGAGATGCATGAGAACTAGTACCTGAAGGACCCGAAAGAAAGCCTTCTAATTCACTATCACAGGTGTGATCACTTGAGCTGAGACAGGTGGGAGTAAGAGTTACTTCAGATCTGCAGGGCAGAGTCTTCAGGTTAACTTCTCTACTTGGAACTACTATGTACCCCAGCAGAAGGACAACAGTACTTAGAATTGCAGGTTTGTGATGATCTCCTCTCTCAACTTGTATTAGTCCACAGCTGTCTGTTGTGGGGTTCCTTTCAGGCCCGTCATGATATGTGGGGCTGTTTGTGTCAGACAGCCTTGGAGCAGGGATGAGGCAGAGTGGCCATTGGGAGAATCAAATAAGACCTTCTACTCCATCTGACAAAACCATCAGATACACAAGTTTGGTTCCAAAATATCTTGGATCTGTCTTACTAATCATAATTTGTGTGTGCTATGGCTATGGGCCAAGGCTATAGCGATCAGTTACCTTGTTGTCTGATAGCAATTCTCTCCTCTTTTTGTCACTGGTAATTGTCCTCTTGATCGCAGCCATGTGGTCATTGCTATTATAAGGAACTTACGAAATGCTAATAAGGGCTTGTTTGTTTGCCTCACTGCTACCTTGAGGCACTTCTCTTGTGCTTATTGCCCATCATTAAAGCCTGTCCTGCCTCCCCTGGGTCTCATTGCCCAGATAAGCTCTGTGGCCCCAGGAGACACTTTGCATAGTTTAAAAATTAGCACTCAGGCTGAAGACGGGAGGATTGCCAGCTAGTCAAGCAGCACTAAAAATCATTTATTTTTTATTCTGCCTGTCTCAGTGATCCACCTTCCAAAAGCAAATTATATGCTTCAATTTCCAATGTTTTCCCAATTCTTGCCTTACTGCCCTGTACTGTCTATTGAATTTTATTCTTAGTTGTACAGATCATTGCACTGTTACAATGAGATATAGGCCTTAATTCTCCTAGTGCTCTTTCTGTTTTGTTTTGTTGTTTCATTTTATTTATTTTTTTAATTCTTACTAAAATAAAATGGGAACTAAATAAACTAAGAGGTGGGTAGAAGGGAATAAGGAGGAAAAGATAAAAGCAAGACTAATGGGACACTGAGGAGGAAGATTAGGGAAAGGAGAGAGTAGGATTAGCAGATGGGCCAGGATTCAGCTGAAGTCAAGCTGTGTACATGGACTATTTACCTCACTGCTCTCTGGGGGGTGTGAAAGAAGTCAGCTGAATCTGTGGAAAGGATTTCTCTGTCGTCTAGAGAGCACTCCAAACAGAAACAGGGTGCATAGGAGGTCATTCAAGCCCATACATTGCATATTTAATCATAATTTCCTCTAATGCAAGGCTTATTGCCATAGGCATGCTTTCCATTTTATGCATCCCTCCCTTGGGCTGCACATAATTCTTTATATTGTGGCTGACATTTGGGCATCTAAATTACAGCTCTCTGTCTTGCCTTGCAGACTGCAATGACTTTCTTGGCTTTAGAGTATTTGCTGTCCAGATGGTTGCTGTCAAACAAGAAACAGGTGGCAGCACTAACGTGTGGTTTGCCTATAAATTTCTTCAGAAAACAAGACAAAATTGCAAAATGTTCTTAAGCTGGATGGTCTGTGTTATTAAAAGTTGTTTCATCATAGGTAGCTTACTAATCTCTGTGGGACTCAGGGAGAGAAAGCCTTAAAGAAGTCTGTGTGCAACTTGAAGACAACTATTTCTCTGACTTGCACGATCTTTCTCCAAGCACCTGACACTGACCTTTTGGGCCTGGCTCCCACCTCCTGTAATTTCTTCTCTCTGCAACTCCTGCATTCGTTTACAGGGTGAGTGCCCAGCAATGGATCTGACTGCAGCAACAGAGAGGGCACTGGTGAAGTGAGCACAGAGGAAGGTGAGGAAAGCCCAAGGAGACGTGTGGGTGCTCTTTGGGTGCAGGACGCCATCACCCGCAGGCAGGCATCTTCATTTAATCTCAGTCATGCATTCCCTCCACTAGATGGTACTAGGGCAACACATTTGTCTTTGCAGGCTTTCCCAGTGATGATAACCATAATAATAACCTTCATGTAGAATCAGTAGGCTTTTCTAACTACAAGAAACTTCTGGTAACAACCATAAAACTTTCAAGGTGAAATGCTCAGAATTTAGTAAGGACCAGAAGATGGGTGTCCTGAGCAATCCTAGCTTGCTGTTGCATCTATTATGACAATGTTTAATTGCATATATCATGTTTCTTTTTTCAATATTTTTTCCTTTCTCCTCTAGGGGCATGTGTAATGCAGAACGCTGTTACACCAAACACATGGTAAGAATTATGTTAAAATTAGACCCTATCACTACCTTCTTCCCCAAAGTTACCATTTAATGATAATTAAATTCATTTTCCTGTCCTCACCAACACATACATTGCTTGCTGCAATATCTGGCATCCAAATCAAGGCAAAAGTAATCCTGGTAGTTTATTGGTGTCACTGGCAGCCAGCAGCCCAGTAAATGATAGTGTCTATGATTTCAAAATATTCATATATCTTACACAGATGTTTTTAATACTGGGACTTCTATATCTTTGGGATTTTTTTCAAGAGGAAGGGTGAGTGAGCACGTGGAGAGGAGCGAATCTCCATGTTTGTAGTGATACCACAGTTCTTACATCCTAGGTGGAGTGCAGTACTTTATTCCATGGACAGGACTGTGAAAATCTTTGTCTATTTGAGTTGTAGGATCATGTGAGGGAGATGGGCTGCATTCTGCCATTCTGCTTCAAGACAAACAGAACTGCAACTTTGCAGCTAAAAATGCTACACAGCAATAAAGGAACAAGCTCCCAGTCTGCACTGGAATCTTTGTCAGCTCATCAGATGAGCACAAAGCTGTCTGAAAGAAAAAAAGAAAAAAAAAAAAAAAAAAAAAAAAGGACTAAATAAACACCTCACTATTTAGGCATGCTGGCCACACCACCAAGTCTCTCAGACTTTTAAATCCAAGAATCACTGAACTTCTTTGGAAGAAAAATTTTCAGACTGACTGCAAAAATTAGCCACAATTTCTTTCATTTAAAACCTTTTGACACTTGGGCTCAATCTTGAATACTTATCCACAACTTTTGAATCACCTTCATTTTATTTGTTGGATTTACATGTATGTTGACACTTGTCTCTGTTTTCTGTGTATGCGACTGGATATATATCTCTTCTCACATCCTATGACTGTAAGACCTCCTCGAACTCTAGAAAAGAATCTGAAGAGACAAAATGAAAAGATAATGTACCCTTCACATTATTTCTCACTTATAATTCTAGAAGCTTTTATTGGTCATTAGTGTTATACAGTAATGTGTGAGATTCCTCAGGAAGCTTCAGGTTGACAGTATCAATCTCTGGCCAAAGTGTATGTAAGATGTTTTGAGGGCATTTTTAATGAAGAAAAAGGGGATTTTCATAGATGTCATTTTTTAATGTAAGTATTTCAGAATTCTATTAAAAAAGCTACTTGAGGGAAGACAGTTGGAGTTAGTTCCATCAGCATTAAAGCAAGATTAATTTTTACTTTTTTATTTTTTTTTAGAGCTGGTACCATTTTTTATGCATCTAAAGGACTTTTCTGCCTGCTAGCAACTCTTTACTTTCTAATGAACCTATGACTGACAGAAAGTTGAGCTTTTCTTTCCTCCCACTAATACCACCATTGTGTGTGCCTTGTTAACCAGTATTGTGTATCAGTCACAAGCTGACTCCTTTGTGTCTTTGTAAAGTATCAATTTAGTCAGCATTATCTACCGGGGAGACAATGGCTCTGGTAAACCCAACGCAAAATCCTGTAACATCATAAGCCCTAAAAACACTGGTCCAGCCAGGAAGGCTTCAGCTCTCAGGAGGCAGCGAGGACAGAGCAGGGGAGCTGGCTGCCTGTGCGAAGGGGCAGGTGGACATCAGGGCAGGACTGGCCATGGTGGCCAACCACAGCACAGGAGCAGCTCAGGGAACATCTTTTCTTGGGCCACTGGTGGGGTTGCTGGGCTGGAATAAACCTATGTCACTCAGATCTGTCTTCCAGCCCAGCTTCTACTTGTCTACGCTGACATTTGACGTCACTGACAAGTTCCGAGTGCCAATTTTGATTTTTGCTTAATCAGTTTTTCCAACAGTAAATTCATTTCTCTGTGCTGAAGAAACAAAAGCAAACCCCATGACAGAACCTAGCAGCTTGGTTGCTGGCCCTGGCACTCTGCAAGAAGTTTACGGCTCCTGATACTTGTAGACCTCTGTTCGCTCCCCATCCCTCTCCAGGTAGGCTTAAAAGGGAAGGGTAGGCCAGCTTAGGCTCTCCTTTCATGTTTTTTTTTTTTACTGCCTGGGCAATGGTCAGCAGAAACACCCAGCCCCCATTACACTAGAGAGGGGGAGGGCAGCAGCTCTGTGGGGGTTCTGTGTCTTTGGATGAAATTGTCCCTTTGTTAGTCCAAAATAGCGCAAATTGGGCAACTTTCCAAGCATGCAGTGAAAGACGTCTGTTTGAGACAGTGCTTAGAGAAGGCTGAGGATGGAGGGCTGAAAAAGAGGTGCCTGACTGGCTGGGTTCCCGCCGGCGTGATTAATGTAATGTTGCTGGGATTTTACGGCATTATTAATGAAGTGCTAGGGGGGCCTGGAGCACTGGAAAAACATCTTTGGAAAATTATTACTAAAAATCTGAATTGGTGCACCTTTCCTATTATTATTTTCTTTCTTTTCCTTGCCCGTAGATTCCTTATCGTGCTGGAGAAGGGCTATAAATACTAACCATGGGAGCAAGGCCACGCAGGCGCTGCTTCCTCCGCCTCCCCAAGGAGCAGCGGCCCTGATGATGGTGGGCTCTGGGTGCCACCAGCCCAGGGGGGCTTTGCCTGGGAGCTTCACCCACCGAGCCCCTCCTGGCTGATTTTTTTTTTTTTTTTTTTAATTTTTGTATTGGCTTTGCCATACCTTGTTGGGTTTGTTTTTTGGATATATTTTTTTTCTAAATCTTCAGCTCTTGAGATCTGTATTTCGATCGTGTCATCTTGTCTGACGATGGCAATGGTGGGTTTGGTTTTGGGGCGTGTTTTTGGTGGTTTTGTTGATTTAATTTTATTTTTTTTTTAATGCTGTGCTTTCAACCAGCCTTTGCCTGTCTGAAGCTTCCCGTTGCTAAGAGACTTCTCCCCTCCGCCCTTTTAGCAACCCGGTTGCCATAGTGCTGCCAGCCTCTGCTGGCAAGTAGCAGAGAGCAGTCATTACTCACCCCCACACCCCCCTAAAAAGAATTAAAAAAAAAAAAAAAAAAAAAAAGAATCGGGGCTGCATGTGTAAATACACCTTTTTTTCTTATTAACTCATTTCGGGACCTGGCGGGAGGATCCCTGCACACGCTGCAGCTGCACATTGCGGTATTTTCTTGCAGAAGTTCTTGGCTTGGTCTCTGCGTTAAAACAACACGAACTGCAGTGCTGACTCATGGACACCTGTGACGTTGTTCATGGCAGCAACAGATATTTGAGGATACGCTTTCCAATACATGGTTTGTACCTGTGCGACTGGCATTGCACCCTCCCCGAGTGTAATTCATTCCAATGTAAGCTCTGCAGTTTTGCAAATCAGATTATCGTTCCTTAGGAACCCTGATATATGTCTGGAGCTTTTCTCTTGCAGTACTTCTTACATAGAGTAAGAGCATACTTAACTAAAATGTGTGGTGTGCCACCATCAAAACCTGAAGGAACACATCCTGTTTGAAAGCTAGCTTTTCAAATGCACACAACCAAATTTGTATGAGGAATCCTTCCCAGACCAATAGTCTCTCCCATTTTTTTTTAAGAAAAAACATATCCCCAGTGATTTGGGTGAGAGGAAAGTTAATGTCAGCCCTAAAACACACTGAACAAAAAAGAAAATCTAACATCTTTCCACTTAGAAAATGGTGAGCTTTCTTGTTGTCATTCTGTTGATTGCTACAGGGTAACAGGGAGCATGGCAATATGGACTTGCAGGTCTCTCATCAGCCATGCTATCCACTACACCTAGTTATGGAAAAAAAAATATATATATATGTATTTGACTTCTATATAAAAATGAAAGTGTGCATAAAAAACTATCTTTAAAATGTCCTGCTAATAAAGAATTTGATAGTATAAGGTTAGCCACGTGAGAGCATAATTTGTGTGAGTTAACTGTGAGATTATTTTGGGGGGAGAGAGGCTTTTACCCCAGTGAATGTTAAAAGCAGTACTTGAGTTTGACATAGGATAGCTTCAGTTATTCTGTGATTTTAGTTTCCATTAATCACCACAAAACCCTCCACCTCGGTTGTCAGTATAATGCCTCTCTTAACATCCAGAGAACTTTCTTCCCACGTTCTGCAGTTGGTGAGATATTGTGCTAATAAATGCAGCGAGGAGCTAGACTCCGTGTCCTCAGATGCCCTTCCATTTATCCAATCCGGCATCTGCCTACTTGAACAAGTGCATCAGATACAGGCAGCCTGCCAGCTATTAAAATGTTACACCTACCGCCATGAAGCTAAATTGTACATTTTGTTTTCCCTTGTCCTTGAAAAGGGCTCACTCCTGAAGTCAGAGGAACGTGCTTAATGTCTGCTTGTCTTAAATTCCCTCTTTACCCAACTATCCATTCCCTGATTTGATATTTTATATTCTCTTCTCTTCATGCTATTTTGGGGAACAATAAATATCATTGTGCAAGGAAAGACATTTAAAAAAGAACCTTTGTCAATGGTATGGAAAACAGATTTCAAAATCCATTTCGACTCTGATGAACCATAGAAATAAAATATGGTGAAAAAGATAAAGAAATTGGATTGTTTCATTTTTTTTTTTTAATTTTATTTTTTTTCCAGTTAGGATGTTCTTATTCTTCTTGGTAGTTGACCTGAGATAACTTCATCTGAGGGGTTCCTGTGCTGTGGTCATAATGTAGACTTCTCTGAGAAACACTTTGGTCTCAATAAATTGGCATTTGCTTATTGAAAAAAAAATACCTTCTTAGCGTTACTATTTGCTATTCTAAAGGAATGTGGCTGTGTTCAATAAATTAGAAATTAAAGGTCTATGGTAAAGATATTTTAGTTCTGGAAATATTGATTTAAAGGAAAATATTTCCCAATTTATTATGTGAAGATCCTTGCCTAACCACAGAATTAGGTGAAGATCCATACCCTCACTCAGATTTCTTTTGTTCTAGACTTCATTTCATCTGGAAGAGAAATTACTGGAATAAAGGTTAAATATCCAAATCAGAAATATTATTGCTTGTGTTCCTTGATGTTTGAAATGGTAATAGAACAAATTGAACATTAACCTAGTAGGACCAAGGCATCTCTATTTGCCTGGTTTTGACATCTGAATTGGGCAATAACTTTTCCTTGCTGAAATTATGCAATGGTTGTTAGTCAGTCTCTCATTTCCTCAAGCATTTGTGCACAGATTACATCCGCATATTATATTTTATTATGACTCATTAAAATGCAAATCGACAGCAGTGTGCTATCACAGTTCCAGGATAGATCCACATCATTAAATGGGTCTACATTTTGATAACTTTCTCATAGCCAACACAGCACATGACCTTAAACACACATTGACTTCTCGCTTTCTGAGTGTCTGAGCAAGGTTAGCTTTACGCATTGTTAGTCTCTCTGTACCTCTACGTCTCTACTTGTTGTGTGCAAGTCCTCTCCTTCATATTTCTTTCCATTTTTCTACTTTTTTTTTTTTTCTTCATGCTCACCTGTTCTCAAGGTAGAATCACTGCCTCATGGTTTAGATACTTCCATGAGAGCTGTCTGATTCCTATACATCATCTGACTATCACAGTCCCAAATTTTTTCTCTACTCGCATAAAACCTGCATCGCTGTTTTTCCTGTGTCACTTCCATGTCTACTAGTTTCTTGCACTATTCTCTCTTCCTATCTGAATCTCTCCTCCAATCCTGTCTGATGCAGTTATTTGATTCTCTACAAGACACTCCCAGTCACCTAAAATGTTTATCAGCAAATGCTTCCACCATCCGTAAATTCTGAAAGACAAGATATCAAACTGACCCAACAGTACATTGTCCTTATGGATGGTGCCAGACAGGACATTTACTTTGTCCCTTAAAACCTTTACATAATGATAACTTTACATCAGCACAATTTCCATTTTGCTGAGTCTTAGTTACTCTGGCACTAGAATTAGATTATAGGAAATTGTTGTTTCTCACCAGTTATATGCCTACCCTGTTCCCCTGTTTTCTACCATTGACCATACTTTGATATTATGATGATGATTTTCCTTGCCACCCAGCCTATATTTAAAAGAACTGTTCTGTAAAATTTCTTCCCTTGGACGAGTTAAAATTCCTTGATCTTAGCATCTATTTCTTGAGCATTTAATGTAAAACCTAAAATTTGAATCCCAAGATTCAAATATATATTCCTTTGCTTAGAGAAGATTACTGTGAAGGAATGTCCAGTTTTAATTCAGAGCAGCAATCTACCTCTGTCAAAGACCCCTCTCTACTGACAGGAGGAGTCATATTCATCTTTCAACTCCACCAAAAGAATTACATCCCCAAATCATGGGCTTTGTATTGACACACTTCTTTGTGCTGCTGGCTTAATTTCTTGTGTTCCTGGAGCTTGGTGCCACTGGTACAGGATCTGTGGATTTCTCTGAGTATTAATATGGACATCAAGTTACTTGAACTTAGCCCATGGTTTTGGGAAGACCTATGTTTACCTGGCCACAGACAGAGAAGGCAAACAAAGATATGAGTCCTGAAAAATGAGATGTTGACTCTAAACTTTCACCTGCTACCAGAGTCACAGCTAGGATTAGCTGAATCTGGGGCTACCGTGACTTAGTTTAGATGGTTGTGACTGAAGAAGGTTGAGGCATTCTGGCTGCTTTCAAAATAAATATGTTGATCATCTGCTCTCATTGGCTCCCACTCCAGTTGGCTTACTTGAGTCTTTAAAAGTAGCATGTCTGTTTGTCATGCACCTGGTGTAATTCTATTTTTGTACTACTATGAGGCATTTTATAAAGCATATAAATCATGCCAAGTACTGCAGTATTTTCAGCATGTATATGTGCATGTAATACTAGCACATAGCCCCAAAGAAAATCATTTGTCAGAATTATAGATCTCTAGATATTCATTATTCACCATTGTTTGGATTTCTGTTCAAAACATTTTATTATCCTTTCAGTATGATAGCAGTTTTCTAGACCATTGTGCAAGCTTTAGTGTTACTTAGCAGTTAATCTCACCCCAAAATGGAATAACAAGCTTCTTTGTCTACTCAGATTCACACTGTTTGCTGTTTGATCTGATCAAAGAAAAAGTAACTCCATTCATTTTTGTAGTACTGCTTTTCTTTCCACTGGTCTCTCAAAATACTAATATAGTGCATGTACAGCTGTGTGTGTGTGTAACAACATACAAGAGGTTATAAGCTTCAGTCTGAAACAATGTGTGCTAGGAAATAATAGTATCCATTAAGAGTAAATAAGAGAAACTGCAGAATGTTATGTGGAGGTTTTGAAGGACTGGACAGGATCCATAGATGCTCAGATGTTGCTGTGATGGAGGCCTTCATAAATGAGTGGATAGATAAATATTGTATTTATCTTTCACTTTGTTTGTTTGTTTAAGCTTTGTGTATATGAGATTTCTTTCTCAAGTAATAAACATCTAATGAGGTTCTTCTTAAACCAATGATGACTTAAGGTAAGTCATGTTAGTGTGAACAGGATGAACTTTCTATTCCTTTTCTAGAAAAGTGATTGTTTAGACCCATCTATATCTATTTCCAATCCACTCCTTCCATGCCTTTCAACTGGAGATGTCTAAGTAGAATTCTTTCTTCTCTCTACAGAGGATAAAATGTAATAGGCCACAGCTTCAGAGATTGTGTTTTTTTTTTGTTGCTCTTGCCATGTTTTTTGTTTGTTTGTTTGTTTGTTTTTGTTGTATCATTCTTTTTCTTTTTTTTTTCTTTTTTTTTCTTTTTTTTTTTTTTTCTTAGCCTAATTCCCTATTCTCCTGTAGATTTGTATTTCAGATTTTAGCCAGAGGCACAAAGTGCTTCTCACAGCATCTCTTGAAACTTCTCAGTCCATTCCATGAAAATCAGCATGAATGTTCTTGACTCATGGGATTCCTAGAATCGATAAAAGCCTACAAGGGCAGCTACTAAGTGAAAAACCACAAAAAGAAAAAACTAAAGTCAAGTTGTCTACAACTCAGACTGCCTTTTCACCTTTGGTGAGAAAGTCCATCCTCTTATCTCAGAATCAAGGCTTCTGTCCAGTTTTCACTGGAGACAGTGTAAAGTTTTTTTCTGAACTTGAGTGAGAACTGCATCGGTCCCCTGCATTCTTCTACTGTATAACACGTTAAGAGTAAGCACTTATGTGTAGCCAGGCCATGGCAATACACCAGATCACTATTTCCTTCCCAGAATAAGCAATTATCTGGCAATGTTTCATGCTTGTACATTTCTTTAAGGCTTTTAATGCTTATCAAAACTTTAAGAATGGAGATTGTATTTTTCAAGACACCATGTGCATCTCGAAGCCTAACTTTCAGTCTAAGTCAATTGGGCATTCAAGTCATGTTGGCAAAGAAGAAAAAACTTCCTGAGCCTTTGAGGTAAGATTTACAATTTTTATCATTCTTCTCTTTCTTTTCAGTGTCACGTTCTTGACATCTTGCTCCATTCTATCAGTGCAAGATGAATGTCAAATTAATTTCACCTGGCCTTTTATGATTTGTCTTGCTCTGTAAGATCCACTGTTCACACAAGGAATAACAAAGAGTAACTACTGACCATTAAGATAGGAAATAGAACTAAAATTTATCATTATTACAAAATAAAACTTATCTGCATTTTTACATGCCTGTAAATATGGTATTTCATAAATAGATCAGAAACTTTTCATATCCCCAAACTTAGTGTCCACAGGCCATGATATATGGAGGCAACCAAGCTTCAGTCTCTAAGGTAGGTTTCAGTAGAAATTCAGACACCTAAATTTAAACTGAGAGTCTTTTAGTATCTGGCCATAGACAATACAGAATAGATAAAAGTGTTTGAGAACAATATACTCCTTCACTTCACCATTCTCCACCCCTGGCATTGGAAAACCTTATAATGAGGCTGGCTGGTTCCCTAAAAAATCTTTGTTCACACATTGCCCCTACCTGGTCACTAAGGCCTCCTCATGTATTTGAAAGACCTGAAGTTGGAGACTAGAACTGAGGATGCTGGTAAAGGCATGTGTAAGTCTTGTGTCTGCAATAGGTTTTAAAATTACCCTGCAAAGTGGCTAAAGACATCTTACAGCAATTGTACAAGTGCTTGGAGAACAGAAATCTTGGTGAGGGAATTTCTGTTTGAGATCTTTGGGAAAATTTAATGCTCTTACATTTTCAGTTCTTAACTGAAATACTTGAATGGGAACACTGATTCATAATGTTTCCTTCTGTGGCATCTACAGAAATTAAATAATATCTCTATAGGGCAAAAAAGGCACCTCTAGAGGGCTGTCTCTCTCCACTTTCCCCACAGGGACCATGGGAGGCTAAGTATGGAGGCACCTCATGTAGATGCCTTCATCTAGGTGGCATGATTTTTTCTAAGTTTTGTATGTGCAGGAACAGACTTAGATGTTGAACTAGAGTTTCCAGGAGATGTAGGATAAACTTCTGCTCTCTTTCAGTAAACCAAAGTTGGTTCCTAAAACAGAGAGAAGAATGAAGCTTCCTTCACCCATTCCCTATGGTAAGTGAAGGAGAAATGGAATAACCCAGCAGAGGACACAGACTGCAGTAAATGTATATGTGGTCTGACACCATGTAGTTCAAGACCTTTTTTTCAGGAAAACACCAGGAAAGAGCAGGCCTATTGAGAAAGAAGTGGGGATTGTTTACATACTTGTGTATACACTGTGTGCACAAGTAGTTGTACCCTGACTGCCTTATGTTCCTGCAGGAAAAGTGCCACACAATTCGTGCTCTTTGAATGTAGTGTTTCAAAAGCAAAACCCAGACAGTGTTCATGGTGTGTTTTGTTGGTTTTGTTTGTTTGTTTGGTTTGGTTTGGTTTTATGGGACATTGAAATAAAGAAACTGTGTAATGTCCAGTCTAATGTGCAATACTTACATATTTTTCATCTTCTCAGGTTATATTTTTTGTTACACAGTTAGTCAGTTTGAAATCCCTGTAACAGAAACTTCCCTGTTTCCCCACCTTTGCTTGCTCTCAGTTTGCCAGAGGTATAAATCTTTTCAAAATAGCAGCTCTTCCTCCCCAGAGAATCTATTTATGTGATACAATAACTACAAAAATAAACACATAGATAGCAACAGACTGAATTCAGATTTTTTTTCACACTGTAAAACTAAGAAGGCAAAATTTTAGCTTTCATCATGCCAAGGGCTTCCAGAATACTCACAGCAATCACGAATCTCTTCAAATTACTTTAAATGTAGCTGTTTAACCTTTGAAGACCTTATACTAGGATTTGACAAACTATTTTCAACAGTAAATTAACAGTATTTTCCACTCTTCAGTGGCCTTTGTTTCAGATGTTAGCAGATAATTTCATGTTTAATGCAGGATATACATTCATTTAGAGATATGTAAAAGAGTTTTCAAAGTAGCTGCTGTGAATTAAGAATAAGTACTGTATTTATTCTAGGATGTTTCTAAAACCTAAGGATTTTCAGCAGTGAAGTTCGGAAAACCCAGCGCTGCCTTTAGCGCTGCAAGTCTGTGTACTCTGCTTCTGGTCATACACCCTGCTGCTGTGATTTCTCCCCAGCCAGCTGCCGCTTGGGCCACACTGAACCAGCGTGGGGCTGCTACACCCATGAGCACCGACAATCTAATTGGACTTGGCCATTTCCACCTGATTAAACTCACATTGGAAATCAGCTGTTTTGGTGGTGACATTCATCTGATACTGTGCGAATTTTCACTGCATTCTGCTATGCAGAAGTCCAAAGGTAAAATATCATTAAAGAGCATCATTTTCCGGAGTTGATATGCTGAGTAGCAAAGGCAATTCACTCATTCACTCCTTTGCCCATAGGTGAAGATACATGACTGGCCAAGGAGTGTCAGTGGAAATGTAAGGGGGAAGGGAAAGGACATGAATATTTTTACTGGGAAACATCATTTTCCATAATATGGGGTTTTGGCACATTTAGGATTCTGCATCAGAAGTGCTTTGGATTTCAATGAACTGGACAGCTGGAATAAGCAGGTGCAGAGAATACCAGGCTGTGGGCAGCACAAGGTCTCCTTCCCATCCCATTGGTATTTCTGCAGGTCATGGGTAAGAGCTAATCTATCAGTTTTGGTTAGTTAATTTGTAGTTCTGCCTACATCTATCTGTTTGGTTAGTGAATTTTGACAAAAATGTAATATTGTTTCTCTCCCCCCTCTGTCCATGACACCCTACAAATCACCTACAAGGGAGAATGCAGGACAAAAAACAAAAACCACCACCAACAAAAAACAACAACCAAACAAAAACAGAACAAAACAAACAAACAAAAAACCTGAAATGGCTACAGCAGTGCAGTGAAAGTAGGGAAGTTCAGAGCTAGAGAAGGGCAATGCAATACTCCTAGAGAAGAGAATACATTAATTATATGGACAGTTTTATTTATTTAGTCTCATGTTCTCATACAGTTTTTATTGATCACAGAACAGTTTAGCATACCAGCAGAAATGCTTTTCTGCATCCCAGTGGGTATTACTAAAACTCCAGCAATATTTTACATTCATTGAGGTCAAGAGAATCTGTTACATGTGCTTCCATTGCAATATCCAATTTTTAGCAGAACTAGTCAGCATTAGTTTCCACAGATGAATGCATGTGAGGGTTTAATAGCTGTAAATGGCAGATTACTAAATATTGATGGATTAGTTTAAATCTCAAATTCAATAAACCAAGGATGCCAAACATATCAAGACAGCTTTAATGTCTCTTCAAAAATATTGATCATTGCATTGCTGATTTTTTACAAAGCCTTCAGTGAGACCAAAATATCTATACATTCACTGATAGTTGAAATGTTGATTGCAAGTTTTATGCAGAAGAAAATACCACATAAAAGTAATCTTTCATTCCATAATACTTCTTTCAGAGGGTTGGGGTAACAATACTCTACTGTATTCTCTTTCCTCCAAATAAAATCAACAGCCAGCATTTTCTTTTCACAAAAAGTGGTGTCAAGGTTGGAGTCTCAATCACATGCATGGAACTTGTGTGTGTTATGCCACCAGCCACAGCTGTATCCCTTGGCTTAGAAGTAAACTGAGGTTTGTATAATGAGCTGTTGGATTGCTGATGGCATGGAATTATTTCCCTATTCTTGCAGCCCTGCTTGGGACTAAAGTAGCAGGTTGAGAGGTTTCTACATCCTCTAGACACTAGCTGGCCCCAGCCCTACTGGATGTCTCCTTCTTCCCCCAATAACTGCCAGTGCTGGTCTTTTCCTTCCTTGGACCTGCTTGCAGTTTTCCAGACTTCTTGTAGCTAGCTCTTCCTTTTTCCCTGTCCAAAGGAGCAGGCAGTTAGTTCCCACTTAGCCATAGAAAATCTCACAGTAGACATCCCCCTTTCTCTTTCCTCAAGCAGGAAAGTAGTTACATTTTTTTTTTTCCCTTGCTTAGAATAGACATGCTCCTAAATAAGCTTTTGAGCCTAAATTCTGGTGCCCAGTCTTGTCTCAAAACATTGGGAATTACACTTGTTGGCTAAGATACTCATTACCTGAGAACGGCATCTTTATTTCTAATCAATGCCCTAGTATTAGTGCTTCTAAAAACAGCCTTGTTGTCTCCAGTCTTAACTGTGTCCTTCCACTGCTGTTACTAACCTGAGAACCACTAAACCTGAAATATGGCTATCACCTACCTCATTAAGTCAGTCTCATACTCAATTATTGAATGCAAGCTTGTTTTGACATCAAAAAGCTAGGCAGTTTAACATTTGTCTCTGCTTTGGTTCTCCTGGTAGATTCCACATCTTGTCCTGCTGACATAACAAGCAGCCCTTTTTTTTTTTTTTTTTTTTTTTTTCCCAACTAGGATACAGTGTTGGTCTATTTTAGCTATGTGGAGAAACACTGGATTTCTTGATATCTTTCTCACTTATGCCCGGTATTTTCTGCTTGACTTCACTAGCTTATTGTAGCTCTCCTTCAAAACAGTGACAGGACATATATTGAGGTTAGGAGCCAAAAAAAGTCTTCAACTTTCCTCAGAGACAAATGTGTCCAGAAAAACGTCAATTTTGAGCACTTCTTTGTAGCTAATAGCACTTAACAAAAGCTGTTACTAAATGAATGAGATGACCTCTACATTTAAAAATAGGTCACTTGGATTTACTACCCCCTTGTTTTCTCTCTTGTCTCTTCACTCAGTAAATATAGAGGCACTGTTCAGTGTTACTGCCAACATTTCTCTGAACTCAAGGCAACTTAACAGTTCTTGGCACAGGTGCCATTAGTACCAAGCGAGCTGTCTCTTCTCCTCTCTCTGTCTCCTCAAGTGTGAGGTCTGATTAACTTTGAAGAGCAAAGTCTGCAATTCTCCTCTCACACTGTGTAACTAACATACTCACAGTCTGGGTATAACGCTTCCCCTTACTAGTCTGTAAACATGTGATCTTTTTACCAAAATATTGTTCAGAGTTTACAGTAAAATTCAGAACTCAAGGCAAAGATTAAATTCAAAGGATTTGCCATTCCCCAAATGCTATAAAGACTGCATAGATAACTATTTTGGCAAAGCTTTGCCATCATAAAGCCCCCAGAACATATTCTTCCCATCTTCTGCAGCCTTCCAGGCAGATGCTTGTTCTGTGCAAACAGCTCCCTAGATCTCTGTAGCAAAAATGTCCTTGTCAAATTTGATTGTTATGTGGTTCATTTCCTAGAGTTTTTGACCTTGCAAGTCAAAAATGATTTGGTAAGCTCTTCAATGAATAGGTCCTAACCTTCTATGGAGAGTTGTTGTGCTCTGTACCAAATTGCAAAGGCTTTGCTGAATGATTTTCTTGTCTTCTGCTTGTTTTCTGACATCGTGTCAACAAACTGCAACCAAATTAAAGTAATGTAATCTGCTGTGGCTATGCTAATAACCAAGACCAGATCCTCAAATGTTTTCAGCCTTACTGAAGACCTATCAAAAATAAAGATACTTAGATAATTTTAAAAGTTGGGGTCCACACTGCATGCCATACACATAAATCACCATAGACCCGCTGTATCCCTCACAAGAATGAGATGAAAGGAAGAAGTTGGAAAACAAATATTCAGAATTGTATCACAGGAAAGCAAAAATCTGACCATAACTAGACTGAATAACTCTGCTCTTTCACCAAGCAAAAGAATAACATAATAGAAATTTAAAAAGATTATTAAAGAGGAGGAAAAACTGGGTTAAGGAATAGAGGAGATATCAGTATATGTATGTTTAAGCTGAATAAATATTTAGCAACAGACAACTTCAGAATTAAGCAAAGGAGCTGCTGCCATCATTTGGTTTTGTACAAGACAATGGGGGGAAAAAATCTCTGCTGGATGGACTTAAGGAAAGGACTGAAGGAGGAGAACAAGGGCTAGTCTGACAGAACCTGCTGATTGAAGAAGAAAATACCTTCAAGAAAGTGACAGGCAGAGCAGACAGGACAGAGAAGGGTCTTCAAGTGGGAGAAACCGATGTAGTTGTCCCCATTTTCTCTTAAGGAAGTAAATTCATGACTAAAATTATGTCAACTGCTCACTTTTTCTTTCTTTCATAGGATCCACTAGCTCCAAGAAACTGAAATAAGCCCATTCCTTGTTTTTGTGTTGTACCCCAACTATCATATGGCTGCCTCTTCTCATCTTGTACTGTAAATACAGCATGACAATTTTATTCAGAGCTGTTGAGCGCTACACATTTCACACTAGAAAACCACATACCACATCATTATTTTCCTAATACCATCTGCAGGATTTTGTAACACTGAGCCAGAGCCTCAAAGACTACAGCACTGAGGTACATCCAGGGCTCTGACTACGGTCGCCACCCTGCGAGGAGCTTGGTGACACCAGCCCACTGTGTGCCACCAATGTCCTCTCACACGAAACTGCCCAACGTTGTTCTCAAGGAAGGGACAAAAATCCTGGCCTCCCAGCCCAACAGCTACACTGTGCCAAGGGCACCAAGTCACCTCATGCACGAACCACCCTCACTGCATGGCAGGCCTGAGGCAGCGCGGCCTTTGGCAGGGAGTGGGTGAAGGCACCCAGTACAGGAATGTTGCTTTTTTCACCCCCAGTGAACTGTTTTATATTTTTATTACATATATATATATATTAACACTGACAAATGCAACCTTAGATCTTGTTTCCATATTAATTTATTTTGATGACTTTGTGTATTGGTCTTCACTGTTTGTCCAATGGTAGGAAAACAGGAGGAGTCACCTGTCTCCATGTGTAGGGTAAGATGCATCAGGTTGGCCTAAGTCTTCAGATGTGATGGTTTCTCTCTTCTGAAACACAATACATATTTCCTGTGGTAATTCATGTCTTCTTCATGCAGTGAAAGTCCCTTTGTAGACCATTCTTTTTTAGGAAATCCCCTTCTACATGATTGTGTGTTTGTATACGCTTAATCCCTTAAAGGGAATGCGTTTGACTTCCTTTGAATAGACACCTCTCACACTATTCAAAAAGTGGGAATCCTGCTGGTTTTCTAATTAAGAACCCCTGAGCACAACAAGAGATGGATGGTTACAAGTCCAGACAGATAGCAAGCTAGCACAGGTTAGCAGCTGGTGGCAATCAGTCGACCTGCAGCAGCTGCCTGAGTTCATGCTTTCTTACCTTACCCTGCGTGCTTGGTAGCTTATTCTTTCACTGAGAAGTTAGCAACCTCAAATTACCCCATTCACCCTATATCTCAACCCCCCTGCCTCAGTACCACGTCCTCTAATTACATATTGTGATAAAAAGTGGTACTTTTATCAGTGTTTAATTTGCTACCTTGCAATTTCACTGAATGTCTCGCTAGTCTTGTGTTGAGCCAAGGAACAAAGCTGTCTCAACACAGCTTTTTATCTACCTTTGCCTGTACCATTCCATACTTTAAATACAATTATCATTCTCTCTTTTAAACGTCTACTTTGTAAAATGAACAATCCCAATCATTTCAATCTATTTGTGCTTATTTTTTCTTTACTCCTAATCATTCTTGTTGTCTTCCTCTCAGCACCGTAGTCTGTTTGCTATGGCACAATCACTTTTGCAAACAGGAGGCTAAGCTTCTATTCAGATAACAATTTGATAGTATTTTTTGGTGCTTTTGTCTGTCCCATTCTCAGGCATTACAGTGTCTGGTTTTGCTTCTGAATATAGTTGTGTACTGAAGAAAGCCTTTCATTTGAGTTGTCCCTGCTGGTAAGCAGGTGTCCTTCCTGAGCAAGAATCCCAAATAATTCAAAATTTCCCCTCACACATTCATTATCTAGCAATGTCGAGCTTAGCCCTCCATTCTGCTATTTATTTACCTGGCTAGATTAAGTCCTTTTAATGTTCCCAAGGGTATTTTTCAGGACTTCACCAGCCTGAGTCGCCATCCCCACGTGTGGCTCATAGCCAAGTCTGTAATTTGAGGAACTCTTTAAGCCAGAATAAGCTTCCACTAGTCCCCAGCTGCTCATTCTCTGCTTTATAGAGTCATGCATGTTTGTGTGGCTACGCCGAGAGCAGACAGAGCTGTAGGCTAATACACAGTCTGACCTGATCTCCTGTCTGGCTGGGCATGTAGCTGTGAGAACAGCTGTGTCCACAAAAGGGTGGCAGTAGTGCAGAGGTGGGAACGAGCTGTAGAGCATGTGGGAGACTGGAGAGCCCTTCTTTCAGCGGCAGTACTACCTCATACTGCTAAGAACCATTTAAGAAATTTTAAGAATGACAGGTTTGGGTAGAACAAGCTTTGGGCAGAAGTTTCTGTCTCTGTTACAACAAAGAGGTTGACAACACCTGAGCTGAACACGTCATGGACTGCACCACACCAGTGCCTTTCTGTAGATGCCTCTCCATGCCATTGGCCTCTTGATTCTGCAATTCAGCCAGAAGAGGGATTTCAGGAACTGTCATCCAAATTGATTTGGATCCAAGTTGACATTACATATTGTTGAAAAGCAGAGTCGGGGCACTGCATTAAAAGTTAAATTGAATTGGTTTGGTATATATCAAATGTCAGATACATAGCTGAGGCTATTAGAAGCCTCCAACAATAGGCATATGAAGAATCATTAGCCTTGAAAACCTAAGAGGGTGAGATCACAAACACACAATCCAATAAATCACATGGTCTGTTTTTGGAAAAGCTGATGTGGTATAGCAGCAATTTGTTTATACTGCAATGGGTCAGTTGGATCAGTGTCAGATTTTTGGCAGGATAAAAGATTTTGCTTTTAATGCATGCTCCTTCTTGAATGGCTTCTATGCAGCTTTTTTATACCAAACACCTTTGGTCCACTTTGGGATTACAAATAGAATATCTAAAATAGATGAAACTGCTAAAACAGAATTACTGCAGCATTATTTCAAGATGTAGATTTGGCATTGAAAGATCTCCAGAGTAACGTTGCATCACACAATTCAAGTTCAGTTCCTTCCCAATTGCTTTTAAAAGTTTCTAGTGTATTTTTATAACCTCAGCTTTAATCACATCTCCTTTTGAGAGAGGATTCCCTAATCCATATCTTTCTGAGGGAGACTTCAGAGTTAATACTATCTTCTTATTGCCTCTTCTTAAAGCTTGACTAAAATTGCCTAATCACAGACATAGTAATAAAGTTGGAAAGCAGGATACAGATAGAAAACCTTATGCTTTTAATGACTGTAGCACTACTTCAACTGCTATGAATTTATTTGATACAAAAAATCTCTACCCATATGGAAGCCTTCCCTGCAATAATGTGTGAAATATTTGTAACATAAACATCAGATGTATAAATGCAATAATGAAAATTAGAAAATGCAATTAAGGCAAAGAAGAGTTGATGTCAGTCTACACCAAGCAAAAGATAATATGGCTACTTTCTTCTGGTGTTTTAGGAGAGATGGAAGTGATATGCTTTGTGCCATCTATGCATTTGTCAAGTTTACCTAGGACTTGTCACTATTAATAGACAGTAAAACACTTAACCCGAGTAAGTCCTTTCCTTCTTCCTGTGCTCAGTTTTTATTGGTACATTCCTTTTGTTCTCCACATATTGTACACCAGTATTTCAAATGTAACCATCTTTTATTTTTTTTTTTCAGATTGCCTCTATACTTCATAAAAATTAAGTGCAGCATAATCTCAACATTATTTCCTTTGTTACATCATTTTTTTCGTAGGAAATGAAGCTTTGATAGTGAAAAGTTACCTTTTTTGTGTGTGTGTTTGTGTGTGATTTTTGTTTGTTAGTTTTCTGTTGTTTTGGTTTTTGTTTAATGGTGGTCTCTGTAGTTGTAAACCAAAAGGGTTATAATTAATGTCTCCTGCTGTTTATGCCTGCTGCTGACTACAAGAATAAGCTGTTATTATTCTGTCTGCTAATACCTGGAAAAGCTATCACTTGGACGACTAATCCAAAATACAGCAAGTAAAGATCAGTGTCAAATATGCCTGATATGGAAATGTTGTTACAGATGCTAGAAGTGAAAGCTTTTCATTATATTGGATTATCCAGTCCATCCCAAAGCCTACTCTGTTGTACACACTCTAACATCTTACACAAGAGCTAGGCCGCCGTAAATATTAAATACCTTATATTCCTTGAAATATATTGTGATCTCTTGGAAAGCTGTTCCTTAGTTGTGTTGCTCTGATCTTGAAACATGGTCCAGTTCAGCAGGGCTTTTCAGCAGCTCACTGATCTTCCTGCAAAGACCCAGTTACTGGCCTGGAGTCAGTCGGAGGGAGTTGTTAGATTAGGCAGGCTTCCTGCGGAGAACTAGATGCAAAACAGCACAGAATAAAAAGCCACGCTCCTCTCTGCACCAGTGGGCTGAACAAAGAGAGGAGAGAAAAGGCTAGGGTATGGGCTGTGAGTGTTTTCTGTTTGTTTGTTCATTTTCTTCCTGCGTGTGTGTTGTTGTTGTTGCTGTTGTTTCCTCTTTTCTCTCTCCTTATTTGAGGAGTTAAGATGTGGAAAAGAAGTCCCTATAAAAATTCTGTCAAGCTGCAATTCTGAATCTCCTAATGGTTTCTTCATGGGGACATGTTTGCCAAACAATCATAATTTCACTATTCAGCGTTTTTTCACTATTCTCATGTTTTCTGGTGGAAACTCAGACAAGGGTCACTAGACAGCTCCTGACATCCGGACTTTGCACTGCTCCTGACAGCATCAAGGCAGAGATGCTGCCACTGGGATTTGGGAGAAGGGGTCTCCTAGCCACCTGGAGTGCTGCACGCATCACCCAGCTGACTGACATGATGCAGCTCTCCTCCTTGCAGACGAACACAAGTGGCATGAAATCCCCTTCACTTTTATTTTCATCAGTTCTTCTCTCCTATGGTGTGCATGTGTTTCAGAAGCCATGCTGCTCCACACAAATGTTACAGCAGCCACCCCACCTGGCAGTCCTCCTGTTGCAGGTGGCACAGGACCATCTCCCGTCCGCCTCACAGAAAGTTCTTTTCCCATTTCTCATTGCTTTCATCCCACCCAGGTAATCTGTCTGTATGCTTCACAACCCATTGCAATCAATGCCTAGTGCTAATTAAGCCCAGGCTACTAACAGAAATTTGCACCAATGGGCTTTTTGATTATAAACCATAAGTAAAAGACAACAATGTTTGAGTATTTCAAATATAATTTAATTCTGGACTACAAGTCCTTCCACTCTGGTGGTCTGTGGAGTCTCCTGACTTTCTTCCTGGATATAAATGTCAGAGAAAAAGAATTAAATTCCCTCCTGACATTCAAGGGAGGAAAAGACAACAATTTCTTGTGCAAACCCATGAATGACAGCAGCTGAAAGTTAAATCTATTTGATCATTCTATAAACTTTCCAGGCCAACTTCTTAACTAAATTAAAATGTAGCAGTGGGATGTTGAAGTGTTGAATGTATGTGGGAGGGATCTACGCTTTACAATACAGGGGACCAGGAAACAATGTTGTTTACAGTGTACATATAAAAAATAAGGAAAGTAAGTGTTTTCTTGCAATCAGTAAGGTATTGATTCCAAACAAACCAAACCAAAACAACAGCAACAACAACAAAATGGAGCTTGAGACCATACTTCACTGTAAGGATGGTTTTCAATCCACGTTTCCTGAATATTTGACTTTTACCTCAATTTTAGATGTCTGTTGAATCACCTCTCCCAAAGCAAGGGCTTAAGTTCTTTAAGAAGTAAAGGGGTGGAAGTTTTCATAGACACACATCTCTCTGTACAGATACCTTAGTGAACCAGAGCTCTTAAAATAAATGTTTCAATGTTAAAACATGGTGCCTATAATTGCAGACTGTGTTGCAACCAGATTGCTGTTTTTTTTTTTTTTTTTCTCATTGCAATTCCTGAAACTATGATTGTTGTAATTTAAGATAATGTTACAGTGTGCTGTTTATTGTATTTTTAATGTAGCTGTTCCTACTTGCAGTCTGTATGTGTTAAAAAGAGATGCCCAGAACATAATACAGTGCTAGTGCTGATCAAAGTAGCAAAAGAGCCGTTTTCTCTCTTGGCTTATTCAATGCATGCAAATATCTCTTGCCTCTCTGTCTCACCATTGTTTTCTTGTTTAAGTAATATTTACTGTCATTATACAGTTTTAATAAGGTTTCCACAGCTGTCATTTTTTGTCTGGTTTACGAAGAAACTATTGGCTCTGTCTGCCTGATGGTTAGTCCATTTCAGCCTGCTCTCACCTCAGTATCTTTTGAAGACATTGCTCAGTTTTAGCTGGCTTTGACAGAGGGATTGAAAGTTGAGTTATTAAGTTTTTATGAGTTTTACGAAACTGAAAGTTTTGCTAGGCAGACAAGACAGGCCCGCACCAGCAGGCCACTGTTGGAAAGGCTCCAGTATGACTTTGATCTGTTTGGCTTGCCCACTAGCCTGCTAGCACATGTGTACTGACCAGCTGGTCAGAATTTACACAGTTTGGAACAAACCCAGGCATATGACATGAATCATATTCCCTCATAGTCACCTTTTTGCTAGACTAAGCAATCCAAAGCCTTTTAGCTTCCTGTTTTGAAACAAGTTCTACATTCCCCAGATTAGCTGAATATCATTTGCAACTATTGAAACCTAAACTCCTCTCTCTTAACCATGGGTGGGCAGAACTACACAAAAGAGTCCAGTTGAAGTCACATCAAGACTAGGAGGTATTAATTTTTGCTTGACTCCAGGCAGGACAGTTTTTGCTGATTTAAAACCAGTTCTCAAAAGCAGAAAGAGAGTGCTTAGATCTGCACTTCAAGTGTGTTTGAAGAACTGTTGAGGGCAGATGTCCCTTTTATATCCACAGCTAACTCTCTCTTTTTTTTTTTTTTTTTTTTTTTTTTTTTTTCACCCATTGAGTTGTGCTGGAGCAAACTACATTGACAGTGACGTTTCTGCCTCTGTACATCTTAAAATGCCTTGAGCCATATGATGACTTTGAATCTCTGGCTGGTGACAACAGCTTCAGTGAACCTCTCTAGATAAACATAGATGACTTTTCTCAGTCTAGGATAGCTGGGATTTATGAACTTAAGCCTTTCCTTTCTTTTCTTGTGTTCACTTTTCCAGTAAGATCAATTCTATGTAGCAAGAATACATCCAAGATTGCATTCAGAAACTATATTTAAAGAGAGATTAATCATTTCTTGACTTTTCTTTCAATTACTTTATTTTTATAAATCTCCTTGCAGAAGCAAATTTTGTTGCTTGGCCATCCAGTCCTCCCTACCCTGAGGGATAATGCTACTTTTTGAACATGCTGTTACAGAAATTAGTCTTGTGTAGTTGCTAAGCCTGATAAGAGAGGAAAAGATAAGTACAGGCAAGCAGCTGAACTAACTGGAAGAAGAAAAAGAGGAGCTCTTTTACATGCTGTAGAGATGGCAGAACATTTAATGCTGGGCATTACAATTTAGGACTTAAACTATGCTTGAACTACCATTTCTGTTTACTAAAATGTTCTCCGACCAAGTGAGTGGATCTTCTCATAAGTGTTCTTCAAAGTTGTGTCAAGAGAGAAAAAAAAAAAAAAAAAAAAAAACAACTGTCTTTCTGCCTGTCTGAAGCTTGGCTTTTTCAAATACACTGGTGGATATTTAGCTGAAATGCTGAACATATGTTTGAAATTTGCTCATCTCCAGTTTGGTTGATAAAGTGAAAAGACTGAGATGAAAACAGAGTTTTTAACAGGGAATGATTCATTTTTCTACCTAGCAGAAAAGTATTGTGTTATACTATTTCATATGAAAGCTGGTTCTCAGTAATAAAGGTGTTTTTTTCTTTTATGTGATAAGATTGGTGGACTATAAAGAACCTATAAAAAACTGGAATAGGAAATATATTGTTATGAAAAGCTATACTGTGTGCTTCTTGTTAGGACTGTTTTGTAAAACTGAGTTGCTGAAAGTAATCCACAAATAGGCTTAAAAATAAGCTTCAGAAATGTATTCTGAGTATCTCATCAAGAACAGTAAGGGAAACATTATGTATACTGACAGAAGTGACTCTGTGTCAAGTATTCATTGTGGCTTCAGAGCTGCTACATTTTTAAATGTGCTTGCAAAACATCCTTGGACCTCCTGGACCCGCTGCAGTCACGATTATTTTAATCTCTTCTCTGAAGATTTCCCATGATTTCTGTTTACAAACGTGAAAAAAGCAATCAGCCGCCTACATTTAGATAACCAGAGCTATGAGGAGCATCTGTTTTCCAGACATCTCTGTGTAGTACGTGACCTATGGTCCTGATTTGGCTGAAATCTGATAGCGTTGTATAATTTTGCATGCCATCATTAGAACATTCCTCCGAGGGGCACCGGAACAGGCCCTGCGCCTGGGAGCAGCGTGTTTGGGTTATCTCCTCAGAGCGTCTTCCTGCTCCTAAGGAAGCTCTGTGCAGAATCACGCTCAGCACATGTGGAGCAGTGCCCTGAGGATGGGCACACAGACTTTGGTGTGCAGGCAGGAGCTGGCCTGCATGCTGAGCCACACAGAAGCCATGCAGTGACAGTGCGATGATCAGCCTGTCTTGCAGCAAGGTTTAGTAGCTGTGGTTCACTCAGCCACAGCTATAGCTGCCTCAGCTCACAGGTTTGCGCAATGGTTTGCAAAAAGCGTGCAGACACATCCCTCCCGGCTGCACCAGGCCTACACACACACAGGCAAAACTGAGGCAGAGAAAACTGGCATGTCAGCCAGCAATTTGATGCATAAGGAGTGGATCAATAGATCTTCTGTTAGATGTCTGGCCTTCTACATCTTCAATAAATGTGGTCAGGAGCTTTGACTCAGGCTAGGTCTAACCTAGTGTTCTGGACCAAATGCCTCTGGCACACATGTGGTTAGAAACTGTCTGAAGTTTGTTTCGGGCACTGTGGTTTGGACCCCTCTTGGGGATGGAGCACATTTGGGGAGCACCTGGTGTGGTGGTTGAGATTCAGTTTCTCTGAAAGAAATCTAGTTTGTGTATACAAAAACCATTCCTTTTATGCAACAATATGCAGTAAGTGCGAACAACTGGGGAATTTGATTCAAAACTGCTTTAATAGCCCAAGCCAAAATGTCAATGTAGACACAGTTGAATTCATTTTCTAGTTAAATTTGTTGACTTGGTCAGTGTTTCCTTTACATCAACAAGATGTATACAATTCATGTAACTTAAAACCAGTGTTATTAGTAAGCATTCTCTTTAAAGAGTACTTAAAAGTAGCTTGAAATTGACAAATGATCTATCATGAGGTGGAAAAATCCAAAAGTTTTAATTCAATGCCTTCTTCTGGAAAGAAGCATGAATTCTGTCAATATGAATTTTACTTGCATTGTGTTGCTGCACACGTAATGGATTTAAAAGCCAGAGAACCAAGTTAATCTAACAGAAGCCCTGAGATGGTGGTTACCACCGCAACACGATTGTTTACACAAACCTAATGTTATATTTTTGTGATATTTTCACTGCAGTGTATACAGGAGGTTGGACAGAGAAAGTGATTTGAATACAAAGCCTACCTAAATCCCCTGAATACTTAAGTGCCTCTACCTTTACAAATGTGGGGAAAATGCAGCAGTAGAAAATTATAAAATATGTGTTTTAATTAAAATTATGGCTTCCAATCAACACAGAGTCATGCCAACGATTAAAAGAGTATCACTTAAATCCACTGACATTCAGATATAAAAAGAACTAGTATAAATCAAGTTTAAAACTAATCCTTTGATCTGTGATTCAAATTAAATCCAGGTCAACAGTGACTGAGATTTCTTCTTATCATCAGGATCACTACTGAGGCAATGTCAGTCTGGTTTCCCTGAAGACTTGTGTGTGTATCATAAAACTATCCCATCACACTTCCACCAGACCTGACAAAGAACTGAAATATTTGGACAGTAGGCAAGTGGAAAGGTATAGAGATAGCAGTGCCTTCTTAAGCTCACTATTGCTTTTGTTTGAGATTTGGGCTGACTAGAGAGACAAATTAAGCAAAACTCCAGTACTGCACTTGTTCAGTATTGTACTTTCTCTGTGAGTTAAGATCTCAGGCTCCAGGGCTCTCCCAGTCTATCAATCACTTCTCACAGCTGCGTAATTCCTATATATTACTGCGTTCAGGTTGCACAAAAAATGACTAATAAATTATTATTTTAAAACATTTTACCAAGGTTTAGTACTATTCAGTGAAGTTTGGAGATAGTAGTAATAAGCACTTCTCATAAGTGCTTTCTCATCAGAAAAAGGGCATCTGTAAGGGTACTTCAAATGCTACCTTCAATGTAAAACCTTCAATGAAGACAAGAAAATAATAATAAAAAAAAATCTGTGTAACCTTATAATAAAATAAATTCCAACTTTTGACCTCATATTTTATTAATCAGGAGTGCATTTATGACCTGATACTGGACAAACCTAAGTTTACATCATTACACATGAAGATAAGTGGTATGAGAATCTTTAACCCGTGCTGTCTGCAGAACTGATGCCAGAACTATTACGTTGATGTTACCACTCCAGATGACAGCAATCTAATGTGTTACCAGCCAAATGAGTATAAAAAGAAAATACTAAAACAAATAAATATAGAAATCATAAATAATCTTCTTTAGCAATATTGAAAGAGTTTTGAAGCAACAGTTCATTCCTTACTCAGAAAAGCTGGAGGCTGAAAAGGTCTCCTAGATTGCCATAGTAACTAAAAGAATAATTTAAATCTGCCTTTTAAAGAGTTGTAAATAATGCAAATGTAATATCAATCACAGCTCATTGCCAATTCACATTCTCCAGGAGACAATTCGAAGAAGACTGAGAAATCACAGCTCCTCTTATAAGGAATCCCAGCATCAAAAAAATGATGTGTCCCAATCTACCCCCTTCTCTGTTGTTTTTCTGGATCTATCTGCTGAGAAATAAGAACTTGCACAGAAGGCTTCATTTATATGTCTCTCTGGGATGCTGAAATGCTCACAGACATCCACTTCTGTTTGTCCAAAAAACATCATTATAAAGGATCAGTAATATTATTAAGGCCCTCTGTATGTGTTTGTTGAAGGATATGCTGGGAGCATTACAGGGTTGATACACAGCTGCAAAACTCATGTCAAGGTCTTCAACATTATCTGCTGGAGTGCAAACATATGGATTTATGGGAGCTGCTTTCAATACTGTTAATGAGATGATCAGAGAAAATCTTTTGGGTGGGGATTTAAATACAAAGACAAAATGGTACTGATAATTTTCTAGAGACTGCTATAAGTCAAAAAGGGACATAAGATTCTAATCTTGTGTCTTGGAATAAAATAAATAAATACATCAGACTAAAAAACCCTAAAGAACAATATAGAAGGGGATTTTGTTTGTTTGTGGCTTGTTTTTGTTTTGGTTTTGGTTTTGGTCATCTACAAAATAGATCTTATAAATAATTTGGAAGATATCCAAAATATATGCATGAATTTGAAAGACACAGCTGAGGATTGTATGTAAACTGGAATTCTGAGCCAGTTCCCATATGCTATTTTAATTCCATATGGTGTGCAATGATTTTATAAAATATAGTAAAACAGCAGAGAGTGGTTTGAAAGAGCAAATGAGTGTAGTCTTTTAAGAACTAGGCCTTTGTCCCTTTCATGGATAGGTGTGGAATTTCATAGCATTCCTCCTCTTTGACTGGAATCAGATGGTACTGCATCTTCCAGGTCGATCTCTCACTGTCTTGACAGTCTTTAAGTTTTTATCGATGCCATGGAGACTGGGAGTAGCTGTATTGGGGATGAGACAAGAGCCTTCTGAAAACAATTTGAAAACTATTAGCAAATTGACTAATATGTTACTTTGAAATGATTTTCTTTAGCAAACAACCAAAACGCATTTTCATCTCATCTAATGTGATGGCATCCTTCTCTGGATACAGGAAAAGAACAGATCCAGTTCACATCCTTTAGACAGGAATCTGGGTAAGTCTGCTTTCCTTCCAGAGTCTCTGTCACCCACTTTCGTATTCCCTCTGGAGAAGCTGTGTTTTTTCAAAAACATTATTTTCTGCATCTCTGGCTCTGAATTAGCATATTTCTTGTTAGCATTGTTGCCGGGCCTAGAAACAAAATCTTCCCTTTGCTTCAGTCTGCTCTTAACTCCATGCAGGCTGATCTAAGAATATATACCTGGAATATCTGCGCCAAGGCTCTTTGGCCCTCATCCAGTCAGCTATTATGTCTTGTCCCAAGGGGAACTATGCTCCCGATGCCTTTTCTCCCTGACATATGAGGCACCATCTCAAGAAACCTATACACAAGCTGTATTTCAATAGCAGTAATATTCGCCACTAACCTTTACTGTATTTTTTGCAGGTGCAATAAGAGTGAATAGGAGAATCCTCTAGTATAGAAAGGGTACATCCACAATTAAAAGACGGGGGAAAAAAAAGAAAAAAAAAAAAAGAAGAAGAAGAAGAAGAAAAAAAAAGAATGTTGTGGCAGACAATCAATTAATATATATTCCAAAGCATTAAGTTTAGTGCAAATTATGAAGACGTGAGCCTTTGCCTCTCCAAAGGTATGGCGACTTTGTTGGTATTGTGGTATGAAGCTGCAAAGCAAAGATGACTCAGGCAGGGAGAGAGCAAGAGAAATAAGGTGTATTAGGACCTGTGTTAGTCTTGTGTTAAAGTAGATAGGACCAATGCAAATGGGCATAGCACTAAGCCTTAGAAGAAAACTTAGATAGTTCTAATCAATAACACAAGTAAGAGGACTTTAATGTAATTTCTGACTTGATAGCGTTCCCCTAAATGAATATAATCGTTAGCCTATTAAACTTCAGTGTAACATTATATTGAATTCCTAGCACTTATGTTGGACTTTGAAGAGGCAAAGTGCTATAAAGTATTGATCATGCAGCAAAGAGCTGTTACTGAGTATTTAAAAAGACTGTGGTAGCATGTGGTTTTACTTGGGGGTAGGAAAGACTGTATCCATTTCCCAGCTCTTGTTTTTGGCAATGAGAAATAGAAGCCCAAAGGTGAGATTTCCACTGAGTTAATTATTCTATATAATTCCCTGTTTTTCCAAAATTATTATAAAGATCAGTAACAGAAATAGCTCTGCAACAACCCCCTCAATTTTTACACAGAGCACTTTTTTATTATCCAGTGATTTCATAGGCACTTTGCCTGACTCATTTTCTCTATGGTGCCATTCTTCCTTTGTATTATTGTACCACTGAGTTGAATTTGCTTTATTCAGGACTCAACTGCCCCAGAAATGATACTTTTAAAGGTAGATAATGGTAGGCAAAATAACAGAATAAGAAGGGCTAAGTCCTACTGACCTTTGTTATTACCTAGGAATTCACATGGTTGCAATTTGTAGCTGCAGCTGGTTTTCCCAATGCAGCTTGAAATCCATCCAAAAGGAAAATAAATGCTCATATAACCTGAACCCTACCCAGCTCCATTGAGATGTGCTGCCATAAAGTAACTGTGCTTTCAAGTCCTGAAATGCCAACATGTAAAATCCGCAATCGTACAAAGAACCTTATATACTGGAAACACTCTGGAATCGTGCCTGGAGACAGGAGGGTTTAGGATAGCAAAGACCAGCCCATCCAGATAGCCTGGGTACAATTACGGATACAGAGAGCTGTTTACCTCCCAGTCTAACAACTTGTCACAGGGGCTTTGAACGCCCCTGTGCCCTCCCCATGAGATGTATAGATTTTCCTACCCACGAAATATAGAGGTCTCATTCTAACTATGTTTCTAAGGTTAATTACTTAGAAATGCATTACAGTATTAAATTTAGCTAATTATTTTGCCACACTGTTATTGCAAAGCAAACATTATTCTAGTCCTGGTGACGGGAGACCACAGTCAGATAACACATCTCAGAAGGACAAAAAGGGCTGTTTTCAGCTCACCTAATTTCATATATCCATGATGCAGCTGTCTATGCATCAACTGTCTCGACTTCTTTTTCAGACAACAGAGGGACATTATTCTAAGATGCCATTTGTCTCTTCCTAAAGTAGGAGTCTAAAATCGGTAAATTACCTCAAACAGATTTTTACAGTGTAGATATCAAGGGGGACTCAGCTGTCCAAGATCACAGCCTAGGTGCGTCTATGTGAGCTTGTTGGGTGAGCTTGCATTATAGTCAATGAATCTCTGGCTGACAAAGTCGTCAGAGCTTTGAGCTCAGTAAGTAGTTCACATTAGGGTGAACTATGCAGCTGCCCTGGCTCCACTGGCAGTATTTACTCACTCTCTATAGATACCTGTCTTATTTATGGACACCCACATTTGCTTATTTATAATCTGGTGTTCAGTCCCACACCCACATTGTAGACATATTAAGGTAAATGTTTTATCCATAAGGTAAATTGAGATAAATATATATTATATATTTATATACTATCTATCATACCTTCTCCTAGCATCACAAACCACAACTGAACTTTCACTGATGAAGTACCATGTTTCCATAGTGCTTCCAGGTAAAACGTGTTTCACAGCTTCATTTTTAAGTATTTTTTCCCCTATATAAAGCTTTATTTAAGTTTTTAAAATAAAGAAGACTTTAAACTGGGTAGGCAGGGGACTTCCACTGTCACATTGTTTTGAGATACGTTGTTTCAAAAAAGAGGGCACTCAATAAGTTGTAGGAGAGAAAAAAACAAAGATAAAATACTGGGGATTATACCTAACATATATATAATTATTCAGATTTGTAGAACACAGTGTAGACATTTGTTTAAGTGTAGACATCCATTTAAGTGTAAAAAGCATATGTTTAGCATACTTAAGATACTATTTGTACCCTACATGCTGTAAATTTGGTGCAGACTAGCAGGATCACAATTAAAAATAGCATGATGCCAAATCAACTTTATTCCATTTGTAACATATCAAGTACATGATTTCCCCATTCAGTGCCAGATACCTTATTAGTTAACCTATAGATACATTGCTTCTTCTTAGTGTACTCTTGGGTTTATCCGTAACGAAACATTTATACATCATACATTAGTGGAGAATAATGTAGATGTGGAAGCATGTATCGTTTTCCCATCTGCAACTTTGCTTCATATTGCTATCTCTATTGATTTTGAAATAAAAAACCCTTCTGTTTTTTCCCTAATCAGTTGCTCAGTTCCAGTCCCATATTCTGCCAGGGTCGCACAACTTTATCATGTCATCTGCAGCTCATAGCTGGCCTCTCCGAGCACTTGCTCCCCGATTGCTCTGTCTGTGCTAATTCACAATCCAGATGGTGCAGTCAGAACTGGGACACCCGCTAGGTATTGACTGGCTGCGAACCTGCTTCATTGCAGTTGGGACTCATGCCCTTTTCCTAGGATTTTTTTTTTTTTTTTCCCATTTAAATGGATTAGCTGCCTCTCGTTTTCAGCACTCATTGCTCATGTCAGGATCTGCACAACTTCACCCTTGGTTATGTTACTTTCGCACCTCTGTGTTTCCAGAAATTTTCAACTCTTTTTTTTTTACACCATAACTGAGGTTCAGCAAGATAGTAGGGCACCTGTGCTTACCAATGCATTGCATGTATAAGGAAATGAATTATTTAAGCATTATCCATTTGCAGCAGTGCTGCACAGGTATAAAACTCTGACATGACTTCTGTGAAGTTGTGCCAGTAGCTTTAGGTATCTGTTAAGTATTCATTGAGTGTATCCCTATAAGAGTAATTTGCACATTTTACAATTTTACTGCTGTCTATGAGCCACTGGATATTTCAGTGCTTTGTTCTGTATTTCAAAGGACAAATTCTAAAAAAAAAAAAAAAAATATTTGCATATTATTCCTAGGTAATTTTAAAATCAAAGCTCTTAAACAGCTATCATTCTCAGACATTTAGTAGGAGAAACACCACCAGTATATATTATATAGGAGAACAAGTCTGTATTTCAGAAAAGAAAAAAATCCAAATGTGTAAGTGTATACTTAAAATCATCTCTCTTCAGCAGGCCACTTAAACATACCAAGGCTCCACTGGAACGTCAAGACATACTGAAGTGGTCTGACAAATAGTGATAGACTTAAACAAATGCTTATTGTTAAGTGCTTTGTTGAAACTGAGTTCAGCAATGTAATTCTCACCCTGTAAATCATTAAATAGACGTAGGTGAAGCTGTAAAGTATGAGCTTTAGAAACCTGAATAATGAATCTGAGAAAACTCCTCTGCTGGTGAAATAACAACAGTTAAAAACATATATGCTATCTTTCTACAGTTACGCAGTATGATTACATACACATTTAAAAAATGATGTTTTTAAAAAAAACATGTAGAAACATAGAATCATAGAATCTTTAAGGTTAGAAAAGACCTCCAAGACCATCTGGTCCAATGATCTACCTACCACCAATATTACCCACTAAACAATGTCCCTTAGCACCAGGTCCAACCTTTCCTTGAACAACCCCATGGATGGTGACTCCACCACCTCCCTGGACAATCAGTTCCAATGCCTAAAACAGATGCACAGTGGAGATTTGTATAAAAAGAGTAAGGATATGATTTTAAAAATATGTCTTCCCTAGTAGATGAGTATCTGTAGCATCACGTTTTGCACAGATTTAGCCAATGTTGAAGCAAATAGTACAAAGTTTGACTTCTTGATACTATGAGTTTAGGAGGATATGGCCTTGATGTAGATTCTATTTTAATGCAGGTCTGATTGGATTATTTCTATGGTCTCTACTAGCCTTAAAATGCTACGGAGTGAAAGGTGTGAAAATAGGTTCTTCTGTATGTAAATTATCAAAACATTTGGATCTTACCGTATGACATGTTTTTTTCATTGTAAATCTAATGAACTACATATAAAAAATCACACAGAAAATACAGAACATTAGTTAATCCCATGTAGGAAACATTTTCTGGACAGCACATATGGAAAAAAAAATAAGTGACAAGCTTCAGGGAGAAGGGTTATTGTTTTTAAAGTTTCTTAATGCAATATGCCCTGCTCCCAAAGGGGATGTCTCATTATCAGACCTCTTGACAGACAAAGAATAGTTAATTTTCACTCTGAACGTTGCTCTGTTGTTTATGTATTTCTGATTAGAATCTGATTACACTCCATTTGCGTAAACATGTAATGTTGCCACCAATATCCATCTATGAAACTCAAAAAGAGCTAATTACCCAAGGCTTAGAGTAATTGTCATCATAATGGACAGAAACATGGCTTTGAAGTAGGAAGTGTTAACAGAAGCTGCCAGTTGTTCAAAGATATCCAGTTGGATATGTAAAAGGCCGTGATTTAATTAGCATGTAAAGCTTTTACTGGGCAGAAAGCCATCCTGGTTAAAAAATTAAATGAGAAAATGAGAAAATATAAAATCAGTTTGTAAAGACTCAGGTGGGAAAAAAAGAAATTAATGACAGGGATTAAAAGTAACAAGATAGATAAAGAAGTTACTTGCTGGAATACTAGTGGGCAACTGGATTAAATGCAGTAAAAGGGCTCTTTTAATTAGTAGTAGGTGGAAAAGGAAAGAAGAATCCTACATTAAGTATTCATGAAGCATGGTGAGTAAAGTGTATGAAAATAAAATAAAATAAATATAGTTCCATAGATATCTCTTCGGTATTTGCAAAAAAGAAGTTATGTATCTACATGAGAAAGTGGCAAATAGAATAAAAATCACCTGCAAGAAAGCAAGCAGGGCAGGATCTGTTCAAACTAAACTTCAGCCTTTAATAGAGCTAGATGAGTACCTGTCTTCAGCTGCTACCAATACATTTCTTCAGGTCATGGGAAATTCCAGAGGAGTATTATCAAAACTTTCTCAGTTTTTGCAAGCTTGAAAGGACCTATTGAATAAATAACAGATGTAATTCATAACCACAGCAAAGAGATTGCTAATTTGTGATCTTATCCCCAAAAAAATTAGAGGCTAAAATATAATTAAGATAAGTCACCATGGCATCATAGAAGGTAGGTCTTACTGAAGTTGTGTTGCTGGGGGGCTGTCTGTGCTCCTTAGCTTGCTTTGAGAAGTTTATAATTCTGTGTGCTGAGGACAACTGTGTTCACATAAGAGCATTGATTTCTTCAAAGCATTTTAGTCAATACCACAGTAACACTTTGATTTAAGAGAACATCCATTATATGCAATTAACATTGCATGGATTAAAAACTGACTCACTGGTAGATCTCCAGATGTCACTGTTAATGAAAAGACATAAACAAAGACAGTTATTGTGCTGAGGTTTTTTTACCCAGAGATTGATTTTTTCCCAATACTTTTATCAACGGTCTAGACAACATAAAATATTGTGATAAAGTTTGCAGATAATGGCAAATATTGAAGAGTATGTATTACTTTTGCCAATGGGGCTGAATCATCTGATTGAGAGTTACAGTCCAACAAAAGGCAAATTAAAGGGGACAAATAGAATTTATTACACATGGGCTCTGACGATACTAGCCATATCTATAGGGTAGGAGACTTGGAAAGGAATTTTTCAATGCGAGACTTGAGAAATGTGGTGCATGCAGCTTATTAGAGACTGAAGAGAATTAAACTGACTGGTAGGTATAGCAAAAAAAGAAGTGGGAGATCTCAGTCCTGGCTGGTTTATCAACACGGATATCAAAGTTAGCACACTGCTAGGTGTCTGCAAGTTTGAAGGATAAAAACAAATGAGAGACATCCAGCTATCAACAAACAACCATTGGAATAGGTTTCTGGGGAAGACAGAGGACCCATGCTCATTAGGTATGTGAAAACCTCATTGGAATTCTTCTCAATATACTCAAGTTAGCCTTGTTTCAGGGTGGATGGTCATAGTGCTGCCTGTTCCTTTTGGTTGAGGAGTTCATGAAGTTATGTGCATACAAGAAAACTGCACAGGGCAGTGGTTTGGGCTGAGCATTGACTGTTGGTGTTGAACCCTGCTGTTCAATGATTACCTAGCACATGGTATAGTTACATAGCAACTAATGCTTTTTCAGACAACACTGAGCGAGTGAACAGGCAACACCATCCCCTAAGCCCAGGGAATAATGACACACACAAGGCAGTACAGATGTGGCCAGATTTACTGGGCACAGAAGAAGGTTCAGCAATGTGCATGCAATGCACACTGCGTCACTTGTCCATAGGATGAGAGTCAAGGCCTGTCCTATTTAGCAGTGTAAAGATGTCCCTTTGCAGAAGAAAACAAGCACTGTGTTGTCCCGTACTTGTTCATTGCTTCTGTAGCTCTTCATTAAGACAATGAATGTATTAAAATCTTGTATGTCTGGACTTCAGCTGGTTGGCTGCCATAGTAAGGGAAGGCTCCTTTGTTGCATGATAGCCCAGTTGTATTTTGGAAGTTATCTCCTTTGCATTTTCTGTTAGGATCATCTGGAGATATGGCACCACTGCAGATTAAAGAAGCCAGCCTCTACCAGGCTCTTGGTCAACCCTAGTTTATCCTTTTCTTTGAGTGTAGCATGCAAAGCTCAGTCTGCTGCAGGATAAGACAGCTTCTGCTGAGACTGTTGAAAATGAGTAACAAAGTCATTGGGCTGGCTCTCTGTGGTTGTGTCTAGATAAAACTTAACAGCACATAGCATATGGTGTCCATAATCTATTTGTGCTCTATGGGCTTTAGTGCTGAAATATTGAAGGTCTGTGAAACTTCCTAATAAATACATTGTCAGAGTATTTGAAGTATTATTTCCAAAAGCAATCCAAACAGATGGGGCAGATGGTCCGATTGTCATACGAACAAATTTAACATCACATGCATGAAATAAAGGCACCGCAAAACTTGTAAAGAAGAAATTTGCAGACTTTCTTTCCTTGGGTGATTGCTTTACACAAACTTTGGGTGAATTGTTTATGGAAATCTGATGCTCCAACATTAAATAATAAGCAACTTAATCTATTAACTTGTATGAGTTCATAGGTAATTTTGATGTGTTTTCTCATGAAAGAAAAAAAGAAATGAGAAAAGGAGAGAGAAAAGGAAGAGAAAGAGAGAGAGAGAGAGAGAGAGAGGAAGGAAGGAAGGAAGAAAGGAAGAAAGGAAGAAAAAGAAAGAAAGAGAAAGAAAGAAAGAAAGAAAGAAAGAAAGAAAGAAAGAAAGAAAGAAAGAAAGAAAGAAAGAAAGAAAGATGATAGTATAAAAAGAAGTATAGCACTGGCTATGCTTCTGTAAGTATGCTTCTCTATGTATATATAGGTGTCCACATATAAGAAAACTTCATACTCGGGTGATTTTTTTCTGTTCTTTACAAAAAAAGTGAGACAGAGTTGAACTCACTTGACTGCCTTTAAAACATCCGTTTAATTTCAATTTGTATAGAGAGGAATAATTTCAGTGAAAGCATGCCAGCTTTCCCTAGCTGCAGCATGTGAACATATAGATACTAAGAAGTTGTAATGTTTATTTAAACTGGTGGTCTTGGAAATCAATGAACAAGAGTTCATGCCTGAACTTACAAGTTTGCCAGAATAGGCTGTTGGATATTTATGGTTACCTTCTGTATTTCAACTAACAGCATGGCTTATGTTAGTATAGGCTCAAGTTATTTCATTTCATACATCCTCCCTTGCATGAAATTCTTTAACTGTTTGGGGTCTCCAGAGAAAGGAGTTGCACAGCGTACAGCCTGTGCATGCCACATTTCTAGTGTCACATAACATTCAAGCAAATTACTGGAATCTCAATGTTTGAAATTTATGCGTGAAGACACATGGGGGCACCACTGGCTGCTGGTGGAAAATTAATGTCTTCTGGCACCTTCTGGGGGCTGACTGCTTTGCCCTCCTGGGCTCTTGGTGTGTGGCATTGTTGTCACTGCAAGCACCAGAGGTGCCAGTGGTGCAGCAGGGCAGCTGCAGCACTTTTGGTAGGAGACCAAAAGAATGGATCTCATGCTCTGTTAAAAGAATTGAGAGATCTGTTTTAAGTGTACTCAAAATGTCTTGTTATGATTTTAGCATTTTGTAAAATATTAATGGCCCTACTCGCATGCCTTGTTTGGTATGAGAGTCTTTGTGGTATGCTGTTAATAAAAAGCAATATAAGGCAAATGAGATAAAAAAGCTGAAAATAGTAAAGAGTTAATGGTATTTAAATTTGCCTTATTTTTCTCATAAATTTTCTAGACTGTGTCTCTCAAAGTAAGATAATATTGACTAAGCCTCATTAAACTGATTCAGAGTTTTTTTAAGAAACATGCAAAATTAATGAACCATGTTCTAATATCAATAAGCCACTTTAGGACGTACAATGTTAAACTATTGCTACTAAAAGATACTCTCAGTTGGTGGAGGGATGATTCAAAATTAGCAAGATAAGGGCAAGTGCTAGGCAAGTGCTTAGAATGGCATGAAATTTATACAGGGAGTAGCTGGTTGAAAAAGCCTGGTATTGATGCTCACCCTGTACTGAAAGAGTCAATGTGAAGTTGTCATCACCACAAAGAAATGTTATTAAGGGGATTATTAGCAAATACACTGTATGTAACACACACGTAATTGTTCTACTTTTTTAATTACTGATGAGGCTGGGATGTTCTACAATGTCTATTTTGGACATCACATTCACACATCTTGAGCAGACCAACAAGTATGATAAATATTTGCAAAACATGAACATTTACTTCATCATACCTTTAGATGTATATGCAAAACAGTGTTGTAAACAGGATAATATCAGTTGACCTCCACAAGAGAAAGACAAAATTTAATTGGGTTAATTTGCAGAAAGACAGGCTTAGGCGAAAATGGTTAATGGGCACAACAGGTTGCTTGGAGATAATATGTTCTTCACTTGAGGTTTTTAAAAGCTTGGGAAAAAAAAAAAAAAAAAAAAAAAAAAAAACGTAAAACATGTTTGACTTGACCTGAAATATGTTTAATACTGCTTTGCTCTGAGTAGACACCTAATAGAAGGCCTCTTGAGATCTTGCATTTTATGATGTCAGCTGTGTACTAAAATCTTATTGATGGAACATCCTGTTGAGGCTTTTTAGATATTTAACAATATCTTTCTTGGTTCTCTCTTCTCTCATGTAATGAAGATTAAGGAAAAAAAAAAAAGTGTCATGGAAATGTTTTACAACCTCAGTTATTTTCCTCTGCAGAAATGCCATTCACCAAGGCCAAAATTGTACAAATGGAGGTAAAGAATTGGTAGAGATTTTGCTGGTGCTCTTCCTGGGTGCCTGGGGATGACAGTTCTCAGCAGTGGGATGAGCTGGAGCAGCAGCAGCAGCAATTTTTATTTTATTTTATTTTATCTTTTTTATTTTATTTTATTTTATTTTATTAATTAATATTATTTATTTATTTATTTATTTGCCCTTTTCAAAGCCATTCTCCCTCCTACCAACTAGGGCAGGGTGCATGTTGTACTGGGTTCTTCCCGGTGGCATCCCGAGCTCCGGCTGATCTTTGTATTTGTTCTTTGCATTGTATTTCCCTTTCAAAGCAGAGCAATATTAATATACTTTTCCTAATTGGTTTTACTCAAACATCTTTATTCACGGGGTCACCTTGAACAAACTGGTTAGAGCCGATCTCCAATTAACGTTAAAATATTAATTCATCACTCTGCTCATTACTTTAAAAATAAAATAAAATCTTTCTCTTTTTTTTTCTCCCTTTTTCAGCCTCTGTAAAAACGAAGCAGATGAATTTAAATGTTTGCTGACTTTCTTTCTCAAAATGTAACACATTGCGTATGAACAGAAGCCTGCAAGTTCAATAACTGATCCTTGCAAAAGACCCCGGGGGTAGATTAAAGGAATTTAGTTGAAATGGAGTGCAGATGCTTTCTGATTTATTTTTTTTCCCCTTGCATTGTGATGCTACAACAGTTTAAATTCATGTAGAGAGGGGCTCCTGGCGGTGTATGACTATCCCCTTCTTGTCTTGACTTTCGAGAGCCTCCTCAGGGACCATGTGGGAACGAATGGATCGTGGGTCTCCTCATATGAGGCTCCCATCTGGGGCAGGGGGAGCTGAGATAGCAGGGTAGTGTGTGGATCCCTAAACACCAGGCAGCACTTCTGAGCTGTGACAGCACTGGCACAGGCTACCATGGGAGGCTGTGGGGTTTCCTCCTTGGCGATCTACAGAAACCACCTAGATGCAGGCCTGGGCAGCCCTGACGGGGCAGGGGTTGACCAGGCGGCCGCGGAGCCCACACAGACCCGGGTAACCTGCCCTGGGCGACCCGGCCGGAGCACGGGGTTGACCAGGCGGCCGGGGAGCCCCTTCCTTCCCCGCACCGCCCCGCACCGCCCCGTTCGAGCCGTGGGGGAAGCGCTGGGGCCGGGGGGCGGTGCGGGGCGGGCTGGGGCGGGTCGGGGCCGCCCCTCCGCCAGCAGCCGCCGCCGCCGCCGCGGCGGGAGAGGCGAGGAGCCGCTGCGTGGAGGCGCCGCCGCCCGGCTGGGAGAAGCGGCCGCTCCCCGGCCCCGCTCCGAGGTAAGGCGGCCCCCCACCCCGCGGGGTTCCCCCTTCCCCGTAGCCCCTCTCCCGGGGACGTCGCCGGTGTCCCCGGGAACACACAGCTCGGCCGCTTCCTGGCCTCTCCTTCTCCTCCCCTCCCACGCCCGCAGTTTCTCCCCCCCCTCGTGTTCCTTGTGGGACCTGGGTCCGTGGGCTCGGCGCTAGGCAGCAAGTTTGGGTGACTTTGCAAAGGGGGGGCTCGGAGCCACCTTCCCCGAGCGGCACCCACCGCACACACACACTCCCTTCCCCTCCAGGGTGCTGGGGTACGCGCCCCGAGCCTCCCACGCACCCACCCGTGTCGGTGAAGGCACGGGGCGGGAGGCCAGCGCGCACCCCAGGAGCTTGGCTGGATGTCCTCCCCGCAGCCGGCGGCGTGCAGAAAGCCAGCACACGCAAGGAACAGGCACCTATAGGCGCACACGGCACCTATACACGCACACGTATGTTTTTCGAGCCGTGACAACATCGCCTCCGGGCTTCTGTTTCCAGACGCTTTCCTTTCTGTTTCCCTCAGGCTTATTTGCATTTCTGCTCAGAGGTGAGCCCGGCAGTAGGAATGCGTGCTTGAAACAGGAGCAAGGAGCAACGCGGTCGCCTTTAATTCCCCCCACGGAGGACGGCCACGTGGGATTTGCGCGCTGAAGCGAGCGTGTCGCGCCGGTGTACCTTGTTCGGGCTTGTGGGTTTTTAAAGCAGTGTGGACTTGCAGGCAGGAGCGGAAGTGCGATTAATTTGAAGCACGTGACTTGGCCCGGTGCTTATCATTTTAACGTGGCGTTCATACCTTGGTAAATATGCATAGATTTAGCCATCTGTCCTGCCTTTTCCCTTCTTGCATGCACATACCGGTGTGTGTGTTCACACAAATGAAAAATGTGCCTATAGTAGGCTTTAGGGCCAAATACGTGCTTAAACTCTTCTGGGAAATACTCTAAAGTTACTGTGGAGGACTGATGGGAAGCTTCTTTGATGCAGTCTTTTGACTATGTGTTTGTTTTTATTTTAAAATTGCTTCAGCGATGCCAGTTGGTAACTTGCAATGCACTGGGTGTTAAGGCTGTTTGCATACACGCACTGCAGCTGGTACCACTGCTGGAAAGCATGCCGTTCTTCCCGCTGGGGACAAGGCCCTTTTGTGTAGTGTCAGCTAAGTAGGATCTTATAGGGTACGTGAAGCTGGGGAAGAGCCCCGCAGCCTCTCCCTTCCATGCTGTGGAGGTCTGGGGGTGCCAGCCGGTGCTGCTCATCAGATGCTGGCTGGAGCCCCAAAGTGGGGCAAGCCAGTCTTTGGGTCTTGCCAGCGTTGCTGGCCCGTGCTATGGCTCGTCTATGTGCAGGTGAAATTCAGAATATGTTTCCCTATGTCACCAGAGGAGTGGTACCTCAGCGCTGGGCAGGTATGTGGGTGGGCCACATGGCTTGTGTCACCCCAATCTGCTTTCCCTCGGAAACTTACCTCTGTTATCATTTATGGCCCTCTCTGAAGAAACGGCCTATTTTTAGACCTCGGTAGACCTGCCAAAATCTCAAATCTTTGCATTGGTCTGTTTGGGATTGTGATGCTGAAATCTTCATTTGAGCATCATTTTCTTAAATTTGGCTTTTGCAGAATAACAGTTGTCATAAGAAGATTAAAAATAAAGTCTACTTGCTGTTAACACTTGGTGGGTGAAATTTTCATCTTGTCTACTACATCTGGTCTGTAGCTTCTCTGCTAGCTGCATAGTCTCTAGAATCGTAGTATGCAGTACTGAATAGACTGCCTTTTCTTCTAGCCTAGGGATTCTCAAACCATAGTACATGTACCATAGCAAAAGTGGTATGTGAGGTGGACCAGTGATGTGTGACTGCCCCGGGTTTGGGAACCCTCCTAGTCTTGCTTTTTCTTAGCTTGAAAGCTCAATTACAAGGCAGCGGAAAAAATTCTGTTAACAATTTATGGCAGGAAGAAGGAAAAGCATACAAAATTGGTATTCCTTTTGCTGCGTGATGGTGTTGGATGTTTCTACATCCTCTGGGTAGCTCTTGGAATCTCAGCAATGCTTTATGATTATTTTTACTCCTTACACTGATGAGTAAAATTATAGAGCCTAGTTTATTTAGGTTTGGCATGTTCTTACTGAAACTGATGCTATGCTAGGTGAATGAACAGTCTGCTTGTTTATACTACCTTCTTTTTTTTTTTTTCATTTTTAATAGGCCCCCATAGGTCTTACTGTGGTATTAGTAGGTTTCAGAATTTGGTTTAACCTGCCAACAAAAACAGAAACAAAGATCCATGAGCCATATTAAACTTGTTAGTGAATAAGGTATTTTAATACTGTCCGTTATCAGGGTAGAAACCTCGCTTCAGATGGCTCCATCCAGTGCTACAATCACAGTTACTTCTCTTTTACATTTTTTTTTGTTTGTTTTGGCCATTTATTCTTAGCTCTATGGTGCTGGAGTGAGTACTCAGGACAGATGTGAACATACTACCTTCATCTTTGAAGAGTTGTAAAGTAACCTAACTGGATTCCAAATCTCAGTGTATTTTTCCTCATGCCCCTCTATCATATTTCAAACTCTTTCTGTCTAGTCATTACTCTTTCCAGATGTCTTTCACTAATCAAATCTTTGCTGGATCACTTTTCTCCACATGAGTTATGCGTTTTTTTTTTTTTTTTTATATAGGCATCCAATAAATTGAAATGCCTGATGAAAGTTTCTTTCTTTTTCTTTTTTTCTTTCTTTTTTTTTTTTTTCTCTATCTTTCGTCAGTACTCTCCCACGTTCATTTGCAACTTTTTGTAAGTAGAGGTAGCTAGAAAGTGTTCATTAAAATGTCACTGAATTGAAAGTCAGGAAAAGTGTTGATCAAAATACTTTTCATTTTCTAGTCACTCATTTCTTGTGAATAAACCTTTAAAAACAAAAATAATCTCCATTTTAGGCTATTGATAATTCCCCTGTGCTTTTTGCACAGTCTTGATCATTATGGATGGATTATTTGTGATAACTGGGTTTGACACCTTTAAAGCTTCAGAGAAACGTGATACTGAAGCACTCAACTAAATTTGGAATAGAAATGCAGTCGGGTATGGCTCAAACAAATACAGGTATGAGGGAAGAGCAGGCATCTTCAAAGAGCTGGAAGTGGTGGATAATGCAACAGTTTATCCCTGTCTTGCAGTTGACCAACATTTTTTGCTCATGCTTGGTGACTGAAGGAAATTATTGTCAGGGATTGTTTTTTTGTGGAGCCTGAGGTAGCCTTTTTGCTGTCCAGGGCCTAGGCCATAGAGCGCTTTAAGACTGCGAGGCAGTTGTTGAGCACTGGGAGGATGCAGTTTGGGAGATGGGGGGATGAAAGTTGTGGTGGTCTGCAGCTCTGTTCCTAGGGAAAGACACAGCACATTCTGAAGTAATGAAATTTCCTAGAGTGGAAGGCTTCATGGCCTGCTACAGTGTATTGCAGGCACAGGTCACTCTTTGCCTAGATAGAGCTGAGACAGCAACGCTGTCGTTGAGTAATGTTTCAGTATGAAAGTATAATGTCAGTGTAAAGTCCAGAAATACTTCTGACCTATGACCAGCTGGGATCATGTATCTTAAAGCAACAAAACCAGAGTCTGTAGGTGGCTGCAGACTCTCGAGTGTTTTCTCTGCTCGCTGGTGAATTACAGGTTTAGATTTAACTTCAATTCAATTTAACTTCAACCACTCCTCAGCAGCAGGTCGTTTTGACAGTGCCACAGCTGTTTGTGCTGAAGGATAAATAGGTCTTGTTGTCTCTGTATTGGAAGAATTAGAGACTGTTTCTGACGCGTTCACTTGCTGCTTTGATGCTGATGTTGGAAAGCAGCACGGAGAGAACTGAGCTCTGTAGGTCTCCACCGGGGAAGGCCGAAGGCTGGTGGAGCAGCTTCCCACTGCTACCAAATTATATTGCTGCTTCTTTTCAATTGCTCCTAGCTTATTCGGGAAGGACCCAGACTTTATCATATTTTGTGGACTCTTGTGAGGTGTCCCCACCCTCTGGTGACAGACCAGTATTTCATGCCTGATGCTATCCGGAGGAGGTCTGGGAGGCTGAGTATATATGAACCTGCATCTCTGCTGACAGGAACTCATTTGATGTGCAGGATGTGCCCTCTCTTTAATTTGGTGTCCCTGGTCCATAGCTTTAGGCTCAATTAGGTGAGCTGATAGTTGGCTTTGTTATTGACCTTTCTCAGGAATGGGAGATTTGGCACTAGCCAGTGCTTGCTCAGGAGAGTGGCAAGATTTTTAAATTTTTCAAGGAGGAAGGGAAATTCTGAGTATTTTGTTAATGGTTTAAGTCTGGAAAGAGTGTGGGTTGAATTCACAGGTCTTGGAAGAAAACATGTTTTGAAGAACAGGGATGTCAAAATGTACTCAGCTTGGTTTGTGAGTGAGCTGTTAGTGGGTATGGGTGAAGTGTGTTCTTGTTAGCTGAAAGGGGTTTCAAAGTGTGCACAAGGTTTTTATGAAGTAGGACGTTTCCCTGCAGCGCTCTAAGTTTATATGGACGTTATGGGCGCTGAGCATCAATGGCCTTAGCATAAGCTTTGATGAATTGGTTACTTGGCCATTATTTGCTGTCCTACAATCTGGAACTTCTGTCCTATATGTGTGATTGAATAGTCTAAAAATATCAAGGTGATTTTTGATTTTTGGGTGTGTTACTGGAGCAGTGGTTGTTGAGTTTTTACTGTGTTTATGATCTTTGCTAGTAGCACCAGTTAGCAGTTCCCTGAGCACTCAGGTGCTTGCCATGCTTGCCTTCTGTGAACTGTACAAAATTTTGGAGTTTCCCAGCCTTTGTTCTACCGTGGCTTACTGTAGTTCCCAATTAACTGGGAGTTCTTCCACTTGCTTGAATGAGGAGGTGCTTTTTCCAAAATGGCAATAATGTTGTGACATCCTTAATCTTCAAATTCTCTGTCAGGTCCGTAATACAGCCAGTTCTTCAGGTTGGACCAGAGGTGACCTGTGAAGGTGTCAAGGGAACTATGAGGAAATTGGCTTTTCATACAAAACATGAAAAGATGAATTCTGGAGACTTAGCATGTTTAGCCTTGTCAATATACTTGCTGAAATTCCATAGATTTATCATTCTGGTACATTTTGCTACCTTCCATTACAAGGTATTAGTGTTAGCCTTCCTAAATCTGTTCGTCTATTGTAGCCTTTAAGTGAATAAATGTTAACTTTAGCTTTCCAGATTAGTGAAATATAATAAAAATGCCTTACAAGAAACACCTTAGATTTCATATTTGCAGAACAGGTGAATAAAATGCTTCCTGCCATCTGCTTGTGCTTGAGTCTTTGACTTAGTATCATGAGGGGGGGAAGAAAAAGATGTAGGATTTAGATCTCCAGCTTTGGGTGATGCAATTCCGATCAGGTATTTCACTCCTGAGAATCTGTATTGCCTGTTGGCAGTTAGAGGTAGGTCTTATGTTACTCAATTCATTCACTTAATTTCATAATGCTTTATGCTCTTTGCTTCCTGTTTGTGATGGACTGCATTTCTCGTGATACAGCTTTTAGAAGATATCTGATTTCTCTGGCTCTTTTCCAAATTTCTTGAACTGTCTATTCCAGTTAATACTTTGGTAGTGAGTACATGGTAGTGGACTCTGTCATATGGATTGCTAGATGCCCCAGGAGAAGTATGGTTACCCTGGTATTCTTCCTGGGGCTACAGACTGATGAGTTTTGGGAATGGTTAGACCTGGCAATGCATCCTGTACAAGCAATGGTGTCTGACATTTTCTTGACATAACCTGTCCTTACTGCCATGAATTAGAGGAAGGGGGAAGAAAAATCAATACACTTTCTGAGCTGTAAAGCAGCCTATTGACTAATAGCGTGGCAATAACTGGAGGCCAGAGCTGGGTGGAGCTCAGTACTCCTCCCTCGTGAGGCAGCAGGGTGGTTTGGTAGTCTGAATTGTGGTGATGGCCCGAGGGCTGACAGGAGGATTAGTACGGCATTGTCCTCACTTTCTAGAGAGCTTACTTCATGCTTCTTTAAAATTTTCAGAGATGACTGAAGCCCTTTTTCTTGCAGCAGTACCTGCAGTGCCAATCCTGCAAGGGCTGGTCCCTGATGCTGCTGAGTCCCTAGTGGAGGAGGTCTGGAAACAAACTGGAAACGAGGATGATGTCAGTTTGTGGGATGCAGTGCAAAAGGCTTTGGGGATTGAGACAATGAGTTTTCTGAACTGGAGGAGTGATTAAAACTGCTGTAGTTCTGCTTTGTTTACATCAGCAGAATTTTGTCAAGGGGTTGTAATTATTTGTTGCTTTCTGCATAAAAGACTGAAAAAAGGAGTAGACTGAACAAAATGAGATATTCTTAAAGGGATTTTTTTTAGAGCTGTCAATACACTTCAGGTTATGTTGTCTCAAAAAGAAATGTTTGGACATGGCCATAACGGGCAATGTCTGCATCAAATCTTGGTTTCTGAAGGATGCATAAAGGATTCATCTAGAAAGCAAGCACTAATAACTTCATTTCTTTGTTGTTCGGTTGTCTTTCAGTAGCTGGAAGGGTTTTAATGAGACAGTGTGGCTTCGTGGTAGATATCTGTGTAAAATGGAAGTGTGCTCAATACATAAAATATCTGAGAGGACATAATAGCAGGGCCCAAAATTCTGTGGACCTTTCTGTGCAGGATCCATGGCTTTTAACCTATCCTTCTGCCAGCAGTTCAAAGAAGAAACAAAAGAAGCAAATGCAAAAAACACTTGAGCGGTATTCCCTTGTATATGCTGCCAAAAGTAAAGGACCAGATGATCTTAAAAGTCTTTCCCAACCTTAATGATCCTATGAATGAGATAAAGCTAACGTTTCTGTAGTTCACCCATATTGAACCAAGCATACCTTCACTGCTTTTGTTCAAGGTGCTACGTCCAGCTCAGACGAAGACCTGTTGCTGTGTCTAGATCCAGTGTGGAGCTACCATTATGAACAGGGGTCTGGGCTGAGGGAGCTGGGGGTTTGAATCGGATGACAAAGCTAAAGGACAACTCGGTAGCTGCTTACAGGCACTCAAGGATATGCTTATGAAGATATTAAAGCCAAACTCTCCTAAGTAGAGCCTGATGACAGCGAAGGGCAATAGCAACATGTTTTTTGCTTTGGAGATTCAGGTTGGACATTGGGAGGATAGTGCAGCACTATGGCAGGTCCTCCAGAGAGGCCAATACCTGTCCCCAGGACTCATCGAGACAGTGCAACAGCTGAACTGGTCTGCTGGTGGTGATGGTTTTGTTTTGAGTTGAAGGCTGGAGCAGGTAACCCCCATTAACAGGCTTCTTTTTGTCTCACCCAGCCCAGATAGGAGGGCAAAAATCCTTGTGTGGTTAATACTGCCTGAAGAGACAAACCCCGAGTCATGGGCCTGCTAAAGCTGGCTTCACAGGATGAGGTGCCATCGTGATCACCAAGAGGGCAGGTGGACTGTGGTGAAACTGGCCTTAAGATCTTAAGTTCATAAGACTGTATTCCGAGTGCAGCAAAGGATCTATATAATCTCCATGCTGCACTTTTCCTCTGCAGTCCCCTTTGCCTAGTACTCCCTGTAAGCTGAAGGTAGCAGACAGGATACCTTCTAATCTTATTTTGCCTCCACTAATATGTATTAGTGCTAATATTTAATCGTTATTCCAGTTGGTACTGGGGGAATAGCCAAATGAATGGCTCTGACAATTTTTTATTTCATTTTTTCTGAGAGAGGAAGAGAAGAGAGTCAGAGTAAAATATTGAAGCAGTAAAGTGCACAGTGTTAGAAAGCTGGATGCTATCCACTTACAGAGTTTTCCCTACAAATAAACTCTCCTTTCTGTCTTTGGACCTCTAGTGAATGAAATAGTGTGTGCATTTTGATTTTGAGGCATTCTTTCTGCAATTTCCTTCATTTTTGAGGTGGTGGGATTAAATCTGGAAGTATGCTGCTGGAGCCATACTGTCATCAGAGATTAGGCTTTTGGATGCCATTTTATCCCACATCTAGTGCTTCTGCTAGAGAACCTTGTTTCTCGCCCTTCATTACTCCTTGTTTGCTTATTTTTCCTGAGTGAAAGCAATTCTTGTTTCTTCCTCAGTGTACAGCTCTTTATTTTCTTGGTTTCTGTTAGCTTAATGTGACATCAGAAAAAATGAAGGTCCATGATCATGTATATTTATATAGTGTTATGTGGCAGAATAACCGGGCAAAGAACCACATGTAATGTTTTAAAACATTACACAAATGAAAGCATTCTTGGTGCTTCACAGTAACCATACAGCAAGCTGAAACAAATCAACCTTTTTTGAGGTGAAAATTGAAATTTGGTGTAAAACTCATGACTGTTTGAATGCACGTAATTCTGATGTTTAAAGAAAAGCTTGCCTATGTGAACACAAACTCAAAGACTTCACAAAACAGAACTGCCTGCTAACCAAAAGGCTAGTTGCTTGCCAGCAGTTCAGTTGGCATAGCTTTCTCCTACCTGTCATCCATACTTCACAGAAAGAAATAAAACCCTGTACTTACATACTCCAGTCCTATCCTCCTTGCCAAAGTAATGCTTTGTTAATTACATGGAGTCCTCTACTCTTACGTGTGCGGGTCATTAATTGCTGTAAAAGGGTGAGGGATTCAATCCTGCTCTTACTGATTTTATAAAACAAAAATTATTCAATTGCTTCTCATTTTCTCTGAAGTCTCCTGGAGCTTATTTTCTCTGCTTACAGTGGAGATTGCTTGATGATTTTGCTGCATGCCCCTGAGCATCTACCCTACGGGCTCATGCTGTTAAGTGGCGGCTTGTAGGGAAATGGCAGCTAGCGTCACCTGCTAAATAGCAATGGGATGTTTTGCACCTACGTCGCAGTAGGGTGCAAAAACAATAGAATAATTTTAACCAATTGGAGTGAGTTGAATTATTTTTGTGCTAATTGAAGATAGGGATAATCAAAATACAGCTTACTTTTGGTGTCATCTTTTTCCCCTTGGGTTTATAATGGAGTAATAAAATAGAGCTCTTGGATTTAAAGGATAATTAAAGAGTCCTCATTACATCACTGGTCAGAAAAATTATCATTTGCAGCCATTGCCTGAATTATATGCAGGATCTGGGTTATGTTAGAGGCTGATAACTGAAGCTTCACAGAAGACTAAGAAATACTTGGTTTACCTGCAGAAAATGTAATCAGAATATTTTTTCAGGTAATTCTATTAAATATTATTTGTGTTAATTAGGAACTTTTTAGAGGACAAATCTTGTTCCTTTATTTAACAGCCCGGTAGGTTGGCTGTTCCAGGAAGCCAGCAAATGCTAGCTTCTCAGGATAAGAGGCAGAAGTTTCGTATATGTGTCTTCCACCTATGCTCCCTGAAGCACAAGGGGTATTTCCTACGTCCATGTGACTTTGGGATGAGGTTAGTAGGTTTCTCTGACAAGGTGATTTATCAAGTGGTTTCCTCCTGTTGTAGGTTTGAACGGGAGCTACTCCAAATCTGAGGCCAGAACAATAGCTATGGAGGAAATTAGTCATGGAAGGATCTGAGGAGGAAGGAGCATGTTTTTATCAGCAATGGAAGAACTTCCCAATACCCAGTGGTCTCACTGAAGATAATTTAGGTAGTACTGCACAGTGGCTGTTTACACCTTTGCATTGTTTCCAGCTGGATACTGAAGACTTACAGGCACAATGTTTTCTTTCTTCCTAACTAGACACGTTGCTAAAAGAGTTGGAAGGTTATGCTCTGATGTTTATTGAGGATATTGTGTACATTTTTGGATGGGTTTAGGTACCTAAATATATGACATCTAAAATGACACAGGACCATTTTATATCTGAGAGATCTGCATAGGGCACACAGATATAACGCAGGCCATACCAATGGCTCACTCTTTCAGCAGTTGCCACTGGAGCCCAAAGGGAACTCCCTAGGAAGTCTAAGAAGGCACTAGATATCTGAGCTTGGGTGACTACAATGTTGATGCTACTGTTTTAACGCTTCTGTGATTTGGTACTTCAGATAACTGCAAACAGCTTTTTTGGCTGTCATGAATGTTTCTGATGAAACTTTTGTGTAAGACTGCATTCTAAGAGCTAGATAACGAAGGTCATTTGATAGTTTATTTTACCTGACTTATTATTTTGCCATTTTCCTAGCTTATACAGACAACCCAGCAAGAAATCAGTTGTCTTACTAATCTTTCCTCTCCTAAAATCCTCCCCTGAAAGCCAAAGAGAGAATCAGAAAGAAGAACCTAGTCTGACTCCTCTTAGGTTAATTTGGTGTCAGTCAGTTGTTCAGAGGAAGAAAGCATGAGGGTGTGCAAGGACTGATGTTCAGTCAGCGAAAAAAAAAAAAAAAAAAATCACCCTGGAACATATTCAGCATAGCTTAGAGAACAAGCTTATGTAGCTTATATAGCAACATAACTGGAACATGCGTATAGCAAGCTGAGGATTTACACCAAAGCTGTAACTGTGCATTGTGAAAATATATGTGTTCTTAAGCTATATGCTTATGTCTTTAGTTACTTGAAGTTAATTTGAAAATGAAAAGAACTATCCAGCAATGTAACTTAAGAGGCTACATTCTTAAGCTCCTAATGAAGATTCTTCTATAGTAATATCTCACTTTTTATATGCTTAACAAAGGACTTAATAGAAGGGTGGCCATCTCAGGTAATCAATAGAAAGACATTTTTAGGATATGGAAGCATCTCTTAGAATATCTTTCTTCGGGATAAGATGAATCACAGCCTACAAATGCCTATTTCTCTCCAGTGACTATAAAGAGAGAGGGGGAGTAGGGTGACTCACTGAGATGTGGTTGTTTATATTTGGCCACATATATTTCGAGCTAAGCACATAAGGCTACATCCAGAGGCAGCTCGGCTCTGCGGTGCACCCAGGATACATGTCTCAAATGTTCAGCTATAAAACCTGGTTGGAGTGTGCTGCAGCTTCTTCTGGCTGGCACGTTCATTGCCCGTCCCAGCTGCAACCACCGTGAGAAGGAAGGGTGCATGCATACTCAGTTTTCTTCCTGATGGGGATGTGGTGTCATCCCAAAATAAAGTCAGGATGCAGGCAGGGTGCGAGCCTGAACCCATGCGTTTGGATCTCGTAATTTAGATGGCTTAAATTCCCTGTGCAACCAGCGGGTGGAGAGAGGAGATTTAGAAGGCCTCCAGAAGCCACCTCAGGTTTGGTAAGGTGAATCCTAACTTCTGACTTTGAGTAAGTGCTTGCTTCTGTCTTTTTGTTTCATACTTCTCTCCGCATAGATGGTGAAACTAGATCAGTCTTTTCTTGTCTGTGTACAATCAATTTCAAGGTTTTCTAGGTTAGGAGGAAGTGGGGATGTCTAGGTATGAGAAAGTTAAAGCATTTGGAATCCTGGACTCACAGTTCCTCTAAGCATATTTAAAAAAACAAATTGGGTCTCTCAGCATCCTTTCAGAACATCATGCCTAATTCTGGTCAGTAACTTGAATTTTGGCAGTGCTGGAGATCTTATTTTTTAAACTTAAAAGGATTTCTAGCATTGCTTCAGCCCCATTATCTCAGAAATAGTGAGATATTTTGCAAAGGCTGGCATCAGTAGCATTGTGCATGAATAGGTCTGGGTGTCTAGATTTAAACTCTTGCCAGCTGCCTTGAATTTTCTTTCTGCTGTCATTCAGACCATAGCTACTAAGGCTGAATTTTGCCGGTAGTAGCAGTTGTGGGAAGTTACTAGGGGAAGAGTCTATTACTGACACAAGAAATAGTTTTGAAGTTCTTTTCCCCATTGCTGAACTTACCGAAATGTCACTGTTGCCATAGGTCATTTATGCAGGGCTGAAAATCATCTTCCTGCTGTACTCAGTATCATGTCAGTTGCTTGGCGCTTTAAATGCTGGTGATACCTATAGTCCATACTTGCATAGCTGTGTTTAAATCAAGAAGTTTTGTTGTTTTGGGGATTAGATCTAATAGCTATCATTCAAGAGTAAAAAACGCAAAAAGAAAAATGTACATTTTGCTTATTCCAGTTTACTGCAACTTTATTGCTTCCAAAATTGTTCAATTTTCTCCAAAAGTTTTATCCACAACCTTCAGAAAATTGTGTGTAAGAATCACCTTCAGCAGTGTTTTTACCTTGAATCATTAATTACAGGAAGCTCTCAAACAGAGCAGATGGCATTTCTGTGTTCAGAATGTACCTTTATTTGTTTTTCTTCTCTCAGTTTGTCATCTGAGTTTCTCTGCTTCTGTAAGATTTTGTCATATTGCAATTAAATATATAATAGAATGTATAAGTAGGCCTGAAAAATGAAATCCTGTCCTTTTTCTTTGTAACTAATGTGAAAAATGCATGATTGGATGGGCACATCTCAACTTCAGATCAGTCACTCTGGAGCTCCTTGCTCAATGTACAGAAAAGGTATTTTTAAATATATATTTTCCTTCAGTCTGTGAACTCATGCCTTACTTGCTGCATGCTACTCAAACACCATTTTTTTAGAAAGATTATGTATTTTTATCTTGAGCTTTTTGATGGGGCTTAGCTGAGGGGCTGACACATACGACCATTTATTTTCAGCACACCTTAGTGATTTGAGAGGATTCTTGTAATTTGACAAGGGAGGAACTAAAATGTAATCATCCACTCGAGGAACCAGGTAAGCACATAGCTGCTAGTTTTGCTTACATAATTTAAGAGGATCGTCATAGAATGGGTTGGGTTGGAAGGGACCTTAAAGACGATCTAGTCCCAACCCCCTTCCATGGGCAGGGACACCTTCCACCAGACCAGGTTCCAGCCCCATCCAGCCTGGCCTTGAACACCTCTAGGGATGGGGCATCCACAGCTTCTCTGGGCAACCTCTGCCAGTGCCTCACCACTCTCAAAGTGAAGAATTTCTTCTTAAATCTAATTAAATCTCCCCTCTTTCAGTTTAAAGCCATTCCCCCTTGACCCATCACCAGACTCCCTGACAGAGTCCCTGCCCAGCTTTCCTGTAGGCCCTGTTTAGGTAGTGGGAGGCCTCTGTAAGGTCTCCCTAGAGCTTCTCTTCTCCAGGCTGAACAGCCCCAGCTCCCTCAGCCTGTCTCTTGCTCAGAGCTGATGCTCAGCATGGGCCTGGTTTGGTCCTCCAACGCTCCCTGTCCCACACCTGGAAGCTTTGGCACCGTCAATGTGTGTGCTGTGGAGCAGTGCCACTGAAATAAAGCTGTGCAGGCAGTGGTGAATCCCAGTGCTTCTGGGCTTTGTGCTGGTAACTTGTCTGGTTTAAATTTTTGGGGTATCTTGGAAGTTTCCTTCTCAGAAGCAAACTAACCACACACCAAAGTTCCTGATGTGTGTTGCCACATTGGTTCATTGGGAAAGGGGGACCATAGCTGTGTGTCCTGCTGGACAGGAGAGGTCAGGGGACAGGGTGCTGGCACCAAGCTGAGCAACATGGCTGGCCTGCCTTTCCACAGCTCCTCTGTGGGCAGAATGGTGGTGTCTGCATTGCACATCCTCATCCTTGGGCCCTGTGTGGTGCTGTGGGGCCATCGGGCTTCATCGCTCTTTTGTCCTTCCCTTGGTATCATCTCTCGGCTCCTGGCCGTGCTGGACCCGCTGGTTCTCCGTGCTGGCTGCTCTCTCAAGCTCCTCATCCAGCTGAGACACTCTGCTTCCTTGTTTTAACCTTTTGCTCAACCAGACCCAGGATTCCCAGACTCCGGCTCCTGCTTTTCCTCCCCTTCCTCTAATTGCGACCTCTCCTGTTCTGCCCAGCTTCGTGCCATGTTTTAGTCCTCTTGACCTTTTCTCACACCCTACTGTGGTGCTGTATGAAGAGTCTGTCTCCTGCACATCCGTGGGGCATCAGCCGAAGGGTCACGAAAGCAACAGGCGAGGTTGTCTTCCTGCTGTCACTTCCAATGTCTGGTCTTTGGCAGATGGGAGCAGCAGTTACAGGGGAAATCCTGCTAATCTCCTGTAACCTGAGCCCATTACATGCTCAGTCACACTGTGGGGCTGGTGCCTTTCCAGCCACATAGGGAGGAGGTGGTGGATGCTTGCTGCAGAACATTTTCTGTGATTTACGTTGCAGAACTCAGAAGGAAAAATGGGAAGGTGTATCAGCTGAATTCTGGTAGGTCCTAAGGCTTTGTCTGATACAAAGATATTTTCATAAGAATAACAAAATAGCTATTCTAGCCTTTAAAATTTAAAGTAAATAAATAACAAAGTAAATAATAAAGTGAGGGATCAGCACCCTGCCAAATTTCAAGCCTGCCCTGTCAAGGGCGAGTAGAGTTCCCCAGTTGAGTCGGTTGCGAGAACGGCAGAGCACCGTGTTTTTGTCTAGCCTGTCTCAGAAATGGGCAAACTGTGTTTTGGCAGACAAATAAATAAATCCTGCAGCAGATGTCCAGCATGGAAAATTTTAACACAGGCCGTTTGAGTTTGACAGAATCAGAGGAATGTGGAAAATACCAACGAGATGCACCAGGCCACCTCGATAATAGATGGAGCAGGCCAGCCGTGTGACCTGTCTGTGGGGTTCTCCTGAGACTTTTCAAAACCAATTATTTAGGGTTTTGTTGTTGTTGTTAAAAGCAGAGAATGGAGGGGGTGATTCAGCAGAGAGGGAGGGCTGTCTTGTAGGAGTCTCCTAGGCTGAAGCCAGCAGAAACTTGAACTTGAAGGAGGTGGAGCTGTGAAGGGACGGGGGAGAGGAGTGTCATGGTCAGGTGGTGGGGACACCGGTGGCAGCGGGCCAGGGGGCTGAGCCAGGGTGGTGGTAGTGCCAGGGAGGGGGAGACCCTAATAAATTGGATGGGAGATGATGAAGTCCAAAGGAGAGGTTTTTTTTTGCTTGCTGGATGGCAGGGTAATGGATTTTGGAAAGCGTCATTTCTAATATGCAAAACAGGCGATAGGAAACAATGAAGCCTTGGGATGGAGCTGCTGGTTGAATGAAGGCTTTGTTTTCCTCTCGTCTATTCACATTTTTCAAGTTTTAGTGGAATTTAAATAGATTTTACACATTTTTCTATAATGGATTGAATTGCATAAACAGCTGTCTAAAGTAGTATTGCACTGCAATCTTTATCCCTCTCTGGATAAAGATTGACTTTCTGGTTAAGCTCATTTTTGTATTTTTTCTTAATTGCAACTCTTGTTCAATAATCCTTTGCTGCCTTGCTCTCTTATTTAAAACTCCAGCAAAAACTGTGAGCAAATTGACTGACACCAGACCTTGTGTAACGGGTGTATCGATCTGCCCACAGTTTGGCTTGAAAATGGCAACTGGTTTCATAGTCCTTACGCCTGAACCTCGACGCTAATGAACATCAGTGTGGGCATGTACCACAGTTTGGGGGCCGCTTATGTGTTTTTTCTGCCAAGGGCATTAAAACATCGTCAGGTGGATAGTGTCTTTGTCAAGGAGCATCCCATACCTGCGGTCCATGACAAAAGGTCTCAAATATTATGAAAGTCGCTGTATATGTGGCTGTTAAATGCAAACACTGCGCAGTGGGGTTGTGCAGTATTAAAATGAGAACATCACAGTCTGAATCGGAGTGCGCGTTGGCTGCACGTTAAAATAAGGGGCGGATTATTTGCCTTGAGATGCACGGCAAACCTTTACAAACAAAACGGCATCGCTGCAGTTCTACGATTTCACCAGTGCTGTTTGTGCACGCCTTTATGCCCAGCAAAAGCTCCTAAATCCCTCGTGCAAAAACATCGCCGAGGTGCCGCGGCGATGGAGGGGAAGGGAGCTGTTTGCGTTTGCCGCATGTGGTATTTCATGGAGGGGATCGCTTCGCCTCCTCGCCAGCAAAACTCCTTTCCTGGGCGAGGGAAATTCCCGGTTCATCAGTATGGACGCATTGTTTTTACACGTTGGAAGCGCTGTGTTGCTGTGTCAATCACCCCGATACAGTCGGTGCGAGAGCGGCAGGGCTGACGATGCGGGGTGTGATTGGCTGCCATATGCTGGGAGGGCTCTGGGAGAAGGAAGGGCTGCAGTCCTTCAGCAACAGAGTTTAGGCTGTGTCTTTGCTTCATCATCTGAGGGGAAAAATCCCCCGATAAGGCACAGGGCTTCCCGAGCGCCAAAAAAAAAGGAGGGGGGGGGGGGACTGCGGATCGTTTTGGGTGAAAAATATTCATCACGATGATGGAACGGGAAAGGTGCGGCTGTTTGTTGATAGCAGACGTTTCTGTTCCCGTTGGAAATGTGCCGAATAGACAGAGCTGAACAAGGTAGGAGGATCGTTGTCTTTTATTGAATGTTTAAAGAGTTTGCTGCAGTGTGCTGCATACTGTATGTGTTGCCTGGGGGAGTCGGGGAAACAAGATTTCTCCGGTGAATACCTGCTGTCGGGGCGCAGTATGCGGATTTTATGCTAACTTGTTTTCTAGGGGAGTTCAGTCACAACACAAGCAGCTCTTTTCAGAAATAGACCGTGAGTATATGCGTATTAAAAATAACGCGAGCAAAAATAAAGAAATAGGTCAGTGTGTTTCAGAAGTACGGCACCCTAATTGGATTTTTAGCTGGGCTGCCGCCTGGCAGTGCTTCCTAGCTCTAATAAAGAGAATGAGTCAACCTGGAAATCTGTGAAGTTTATAGCAGATACGTCTGAAGATTTATGTGAATTAGAATGGCTCTTATAAATAATTCCCTATTGGAGGCTTTAACTAAAGCCAGGACGGTCTGCCTGGGGCTTGAAGGAGCTGCACGGTGAGATTACAGTATTTTACTCCATTACAAAAGTCTAGGCATTTTAGACTGCGCAGTGATTCCTTGTGTTCCTGAAGGCAAGCTGTTAGAGTTTGTCGTATTGTAGTTCAGTCGAGCATTTCCCCTGCCATTTCCAGGTCTTTGTCTCGGCAACAAAACAGGACCTTTACGTGAAAACAAGGAAAACAAGGTTAATAATACGTACTGCAATTATCTGATCTTTATGCATTTTTAATGAGAGAACACACAGCTAGCAGAATAATTTAATGAGCAGGCTGGCTTTCGCAGCAATGATTTCACTGCTGAGACGCATCAACTTTCTTGCTGAGGAGGAGCCTCGGGAAGCAATGGAAAAGATTTATGTTAAGTGCTCTGGAGAGAAGGAAAAAGATTATTTAGACAGAAGTCTGTAGAATTTTGGAAGGATAGAATTATTATTCATTATTATTACTTGTTAGGGGTTGGAAGCAAACTTTACCATTGTATTGCTGGAAGGGTCTGAGGACATTGCCTCATCCTGTGATGTGCTAAAGCCTCTTCAACTTTCTCAGACTGCCATATGCACTGATGGCGCTCAGTACCAATCAGGATCCCACCCAATTAGCTACCTGAATTACCATGCTGTCTTTAGCTGTGTTGATAGCAATATCATCAGAATACACAACAAAGTTTTAAAAAAAAAAAAAAAAAAAAGAAGCTTTTTTATGAAGATTAACAGTTGGTGAAACAATAATACCCTTGAACACTATATATAAATATTTGTATTCAGATAAGATGTGGGTTAAAAAAAAGTCAAGCGTGTGAGCTAAGGAGGACTGAAGATCAATGTCTCCAAGAAGAAATAAGGTAAACGAACATTTTACTGAGCAGAAAACTTTAAATGGTGTTTAAAAAAAGAAAAAGAAAAAAGAAACCTTTCAATTTAAGCTAATTTTTCAAGGGTTTCATTAAATAGGTCCTGCTAGACCAACTGTCCCCCTTGTCCTGTCCCATTCATCCCCTACCTTTTCAAGGAGAGGTGCAGGACATGGGCTCAAAACTTCTGATGTCACCGCCCAGCTCCTCACATCTGACTTTTTTTCTGCAGAGGTTGATTCAAATTCCTTGTTACCTGGCTAAATGCTTGCTGCAGACCCGGAGCTGGGATGTTGACACATCTTCAGTTTATGAATCAGTAATTTACAAACACCGCGCTCTTCTAAGTTACAGCAACCTCACGTGTCTTCTGAGAATTTCAAGCTGCTAACAAGCTGCATATGTCAGGATGTAGAAAATTATTATTAATGGAGTATGAATATGTACATTTCGCTGTTGATGTTCAAATGTAGTGTTTGTGTGCACAGTATGCTAAGCATTTGAAGCAAAAATTGATAATTAGAAGTCAATCTTATGTTATGAAGTGTGAGGGTTTTTTTTTTTTTTTTTACTTTTGCAAATAAAACTGTTTTCATGCACAGCTTACACAGGAAAATTTTCAGCCTCATTTTTCGAGACTGCCTTTTTCAGATGATTTAAGCGGCTGTTTTTTTTATCTTTGAGATGGCAATATGTAGAATTATCATTCTTATGTCTAACTGCCAAAGTGAAAACTTGCATTCATCACTCAATCAAACAGCTTGTAACAACACACCAGGTGGAATACACAATCAGTCAACAAAGGGATTTAACAAAAATCTTGCCTGCTCAAGGTACGCTTTTTTTTGTGGAGGGTTTTTGTCTTGGAGGGCAAGGATGGTAATAAATACTCTGAATTTGTTTTTATGTAAATAGTTGGTAATAAAATTATTTTGGGCCAGATTCTGGTACCTCTTTTCATTTAATATCTTTTCTGCTTAATTTCTCTGTGGGTTTCATCAGAGCCATTTGTGCAGTAATATCTTACTGTGTTCAGTCTGTCTTTTTTTCAGGGAATAAATTACTCAGTATTGAATTAGTTTCTTCATTTTCCTAAGATAGTATTTACTAGTGAGTTACTAGTCCTGAAGTATAGTGTTGTGACTCAAGAATGTTTATAAAGGGAGATCAAGTTCTTCATTTGTAAGCATGTATTTTACAAAACGCTAAAATAAGTATATGCTAAAAATATATATTTTTTTTCTGAGCAAGAAAAATAGCTACTAATATTATATAGGATTTCAGGCACTCAGGTCTGGTAAGTCATCTCAGCTGTGGATGAATGTTCTTCTCTGTTGCTTGCAAGTATGTCAGGAATAAGCTGCACTGTGTTTATTTGTAAAAAGGTCTGTAAAATGTTCACTTTTTATAACATGGAGAGATGAGAAAAAGACCTAGTGTTCAAATGAAATTCCTCATTAGTAATTCCACATATGGTTTTATTTCTTAAATCGTTAGTGAGACACATTGCTAAGGTTTAAATTTCAAATAACAGCTATTAATGATATCTTGCTCTCCAGAGTTACTGGAAATTTCTTTGACTTTAAGGATTCTTTTTATCTTTCAGAGAAGAAATGCTTTTTTTAAAGCTCAGTGACTTTCTACTTTCTTTGTGAGTAAAAACACATACCTCTTTACAAAACCCTAGCAAAAGAGAATATAATCTCTTGCTTTAGAATTTATTAGTATTTTTTCTTTTTAAAACCATTTTCCAGCCTTTGGTCGTGAAGCTAATTTGATATGTTGTGTTTAGCATAATGTGTTATGGTTAACTGGTGTGAACTAGTGCTATGTAACTTGTCTGTAAAGGCTGAAATTATAGCCTGAGGAAAATAAAACTCATTTTAAGAGGGTGTCAGCGGTGAAAACTAGTTCAAATAATGGTAGTATTATCTACTTGACTAATTAAACTCATCTTCTTATAGATTATGCAGTGACAGTTGTTGGTTATTGACGTGTGGAGCCCCAAGTCTCCTTCTAAAAACAAACTTTTCAGCTGGTTGGGGTAGAAGATGCTTGAGGAGAAAGAAATGACGCATCATCTTCCTAGAATTTGCCAGCATCTTATGTATGCGTGTGTATCTGTATCTATAATAAGGTAGATAAAATTTTTAGTTCAGTATTTTGGGCATGCTAAAAAAGGAGAGTTTGGAACTGGAAATTAAAGAGTGTACCCACCAGGAGATTATATGTAAAAATTCTTGTAACCAGTGCAAAGACAGACAAAGTACGCAGAGGGCTTTTTGTGCTAGTGCTTGTTACTAACGCTGTTGAGAGGTGCCAGTGTTCAGCTGGCTGCTGTTACGGAACACCTGTAGGATTCCTGGAGGTGTAAGTCTGGCAAAGGGTCTGGTGGGCTTGTGACACCGTGAACCTGACAATTCAGAGCTCGGATGTATTTCTGGTACATGAAAGAGACAAACACGTTTTTTCTTTCCTCCTATTTTTATATGTAGATGTATGCAAACAAACGTGTAATACAAAAAAAAAAAATATTTTACGTTGTTGTGATGTTTGAAATACAAAGAAATACATAATGAGACAGGAGGACTTTACTGGTGCGGTTCTTACATGAAGAAATCAATCAAGTACGAACAGATGGCTTATATCAGAGTCTATTACTCTTTTATCTACATTAGATCAATAATTTTTAGACATTTCTGAGTGGATGATGCATGCCATTTGAAGAATGTCTGGGTAGTGCACATTTTTGAACTTGTAAGCAGAGACATGAGTGGTAGGAAGGTTCATATGGCGGAAAAATCTTTCCTCCTGCAGAGAGTACAGCACTTTGAACAATAGGAAGAATTAGAGAATACAGGTAAAGAAAAATACAGACATGTTTTCCCTGTAGAGTTTTATGTAAGGAAGCTCAGACTTTGAAGTGCCTTTTTTTTTTCCACTTTTTGAGGATTCTGAAGGCAAATTTTCAATGTTTTGGGGGTGCGATCACTTTTAAGAGATAGGCTTAACAAATAATTTTTTTCACCTCCGTCTAAGGTTCTCTCCTGTCCAGGCTGAATTTTTTTTTCTTCAGAAACTGAGGATTTTTATCCTTTTTCAAATGCTTTTTTCAAGCTTCAGGTGTGTATACCAAAAGGCTTGAAATCTCACCCCCCTCACCCATTTCCTGAATCTGTTGTGATTTTATTTTATTTTATGGCAAGTTTATTATACAGCATTTATATTGGGCAGTGTCCGGAACTTAGTCTAAAACTAACCTTAAATTGGAAAGCAGCAAGATAAGATTTCCACTCTACTTTCAAGAGCTTGGAATATGATTTTCAATAAATGAATTGAAGTGTGTTGCTTTTCTGCTTTTAACGCATTCAGCTGGCAGCAATCAGTAGGAGACTCTGCTTGACGTTGAGGTGGGGGAAGTGACTGCCCTGTAGAATATCAAAGCCTAGCTATAGTCCATTTTTTGTTTCCTTACTCATTCTCCCTTTCTAGGTGTCTTTTGGTGCTGTTATCAACAGCTACATAAATATTTCACTTCTACAACTGCGCTGGTTTGTAAGGAGACACCTATGGCTATCCTTCCCTTCCCACATTGGTAGCTGGCACATGTGTACGTGGGTGCCCAGTTAATGATTCAGGACTTCAGCAGAGCCTTGCATTTTATTTATTTAAAAGGTTGCCATTACAATTATGGGATTTCCCTGGCAGCTGTATTCACTGGTAGCACATTTTCCCTGCCTCTTTACTGCTCTGCAAAGAGCAATATTGATTTTCCTACCTTGCCTCCCTCCACCCACAGCCCAAAAGGAGGGTCTGGGGCTCCAAGGCAGGAGGTCCCCAAGCCAGTGAAGGTGGGCTGCTGGCCAAATGCCATGGCAAAGCGGGGACGGAGAAATGCTCTCTGCGGCCCGAGGAGCAAGGCGGGGAGCTGCAAGGCCTACAGGAGCTTGGCGGTGACGGTGGCTTTGGACAGACCTTTATCTGTCACGAGGTTTCTGTGCCAGAGGACACTTGTGTGTGGGCCGCTTGTGCTACTGCTTGCAGTGCTGCAGTCCTTATTGAGATGCTGAACATGCGCTGGCAGCAGCACGGTGCACTGCTGTCCTGGAGCGGTACCACATGCATTTAAAAACTTCTTTTATTTTTATTTTTATTTTTTTTTTTTTGCTTCACGGGTATTTTTTCAGGTCCCTTCTGTATTTCAGTTCCCCTCTGCTAATCCTGGGGCATGCTTCCAGTCTGGATTGCTTTATTTTCATCATTTTGAAGTATAGAGAAATGCCAAAAAAAAAAAAAAAAAAAAAAGATTTTCTTTGCCACAGTGAGCAAGGCATGAATGCCTTTGAAAGTAGCTACGCTGAAGTGTTTAAAGCCAGCATTTTTTTCTTTTTACCTAGTTGTGTTTTTATTTTTTTTAAGACCTCATTTAATGCTCAGGACTTTGTGCGGTGAGGCCACTTTCAAAGGCTTTGCAATCCACAACCGCAGCTCTTTGAAGTGGAAACGCCGGCAGGGGACACGCCTGCAGCTTAATCCTCAGTATAAAACATCCGAAGTGGTAAGAAGCCACAGCATCCATCTCGTAGGGGTAAGCTGGAGAGTGATACCTGGAATTAAATCCATCTCACAGACCTGGACTTCACCTGTGGAGCTGGAAGCGGTTGGATTGTTGTAGACCATGAGGGATCCAGTTCCCCTTCTCCCTCCCGTTATTTTTCCTCTCTCTGTCTGTCCTCCCTTCTGTCCCCAGTCTCTTGAGGAGCAGGGCCCAGCAGCTGAAGGGTGAAGGACCGTGGCCTGAGAACAAATGCCCGCTTCTGCCAGTTTTTTGCCCTCCCAAGCTGCTAGATACTTCCCACGCAGAGCAGAGCATGTGGCCCACGCTGCCGTTCTCTGTAGGGATTTTTCTGCAAAGGATGGTCTGTAGCTTTGTGGTACCTCCAGGAGGTATAGCCATGCCTCCACGCTCTGAATCACTCTTAGGAGGTACCCACATCTCCTTTGGCACCGAGGGCAACTAAGAATGTTGTGTTTTTCAGTCACCGGTGGCGCATTTATGTGCCATGAAGATAGGTGGCACAAGTCCACGGTCTCAGAAATCTGTGTTTGAAATAAGAGATGAGAGTGTTGACTTTCTCATGGGAGGGCTTGAGGATCAGCGTGTCCCCACGGATCTGTTGCCAGCCCTAGTTGCAGAACTAGGCTGCTTGTAAGGAGTTGCAGTCCCAAAGCGGAGAAGGCAGAGGGGTAAGTTGAGGACAGGAATGCATACCTTGATAGGCATGTGAGGCATGTGACTTCAGCTTTTAGTCACCAGGGGTTAGAGACTTTCTGAGGAGAAGTTTCCATTGTATTTAGTAGCCTTTTCATAATGCTGACGGTGCTGTTGCTGTTGCCCCTCTCTTTCCCATCTCAGCTATCACCCCTCTGAGATGAGGGAGCTCACAATATCTTTCCTCTGTAGTAGTGTCTTGTTTGAACTTGGTGTTATATGTGTGTTATTTATTACTTTTGTTGTTTTTTTTTTTTTTTTTTTTTTCCCCTCCTCTGCATTATTTTGTCTGTTTTTATGTCAAATTCTTATGTCATTTTATCATCCAGTGTACTCATTATCATGAGATCCTTTTGTAACTCCTCACAGTTAGCTCCAGGAATGATTTCACAGTATATAATGTTAACAGCAAACTCTCCTTCAGTGTTTATGGATAAACTGCGCAGCAGAGGAGGACAGCTATTAGTAAACTCCATCATTACAAAACTTGTAGCAGCAGATAAGTAAAAGTGTGCTATTTAACCATGTGAACTTGATGAGTTTGGGGGGCTTTCACAGAGTTTATTGACCCAGAACTTCTGCTGACTTTGGTCTTCATGCCATCTGCAAGTACTTGGCATTTTTAGCTACCTCTTTTAATTAAATTTTCTTTCACATCCATAACATTCGCCATAACATAACATCATGAGAATTAGGTCCCACAAAAATCATCACGTTACAAAGATGACTGATTCATTTGCTTTTTTTTTTGCTTAATTCTGAACTTTTTAGGATTTGTGTTTTTTTACTATTATCCACAGCTGTCAGATTTGTACTCCTTATTAAAAACAGTTCTTGTAAACATGTTTGTAGGTGATAAGGCTTTATGAAATGCACCGATGTTTTAAGGCTTCCAGTGAAAGGGGTGAGAGTTAGCTATGCTGCAGTAGAATAGCGTAGTATATCCTTGAACTTGAGGATTTCTGTGAGAGGAATCAATATAAGTTAATTTTATTTATATTTAAGAAAATAAAGCTGTCCTGGTAGCAGTGGTTTGCTTTGGTAAAGATAGGTAGCTGTATATCAGCCCTCATGGCCTTCAGATACCAAGAAGTTAACATAGTTGTCACTGGAGGGAAAGGTAAATGTGATGGTTTTCATCTTTAGAGTACTTCGTCTGGAGGTAAAAACAATTGCCTGAAAGTAGAATTTCAGAAACAGCAGACAACTTTCTGCTCTTCTGATTTAAAAATACTGAATGTTTGTATATGTGTGCCTTTATTGACTCCAGTGCTTCACTTATGGAATTTAGATTCATCAGATTTTTCATAGAGACCTTTCTCATCGAGTGAGTGTGTGGCAATAATATAGCCAGAGAAGGAGAAGAAAAAAAAAAAGGCCTAAATTGTGGATTAAATCTAACATTACAAAATTATAATATTTTTCTTTTCTAAAAAAAAATAAAACTGAAGATACAGATTAAGTAGGCTTTGTTTCTAAAAAATCCAGTTACATGAAACTATAATATCATTATACCTTTAGTCTCTCCCTTTTCTGACTTTTCAGAGTACAATAGAGCTTATTTTTTGGTAGTGGATGGGCAATTCTGTTCAGTTCCTGTGAAGTGGTTCCATGGTTACTGTTATTTCAGATGATGGACAGAGGGATAAACCTGGAGAAGGACATTTCAAATAGTTTTTCAGGATTTCTAAAGTCTATGTGTTGTAATAGAGTAGCTATCTCTGGAAAATCCAAATATTGGTAACGTCTACTTTGCAGCACACAAAGTTGCACAGGATTACTTGAGGGCATAATTTTGACTGAGAGGGAGCTAGTTGATTTTTTTTTTTTTTTTTTTTGTTCCTGGTCTGGTTTGATTTTATGTCCTACTTGCTACGTCCTGGAAATGATGTATGAAATGAGAAGAACTATCAAGTGTCACAGGCCTGTGTGTGTATACAGGCTGGAGGTTAGAAGAGAGAAAATCTCTTATTTACAAGCTAAGAAAATATTGCATAAAAATGAAGCACATTGAACAGAAAAATCTGTTAGGTCATTTTTGAAAGTTGGTTTCTGAGATAGAAATCAGCATAAAAAATAGCATAATCACAGCAGTCCATTTCTTATGTTTATAAACAGACAGTGTTTTAGCTCTGAGTGATGTTTTTGGTGTTGTTTAATTGACCAAATCCAGAATACTTTTTGTGCTATTTGTGCCAGAATACTGTGTAATCCAGAATACTTTTTGTGCTATACAGAAAACATTCTTTAGGGAAAGAAATGCTAGGGGGAAAAAAAAAAAAAAAAAAAAAAAAAAAAACCTTTTAAAACAGTGCTGTCTATCAAGGTGAGATGTATACAAGTTTAAATGATTTTTTTTGCATTACAGTTTTAATGCAGAAGTTATGCAAGGCAGTACAAAACATAGAGTGTAAAACGAAATGTTGATTTAAATAGCCCTTTATGACTAAGTTTGAAGTACAACAAATGAATTAAACCTTTGAAAAGGCCAAAACTGTGTAGACTTATTTTAAACAGTCCAAATCTTCTGCAGTTTGAGCAGAAAACGTGCTCTTGCCAAAATCCAGTTGCTTGTACTTAGTGTCACAAGCATATCCATTGTTCAGAAATACTCATGAACACCAGGCTGTGCTTAGCAGTTCCCAGCTGGAGAGAGAAATCTCTGCAGTTACAGGTAAGAAGAGATAGTAGGCAAAGGTCTGGAAAAGTGTTCCATCAAAACATTTCTGGGAAATGTATTCAGTGGAAATTTTCACTGAAAACATACTGCAGCTCCTTGTTTTGGTAGGATGAAAGAACTCTTATTCAACTCTCATATCAAAACAAAATTTATGATGTGTTCCTGAGTAACTGTGTGCTTGTCCATGATAACATTTAAGTTACGATAAAATGGCTCAGCCATATGAAAATAAAGTGTTCAGATGGAATTGTTTCAATATTGCTAAAAATATTTTTACTTTTTCCCCTGATATTTTCCCCTTTCAGTCTAAGGAAGCATTGAGATACTGAGATTTCCTTCAGGAAAGTTTTCAATAAATCCTAGTAAGAGTAGGAAGGACTTTTTCCTATTGCTCTATTTCCATATAAAATAGTAGAGATAAAATAGAGATGGATTTTCATTTCAATATTGATTAAAAATTTACAGTCTGTTTTGAAGCAGGGTTTAGAAACTAAATAGCCTAGGACTGGCACTGCCTACCCAGTCAGTACTACTACCTGTATCCATGCCCATTTCAACTTGGAAGCCAGCAGAAATGAAAAGGAATACTATACATTTATAGTTGGTTTTACAACAAGTCTTGTTTCCTTTTGGAAATCTGAATGTTTTTTATGATAGAAGGGGTTGGGTTGGGAGGCACCTTAAAGATCACCCAGTTCCAACCCCCTGCCATGGGCAGGGACACCTCCCACTAAACCAGGTTGCCCAAAGCCCCGTCCAGCCTGGTTTGCAGGGATAGGGCATCCAGAGCTTCTCCGGGCAACCTGTTCCAGTGCCTCACCACTCTCACAGTGAAGAATTTCTTCTGAAATCTAATCTCAATCTACACTTTTTCAGTTTAAAGCTATTTGCCCTTGTCCCATCACCACACTCCCTGAAAAAGAGTCCCTCTACATCTTTTATGTAGGCCTCCTTTAGGTACTGGAAGGCTACTATAAGGTCATCCCACATCCTTCTCTTCTCCAGGCTGAACAACCTCAGCTCTCTCAGTCTGTCTTTGTAGGAGAGGTGCTCCAGCCCTCTGATCATCCTCATGGCCCTCCTTTGGACTCGTTCTGATACTTTCATTGCCTTCTTGTGTTGGGCCCCCAGAGCTGGATGCAGCACTCCGGGTACGGTCTCACAAGAGCAGAGTAGAGGGGGACAATCACCTCACTCAACCTGCTGGCCACATCTCTGATGCATACCATATCTCTGAAGCTAACCATATCCTGGGCTGCAAGGGCCTGTTGCTTGCTTGTGTTGAGTTTCCCATCAGCCAACACCCCCACATCCTTCCCTGAGTTGCTTTCAATCCATTCTCTGTCCAGCTTGTATCTGTGCCTGGGATTGCCCCAACTCAGGTGCAAGACCTTGTACTCGGCCTTGTTGAAATTCATGAGGTTCACACTGAACCACCTCTTGAGCCTGTCCAGGTCCCTCTGGATGGCATCCCTTCCCGCCAGCGTGTTGACTTGTACTACGTGTCTTGGTGTTGTTGGCAAACTTGCTGAGGGTGCACTCAATCCCACTGTCAATGTCACCAACAAAGATCAGAGAGGTTGTGGTTGCCCAGAGTGGTCGTAGATGCCCCGTCCCTGGAGATGTTCAAGACCAGGTTGGATGAGGCCCTGGGCAACCTGATCTAGTGGGTGACATCCCTGCCAATTTCACCGGACTGCCACAGCTTCTTGAGTATGATGGATAGTGGCTTAGCAACTTAATCTGCCAGTTCCCTCAGGACCCTCAGATGCATCTCATCAAGTCCCCTGGACTTGTGCACCTTTAGGTTCCTTATGCAGTCTCAAACCTGATCTTCTCATACAGTGTCCCCCTTTCCTCTTGTAGGCAGTTGTACTCTGTTTTCTGCCACGTGCATAGTTTAAGTTTACCTGATATCATTGTTATTGGCCAATGAACTTCCTCAGCTTCTTCCTGTGTATCCTTCTTGTCCATTGTTTTAAGTGGTTTATCTCCCATTACTTACATAAATATATATATTTGTTTGTTTGTTTCTAAAATTAAACTGGGTTAAAAAGTAACTGTCTTCAAATGCCAACAGGTAATGAGATTTTTGGACCAAGATCAAAATGACCCATTTTTATTGGGTCAGCACTTCCTAATCAGTGCTCAGGCAAAAACGAAGGTCAGTACTGCGTCAAATTCATCATCCCAGAGATCAGAGGGGGAAAAAAAAAAAAAAAAAAATGTTTACTATGGGAGGTGGTACCTGCAGACAGTTGATGTACAGTTCTTCCAGTTGTAACTCTTCCTTTTTCATTCAGGATTAAGTAGAGTTTTTCAGGTTTTCCTGGAAAACAGAAATTCACCAGAACTTTCAAGTACTCTGAAAAAAACTCTTCTTTTTTTTTTTTTTTTTTTTTGCTATCAGTTGCAAAACCAATTTTTGAGGAAGAGCATTCTCTCTTTGAACCTGTGATACACTGACAACTGAATAGTAATTCATAAATGCAATTTTATTTAAATATGAATTTCTATTATGTATTGTTAAATACAACACAGGTAGTCTGATTATTTTTAATGTGGACAAATTTTGAAAAGAAGAGGTCTTTTACTGTCATTTTCACACTGAGTGTGATTAGATATTTCCTTTATTCACCTTGGAGGACCAAAAATAATCTTTATGTTCAAAAAAAAAAAAGCAGGATACTTTCAGAAGAGACTAATGAACTTATTAAATACTTTTTCCCCCGATACTTTGGGCCCATGTGAAAAAATATATGTATTTTCTTTTCGACTAGGAAGGGTCTTTGAAAAACAGCTTTCAGTGAAAGGTTTCAGCGTAGGTTATCCACAACCTTCTCTGTCTGAATGTTGCCATGAAAACGTTCATTGTTTTAGGAAGATATAGATTTGCTGTTGAAGGTACTTGATAACAGTCTGATACCCCATAGACATCAAGCTTAGGTCACTGTTCCATCCTTCTAACTGCCGTAAGATGTAAAGTATTTTGACATACACATTTAATGCATCTATGCAGTTTGTCCCATGAAATAAAAATCTTGGGTATGTTCAGCCTTGTGATGATTTATTTTTTTTAATTTTGGAAGTAAATAAAACTGGCTTTATTTGTTACGTGCATGCCACTAACAAAGAGGAAGGAGAATTGAATGCTTGTGTTAAAATGGACACTGACAAAGGATTGCCTGGGCAACCCTTTGAGAAGCAAAGACACTCTAGATGATATTTATTTTTCCTGTTGTAAGTACTTCCCTGTTGTGATGAGTTGCCTTCAAAATGTGTTTGAGATTGTTGTGAAATATTTAGGGTTGGGTAGGGCACAATCAGTGAGCCAAAGGTTGGATCTTTTGGGCATGCTCTTGGGTTTTCCTTATTCTCTCCGATCCCCTGTTGGATTGCTAACATAGCATTGCTTTTAGGCATATTTTTAGCTTATGGAGCTTGGGATGCAGAAGAAGGGATCTTGATGTTTATTCCTGTGCTGATGGGTTTTAAAAGCACTTCCCTCAAAGCTCCACTTTGGGTGGAAGGAAAAAGGATGTCTTCTCTTCTGGTTTAACACATTCAGGGGTAGTAAAAAGACAGTAATAACACAGATTTAGTAAACGTTTTTTTGTTAGTGGTGGTGGGGGTTTTTTCTTTGTTTGTTTGGTTGTGTTTTTGTTGTTGTTGTTAGCCACCTTACTCCCCAGCTACATTTGCTGCTTTCAAACATGATGATGTTTCCTTCCGTATCCACTGGCCTCTCCAGAGATGCCAATCTTTTGTCAACAATTGCAAACCAGTCAGATTCCCTCCCACCTTTCATGCATGTGATGAAAGACACTGCTAACAGAGCAGTATTCAAAAAGGGAGTGGGCAAATCCATGGAAGAAAAATCAAACAAGACCTATTAAATACAAAGGCATCAGTCTTAGGATGCTGGAGGTGGGAGTATATTCCTGGCAATTACCACACTCTTGCCTGCCCTGTTTTCATCATCTTCAGTAGATGTCTGGTATTTGGCCATGGTTGGAGACGAGATATTGCGCTAGATGGATATTTCAGCTGACCTGTAAAAGTCATCCTCATTTACTTTTGTGTCTTGTTCTCAGTTAAAATGGAAATGGAGAAAATGGCCCAGAGATGGAGGTATCTCAGGACAGTGGTGCTTCCCGGAGGTTGTGCAGGAATCTGTACATCAGAATGGATTTACTGCTTAAGAGGCAGTCGTAGTTAATAGCATTAGGTAGTGCTCTTGCTACATTCCCCTCCAGAGCTTTGTTTGAATGCACCGTACAGCTTTCCAGAGCTGGGTAATTTGTTGGAATATATTATAACGCCATTGGCAGTCTTGTATGTATTTTCAGCTTGCAGGTTCTAAATTTACATGGAGTTACTGGTTCAGCCAGAACTGTCCCTGTCTCTCACAGAAAACGGATACTGTTGGTCACATAAATAAATACCTTCCTAAGTTTTGTCTTCTGAACTTAGTGTTAAACTGGAGTACAAAAAATGGAAAACTCACAGAAGCCTGAGCTCTTTTAAGTTGTGCTCCTTTGTAACAGCATGTTGTTGGTCCTTTGGCGGGTGAGAACAGTCACTTGATCATGGATCCCCTCCATGCCAGTCCAGGACTATAAAAAATTCAGAGTATATGCACACACTCTTCTATAAATATTTTTACAGTCCTGAAAAACTATAATGCATGCCTGTAGCCGTGTGTGTGCAGGACCTCCTAATGTACTGGGGTACCCTTCCCTGGGGAATCAGGTTTGATTAATAGCTGTTACATGGTGCACTCTGCCAAAAGCAAAACATTGGTGTTCACAAGAGGCCAAGTGATAGCGTCATTGCTGCCAGGGATGATTAATTCTGCTCACAGAAGCACAGAAACAGAAATTGCTTTAGCCCTCTTGTCAAGGTGGGAAGAGAATTTTATGTATGAAATTCATACGGCTAGAGGATGAGAAATTTTCATTGTACTTGGAGACAAGAACCGTTTAAGTTACAGACTGTGAGAGAAGATGCAGACCAAGAAGGGAAGTGAAGGTTCAGTGGATCAGGTTGAAAATAATTGTAAAAACCAAAAAAATGTTTGCTAGAATAAGGGAAAGCTGTTTTCTGCAACTGCATTTTAACTGAAGCATAATGAGCTTTAGTTTTATCAGCATGACTTCTAAGCACTTTGATGTTAGGAAATACTCTTGTGGGTTCCAGTCACCTACAGGCTTGAACTTCAGCAGAAATATTTCATGGTCCATTACCAAAGTAGTGCAGGGGACCGCTGAAAAGGTCCTGAGCTGCGGCTGTTGTTTCACAGCTGGCAGCACACTTTTCCTCACCTGTTTCCCAGAGGACAAAGGACATTAGTGTTTTTATATTGTAAAGCCAGCTTCAAAGCGCACCGACAGGTTTTTGTAAGAAGCTCAGCGCTATACTGTAAATAGCGTGGAGCACACTGAAAACCTGAACCGCAGCGCAGCAGAAGGATCAACACGGCACATTAGTGATCTTGGCGAGGAGATTGTGGCTCATTTAGCAAAACTGATATTTAGAGGTCATGCTCAGTTCAAATAAACCAGACTGGCATTTTCTAACCTGTCCCTGGACTTCTGTCAGCTTAAGTAAAAGAGTTCGGATCGACTCTTGGCAGGCTTACCATTTGAATTACAGTTGGTGAGTGTTCATCTCTGGTTGTATAACAGGCAAGGAGAGGTGTTGCAACAGTTATCTCCAAGTCAAGCAAATAACATAAATAATGGGTCTTTTGTAAGTCAGGGCACGTTTGATTCAATAAAGTTCAGGTCAAATTAATACAGGAACTGACATCAGAGTTTTAGTGGTTTTGGCCCCCAGCCACCTGCTCAAGGTACTGGGCTACCTCCCTGGTAGGACAGTTGTGTTTTCTTCCTCGTTTGAGCAATAATGGTTAGTTGAAGGAAAAATGGAAGCTGCTCAATATCTTAAAAAAAAAAAAAAAAAAAAGTGTGTGGGGGAACACTGTAAATGATTAAGGAAATGTTCAAAATAACATATGAAATTTGTTGAAGAAAATGTCTTAATCACTTTCTACTATAATTGAATGTTTTTTTCTTAAAATGCTGTGGGGGCAGGAAGGTTTTCCATTCATGTTTTCCATCAAAGAACATATGATATGTCATGGAAGTCTTTCTTTTTTTTTCCCTCTTGTTTCTTGAATGTAGTGAATATTAGTTTTGTGACTTCACAACAGTTCAGAAAAGAGCCAGTAGCCTGCTTCTGTTTTTAATACTTTAATTTTACTGACCTATGCTAAGACATTACTCTATGATGCATTGTCCCGTCTTACTGGATACTCTAATATTAGATTACGTACCAAAAATATGAATGAGGCGTTAGAAATTGGTTCACAAGAAGAACACAGAACTGGCATTGTACTCACTGATGAATGATACCTCTGTGTCGAGTATCACTTTCTAGTCCTCTTTCCTAATCTGGTGGGCCGATGAAGTGAGAAAAACTTATCTACCAAACAAAAATTTCTTGCGTGTTCTGTCTTTCAGAACGTGATTTATTGAAATGCGATTAACAAGCATGCCGACTGACATATTGCTCGTCTGTAGGATAATTATCTTCCACTCATGGCAGCATCTTTTGAAACAAGATCCACTGTTGGTTAACAGGGGATTTTGCGCGCTGAGGCTTAAACCAGTGGGATGACTCGATCAGCCTTGCTTTCCAAGGTTAGGGAGCCTGTTCTGTGTGATCGGGCGTTATAAATAAATATACGATCTTGCAACTAAGAGCCAGACCTGCTGCAGCAAAAAGGGCAGGTGGAGTGTGGGGAAGGGAGCAGGGATGCAGCCCATGGTGCCAGGCCCATCAGCACCGGCCCTGTCCCACTTACCCAGCAGGTATGAGGCGTGGGCATGTTGCTATGGATAGTCAGCATGGGTGATGCAAGGCTTCTGGCTGCTTTTTGCTGCTCTTTCAGCTCCATTCTTTGTCTAGGGAGGCAGATCGTAGCTGATCCAGCACGTAAAGTGAAGTGGTATGAATGGGCAGCTGGTGACTTATCAGAAACTCTGCTGGAACAAAGTCAAGTTTTGAAAGGCTATTAACAAACTTGGACTCGTTGAGAGCATATACCAGACCAGCACGCTGTTGTGTGGAGCGTTATGTCCAGTTTTAGTACATCCTTGCTTTCTTGAGCCTCTCGGTAGAGAGCCTGAGGGAGAACAAGAGAAGGCAATTCGGGGTGGGTCAAGGAAACAGCAGGTAGGTGGCATTTAAATGATGCTGGAGTGCGCTCGTGGGTTTGTGGCGGTCACTTGATATGCACCTCCTACTTGGTTTGGAGGCCTTGAATGCTATTTAAAGCACAAATAATGCTATTTAAAGCACAAATAATGGAAAAAATGACACTTAAAAGAAAGTAACAGTGAGGAGTAGGTGAAAAGCTGAAGAGCAGTCCCACCATCTTTTGGACTGAAGTGCCTGCCAGTGTCCCCTGGATGTGTGGCAGTGCTCTGAAGACGGAGTCCACAGTGCAGCTGCAAGTACGAGGTATGGCTTCATGGGATTTGGATACCTTTTCCCGGCTTTAAGGGTGAGAGTTCATGTTCAGTAGCTGTCAGACTTTGAATATCTGTATTTCCACTATGAATATATAAGATGTTCAAGTCAATCTGGTTCTGCTTTATGCAGAAGACTCCCTTACATATTAGATTTACACATGTAATCTTTCCATAGGTTTTGAGTCTTTTTGATTCATAGGCTTTTTGAGGAGAAAAGAATGGGTGTGTGTGCACCCAGATTTCATTTTTTTTCTCTCTTCAAATTGAATTTGAAGCTATTCTGGTAGACCAGCACTTTGACGTTGGCGGGAGCAGTTGACCATAGTAGCAAGGTGCTGCTAGCCAGCAGTGTCAGTGGCTTCATGTAGCAGAGACCTCTTGGCTTGTGTTTGGATTTAATGGAATGTCCTGGGACATCAAGGTATGGTTGTACTATGTCCAATATTGCCTGTCACAGGTAAAATAACTGGCTTGAAACTAGTAAGACCAGACTGAAGGCAGAGGCTAAGCTGAGGGTATTATTTCTTACGGATTATTTTATGTCCTGGACAAATATCTGGAACTGACTGAACATCTTGGGAATCTGAGAGCAATACGTGGCTGAGACGTCGTTGCAAGTTTGCGAATTTGCATTGTAGAGCATGAAGTGATGGTTCTGGTGAACATCTAATTTTATGAGACAACCTGTTCTCAGCTGCCTCCAACTGACAATCACCTGCAGAGGTAACTTTCTGAAGATGAAGTCTTAGCTCGTTGCTACATGGCATCAGCTGAAGCATGAAAATATCATGTCCAGGAAGCCTTAGCTTATCCATTACACAGATACTACATAATCCATCACTACATAATCTGTCAGATAACTAAAACCAGAGCAGCCCATATTTTGTGTCTAGCAAGAGCTCTTATTTTCCAGCTGAGCGATCCACTGGTTTATAACAGGGCAGGGTTTTGTGCTCGCTTGAAACTCCGAAAGCTGCTGGCTGCTTGGTGTGCAAGCTCAGAATTAAAACCTTCTTTGGGGGCTCCTAGCACCTGAATGCTTTGCCATGTGTGATACAGGGATTTTATTAGTATTATTTTAGTATTTTACTGGGAAGGCTTCTTTGCCTACTTGGAAAAGCAAAAAGGATTTTGTGGTTTAAAACACAGGTCTAAAAAACTCTTTCCTGCTATCTCAGAACATGAGATTGGCAGAAGCCTCCTGCTCCTCTACGCCTTGATAGCTTTCTGCAAAAGGGAAGGAAGGCTTATCTGAAAGGAGGGATCTGAAGCCATATAGTTTTTCCAAATAAATGTCAATAAATTTATTTAAATACATGAATAATTACTTATTTGTTATTATTTAATTATTTATTAACAACAAAACAAGTAGCTGAAACCCCCGAGCAAACCGAAAAAGCAAACCTTTCTGCCTGGGTAAGGGATCCAGTTACTGCTAAGTCTGTAGGCTGGTGTGGTCCCATTGCTTTTAGCAGGACAGCTGACTTTGCTGGTACTTTGGGATGCAAATCAAAGTTAGAAGGGGTGGAAAGAACAGCAGAGTTGACACTTGCTGGAGGCCCCAGTGTTCTCCATATGGATGGGCTCTGCAACACGTGGTCAGAGTGGGCTGTGATGTTAGTAATGGCTTGTGGCCCGAGAGGTATTTTACGGGGGCTTTTTTACTATTATTATTGCATTTTTTTCATAAATCCTCTGCTTCTTTCCTTCATTTACTCCCATCTGTTTACCAAAACCACTGGATTTTCCCCCATAACCATATTCTCTTCTGCCTTCTAAAATTCCTTCTCCCCCGTTTTCCCTCAGTCTTTCATTCATACCCATCTCATATTTTGGTCGCTTCCCATAAAGCCCCTCCCTTTCTCCCTCTCCCTCTCTCTCCCTTTTCCATAACCAGCCATTTTACTTTCCTACTTTCTATTCCCCTATTTTCCTCCTCTTGAGCTCTTGCCTCATGCCTGGAACTCCTACATTCCTTGCTTCCTCCTATAGTGTTTTTTTTCAGTTTGTATATCCTCTCCCTTCTCCTTGTATTGCTTCCCTCTCAAACTCCAGCTTTCCAAGCAGCACTTCTTCGTTCATCCTCAGGGCTTCTTGAGAAGTCAAATAGTATCATTATTTTTGACAGGGTATGGGTTTATGAGAAAAACTTTTCATGCTCCCCTTTCTTTAGAAATTCTCCGTTAGGATGTTGATATATTAAGGAGATAGGAAGTATGATGAGGCTGCACTTCACTCCTCTTCTCCTCCCTACTCCCCCAGCCCATACGCTTTGTGGTGTTAGTTCTTGCTGCAGTCTCATGAATCTTGTATGGCATTCTGTTGTGCACATTTTTTTAAAAACCATGGCTACGGCCATTTATATAATGTAGGCTGTTTGCATTGCTACCATGCGTAAAGTCTGTTTTTCTTCAGTCTTCACACCTACTATGTGAGAAATGACTTTGTCATTTTTAGTACTATGCAGTGCAGCAGACTATTACTACTTGTGATTGTGAGCAGTGTGCAGTTTAACATTTACCCTTGTCCTAAAATTTCAGTCTGTCTCCTACATATATTACTGAAAACCATTACTGGCATTTCTGAACTTGAATGGGTGGCTCTAGAGAGAATATTTTCTCTTTTGCATTTATCCAGCTGTATCACCAGCCCAGCAAACCATCAGCTCAACAGGCTTTTTCTGGAAAGGCTCTCCTTTTCTTTCCTCCTCTCTTTCCTTTTAATCATTTAGGAGTATTTTCTCACCATTTTGTACATTTTCAGTTTAACCTCACTCTTCGTTGATGCTGTGGGACAACATCAATAGAATATTTAATTAAATGAATATTTAATTCATATCGTATACGGTGCTACAGTTGTGTAGATTTTAAAATATACTAACTCTAAACGTACTAATTTAAAATGTACTAATTCTAAGGCTACCTAAGTATCATCCAGACACATCTTGTTACGTTTGATTTGTAACTGAATTTTTGAGCAATTAGCATTGCTTTACCTGTATTCATGCTAGTAGTAGCAAATTCTGTTGCAGGTATCAGTCACATAGCAAGGTCGTTTTTGGTAGCATTACTAAGTAATAGAAGAGCCTTTTGATATGAAGACTTGGAAGGCAGAACTGGGATCTGTTCCTGAAACCGTGTGAGTAATTCTTACTCGCATTACTAGCAATCCCAACTCCAATTAGATAGGATGAATCCAAGCACAGAATGGTAATGATTCTGGCATGGGAAAGCTGTCAGTGTTTTTAGAGCTATTTTTATTGCTGCATTTTAAAACATCACTTATTCCAGTCTTCCATCTTTCTTTATTCTTCTTGCATAAAAATAATCCGTCAACTGTTTCTGGCTGGTATCTGCAAAGGGAAGTTTGTGTGTTCCTTTGAAGCTGAACAGGAGGAAACATCATGACCATGGTTTCACTATCTGCATATAATATAGTCATGTATTAAAAATTGTTTATAACATCTAACCCTTTGATTTTCAAATCCGTTTAGCTATAAAATATCCTAGGTATTTTATAGTCGTAAAATCCATATTTAAAAGCCTTTTATTTTGATGCTGAACCGTGTATTTTTAAAGGTAAATGAAAGCTAATTTAATCAAAGAAAATTTCAGATAAAGGCTGGTTCATACTAGAAATAACTCATTAGAGGATGATGACCTGGAGTAGTGAACCCTTTCATGAAGCCTTTCTGAAACAACCTTTAGCATAACAGGGAAACTCATGCTATTTTCTGGAAATGTAAGTTTTTTGTTTTTTTTTTTCCTGTAATTTTGGGATGACAGTTCTTTGGGATTTCTTTTTTTGTAGAGAAACAGAGAGGGAGAGAGACGAGAAATCTGAACAGAATGTTACCATCTTCATTTCTAAGGAAGACCAAATAAAAAGTAGCAGTTTCTAATATAATAAGACAATCTGAAGGGCCAAATGATAAATTAATGGAAACTGGTTCTTGTATATTGTTTTGGAGACTAAGCACATTAGATTGAATTGTTTCACAACCAGCATGCCTAATTATTGTGTCTGCCACATTCATCTATTTAAATCATTCCCAACTTTTGGATTGCTGCCTAGAATATTACTGCAGTACGTGTTTCAACTGGCTATTCCCTTGTCATGCACTACTTCATGAAGGATGCTGATTTTCTCTGGAAAAAGAAATAGAAGCGAGTATTGGCAGTGTATTTATAATACCTGATAAGAAGTGATGATAGATCTCATAATGTTGATGTGAATGAGCTGAATGTGAACTGATATTGTATTTGTTTTGTCAGGTCAGTGATTTAAAAAGTGCCTTTGTGAAGTCACTTTTATGAGAGAGGACTGCTACGCCTGTGTTTTCAAAATACTGTCTTTGCCAGCTAGACGTTGCCTTGGCCTTACCCGTGGCAGAAGATACCTCAACTGTCTTGATTTGCCAATTAATTGATGGGAAACTGAACTCACCGTAAAAACAGGAAGAAGAATTATTATTAGTGGGACACAAACAAATGACTGCATTGCTTTTCTTGTGTAATCAATACCAGCAAGCGACCTGCAGCGAGCTAGTATTCCATCAAGGAGTGCCATTGCATTGAAGGACCTGTGCTTGAAACTGGTGAAACATCAGTGATACAATCAGCAGACCCACACGTTTTACGGACAGAAATGCTACTGAGCATGGTCATTTTCAGCCAAAAGTCTACAAGTGGGACTTAATGATTGATGAGTGACTGCCTGCTGATAAACTTTCTCTGTTTATTCTGTGTTGTGTGAGTCGGACATCATTAATCGTCCCCCACTTTTATTTTTTTACCTTTATTTTCAATCGGAATTATTTTTTGGTGTTTTTTTTTTTTTTTTTTTCTTTTTTTCTTTTTTTCCTTCCCCTCCTCTCATCAGTAGTTTTGGAAATTTCTTTGGCATAATTAACGTGACAGCAGTTTACAAGTTCTCATTCAGCTTTTCATCATGGCTTTGAATGTCGCTCCTGTAAGAGATACAAAATGGCTAACGTTAGAAGTGTGCAGGCAGTTTCAGAGGGGAACTTGTTCACGCTCTGATGAAGAATGCAAATTTGCACACCCCCCTAAAAGTTGCCAGGTTGAAAATGGAAGAGTTATTGCCTGCTTTGATTCCTTAAAGGTAAGGAAGAAAATTGCATTTGTAGTGAAAATGCTAATATATTGTGTTGAAAGGAAAAAATGAAATTGAGTTACAGCTAATCAGAAAGTAATTTGTTCTTGGTAAGATGTGAGTTAATACCAGTGTTATTGGTCTTAACTTTTATTTATTGAAGCTTTGAAAAGATTTCTTTCTAAGGATTTTTCTTTCCCAGTGTCAATATGTTGTTTACAAAAATGTCTTATAACTGGGGGATACAGGATTGCTTGCAGCTGGTACGACAACTGTAGTCACCCGAGTACATTTTATGAATTACCATTGTTTCACTGCAAATGAAGATACATGGTGGCGGAGTACTGGGCCATTATCAGTGTGCTAATGACACAAATGATATTAAAAAAGGACATTTTCATTTAAATCAACAGAAGTATGAAAAGCCTGTCCATCAGTTTAGACCCAACAGATGGTTTACCCGTGGTGTTGCGGACTCTGCGATAAATGAAAGCATTTCTCATTATGTATTTTGATAGTGTATATAGCCACATGAGTTCAGAACAAAGTGAGGGGTGTCTCTCCCTTGGAGAAGAATTAGCAATTATATTGATAGGCTATCAACTTCTTCTGACTTGCTAATGACATCGAGCAAGCTTTAGAGAACTATTTAAAAAGTTCTGCAAAAATACTGTGTACTGTAGAAAGGGCTTTTAATAACCCCATGGGATTTGGGGAGTACACAGTGTTTTCTGTGAAGAAATGTTTGTATTCTCATGTAAACAGAAGGAAAAACTCTTTTATTTTACATGTAAATGATGCAAAGGGAAAGTTAACCATTTGAGATTTTATTTTAAAAGTTTTACTAATTGCTTTGTCTTTTGGTCATGGGAGGATGTCTTGGCCTGTTTTTTAAATTCAGCTCTGTAATTCAAAATTTAAGTTACTCACCAAGAACTCCTACTATGGAAACATCTGTGTGAGTGAGGAGAAAATTGTGCTATTTAAAAATGTTGCTTTAGTTTCATTTTACGTTCTTTTTTGTGTGTGTGCAGTGCAAAACATTGTACTAGGTAGGCATCTCTTTTTTCTGGCTTTTCTCATTTCTTCTCTTCTAAAGATTTAGAAGAAGGTAACTTTGTGGAAATATTTGTGAGGGGTTTACGTTCTGTATATCCTACAAGCCAGAACAGCACCTTTGGAGTCATCACAGTATGTCATCGAGTGCTATTAATGACCTTAATCCATGGATTACTGCATGATAAACTGTAACAGCTTCTTTGTAGATGTTCTAGTATATTGGTTGCTTGCCAATGGGATAATTTCTTTTTCTTAAGCAGGCAGGCTAGCATCTGCAGCAAATGGGCAATAAGTAGCTTTTACAGAAAACAAGCAAGTCAGTAGAATTTTTTCAGATGCAATTTTTTACCCTTTGTAGAGACTTGAGAAATACTTTATGGGCTGCCAAAGAGATTTAATTTAAAACTAAGGCTTTGTTTGTTTGTTTATAGAACTTTTAGATTTTGAATTGGTCAGACTGTGGCTTAATCCTTTATTTCTGACATCAAACCTCAATCACAGTACAAGAATTTGTGGTTCATCCCTATAGCCTTGGAAGCAAGGGATTAATGTAAGAGGAGAATCAGTCTTAGGCACTTCCGATTCCCCTACCAAAAGAGTTTTTAAACAACATAGAACTTGGCAGCGAGGCAAATCACCGCCAAAGCAAGTCTTAATTTGGAAGTCTAGAAGTACCACCACCCTAGTAGCCATGCAGACAAAACAGAGCTGGAGAAAATCCCAGCCAACCTAAAACCCAGTGTTTTGAGTCTATGTCCCTTCCTTTTAGGGAGGACAAAAGGGAACTGGTTTTATGAAGCTGCCCTGCTCACGTCAGGTTTTGCTGCAACAAGAAGTCCTGTTGTGCTGTGTTGCTTCCTCTCTAAATGCCGTTGCTGGGCAGGAGGCTGGACGCAAGGTGAAGGGCTCAGTCCACCTTGGTGGCAGGGTTGGCCAAGCGTCTGGTTTGCAGGGTAAGAGGCTGCTGCTGCATGTTCCCGGCCGAAGTGGAGGTGGTGAAGCATGCCGGTGCTGCCTGACTCACCCCAGTGCCAGTGCCGCTCCCAGTCCCCATTGCTTCCCCTGACAGCACAGGATGTTTGTGGCTGAGGTGCCAGTTATTCGAGCTGGAGGCTTTTGTGCCGGGATGATCACCACCCAAGAATTGAAACTTGTGTTGTAGCCAAAGCTAATAACGCAGCGAAGAGATCCTGAGGGATCTCCGTGGGTAACTCACTGACAACCAGCATCATTGCTCAACGGGAGGAAGTCCAAAACCATTTTAAAAATGCAGTCAAAGTAAGCAAGTGTGCTTTGTTCTTGCACGCTTGGTTGCCAGCTCTGATGGTTTGGCACTCTCAAACCTGGTGGCCGAAGCTCAGCTGCCCTGTCCTGCCCCCTGCTCCGTGGCATCACCCCCGAGCAGCTGGCAGAAGGGAGCAGGTAACCATGGTTCTTGTGCAGTGCTTCTCAAGTCCATTTGATGACAATGCAGGTAAAGATGAGATCAGACCAAGAAGCTGAATTGTGGCCTGAAAGCGCAGAGTTGGAGGCTCAGGTTTCCTTCTACCGACTGCTGTGGGCAAGATGGCAAGGTCTACAGAGCATCAGGCAGAGCTCTGCACCAGCATGTGCTGCCTGACCTCCTGTACATGGAAAGCTTTCAGAAACCTTTACAAGTGCAGGGCTCTGTCAGCTTGCATCCTCACAGCCATTACCTGCGTTATTCTGAAGGGTGTTTGTAAATTGGTGCATATACAACAAGAATGGGGCCGGGTAGCACAATTCGTTTATGCTGCCGGTTGAGAGACTTGTGTGATTAGTCACATAAATCTATCTGATGTGTGGCTTTCTGCAATGCTGGTGTTAATCATACAGTTTTAGAATAAGGCTTTGGAATTCAACAGGCGGGAAAGCAGTTATGTAAATAAACAAACAGTCTGGAGTTATAGATAAAATCAGAATTTAATTAAAAGAAAACAAGAACTGTTTTCCTTGCTGAACACTGAACCACACTTTAATGTGGACAATTATTTAGAGTTTATTTACATAATATTTAGAGCTTTGGAGATTTAGCACTTTTACTGTCTTGGCTCAGTGTACCTGCTGTAAAAATAAATTAGTAAGTTGAGGGTCCTTGAATAAACATCTTCCTACCCAGAGAAGGAGCAGATTTTTTTTAGTCTAAGGTTGAGGTATGTATTCCATTTATGTGGTGCCTAGTAGTTACAGCAGCTCCATAAGAAATCAGTCAAACACAAGACAGAGCACTGAGACTGGCTGTCCTTTAAGCACATACCATAAGGGTCCCTGTTTGGGGAAGGAACGTGCACCCTTCTGCCGTGTTCTTCCTTCCGGGTTCCTGGGACAGAAGAGGAATTGTGGTGTCCTTATCTGCCAGAAGCACCTTTACTCTGACTTTGCCCTTAGCCTCATGGTCAGTCAAAGGTTGTAAAAGCTGGTGTTAAGAAAGGAAATAATCCAGGCAGGGACGCTCGCCTCGATGCCACACCGCATCCTCCTTTGTGCTACCACCACTGTCTTGTGGCTGTGCAATTCACCAGGCTGGGAAATTGATTGTGGTTAAAACTAAGTTGTTGGTGTTGTAGTTGCTGCTGACAGAGCGGAGGAGGGCTGTGTGGCAGCAGCAACTATACGGGACCAGCCGAGCACGGGATTACTTCTGTCACTGATAGTGCTGTGGCCTTAGTCCCTGGCTTCAAGAGCACTGTGATTGCATCAGAATCAAAGCTTTCCTGTATTAAAGGAGTATATTTGTAGGTCTACTGGTTCCAAGTAAAAGGTCAACAAAATTTAATGAACGGTGTTTGCTTTTAACTCAAAAGGCATTTTTGGCTCTGAATACCTGTCCTTGTAATACTTGACTTTAAACCCATCAGAAGTTGCAACAACAGCCCCTCAACCCGATTACAGTTTTCAGGATCCAAAATGCTCACTGTTGAAGACTGTCTAGGCTCTGAATATCCTTCATCTGTACGATGCTCCAGGCTAGACAGAAATAGCTAACAACTAATGAGTCTGGTTCAAATTCAGGCCAGAAACTTGCCAATGCCAGGTCCTGCCACATGGACCTCTGAGACAGGGCTCCGTGTTTGTTCCCCTGCCTGGTGAGAGACGGAGCCTGCCCTGGCTTAAATGGGGCACTTTGAGGAGTTAGGAGTGTGTAGGGGATCATTCCTGGTAATCCTGTTGGTGCTGATACAGCAGCTGGCAGATAAGCACCCATTAACCCCTCACAGCGTTGCCTCCAGCTCCTGGACTCCCACCTGCAGGAGCCCTCCACAGCTCTGCCAGCCAATGCGACACCCGAAATTGAACCAGGCGAGTGGCTCCTGCTAACTTAATGTCAGGATGAAAGTGGCTCCCAGCTAATCCATTTGCCTGTGCCTGACACAGATTAAAGCATATTTACATGACGAAGCCCAGAGCATTGCCGGTGGATGGGAAATCAGGGAGCTGGTGAGGAAGCGTTGCTAGAGCCAGAGCCTCATCTGCTGCCTTAAACCTTCCTGAAGCCTTTCTGGGGCTATTTGCTTCCCCATCCAAGATCCCATTTGGATGTTGCAGTGGTTTCAGGTCTGTGAAGAGGACTGTTTAAGGGAAAGTTTCGATTTCAGGAACTCCTCTGTTTATGTTTTTGTACTTCTCTCAGTTCAAGTAGCATAATTCTTTAAAAGTGAAGAACCTGGATGTGTAACACTTCATATATCACATGCAGAGTCCTCCAAGTTCAACACTGTAAGCAAACCTGTTTTCAGGACTTTCTAGTTCTGCTAGTGGTAAAGAACAAAATCCTTTCAAAGGAATACTAATATATAATGTAATCTCTAGGGAGATTACAAGAACATGCAGAACTTTGCTGTATTTAAAAAAACATATATATTAAAATGAATAGTGATGTTTATGAGGGGGAGAGGGGAGAGGTTTGGCAGATAAAAAATATGCTCATGTGCATTTCAGCAAGAGCTGATTCTCACATTCTCAGGCTAGTCTAGCTTTTAAATTATGGTCTGATTTCTCTTGACTCAGATTTATATCCTTTCTGCTAGTCAGCTACTAGAAGGATGTATTGTCTAAGCTAGTACAGACAACAGAGGAGCTATCTTAAAGATACTGTCATTGCAAATTTCATGGTGGTGACAAGGGAATGAAAGCATCTCTAAAGATGGATTTTTCTGTATTTTTCTAATCTATTTACTAGTGTATAAATACATTGAACTGTTCTATTTATTGAGCTAGCAGACTAGTGTGAACTGTTCATTTGCATTTTCATGAAAGCCTTTTAAGAACATGCCTATCTGGTCTCATTTGGCACTACAGAATAAAAGGTAATTGAAAGCTGTACAGAGAGACCTGTTTACCAAGTTAAAAGGGTTCCAGGAAAAAAGAAATTTTAGGAACATCCACTCTGTTGAAATATGTAGAACTGAAAAGAATCTGTTTAAGGTGGACTCCAGCTTTATTTAGAAAAAGGCGGGGAAAAAAGCCTTTGTAAACTGAGCAGGCTGAGTGATCTTAGAGTTAGGATGCACTAGCTAGTCATGTGCAATTCTGTGATTCTTTTGGGGATCTCTAAATGTTTTACAAATGTCAGGGAATGAGGATCATATCACACTGTGGGGTCGATGATACCTGCTCTCACCTTGCACTTGAGGCAATCTGGACAGATTCTAGGCATTCATCGTAGGCAGAGGAGACTGTCTAGTTTTGTCTGTACCAGAAAACATTTAAATGAGTGTTCATAGTGTTTTAGCTGGCTGAATTTCTGCCTATCACACAGTTATGTGGTGTGACACTCTTTGAAGACAAGGTGAGTTCAAGGGCTGTGCTTATAGCTGGTGGGAATAGGGGAAGAGTGACTGAAATGGGCAAACTCATTTCTCCTGGGCAACAGCATCACTTGTTCCTTATGGGCCCATGAATTTTGCCTGCTTTGCTGCATAGTGACCTAATTCTGGTTGGACAGGGTAGATTTAGGATCTGGGGAAGTGGAATTTGCAACCCAAAACCATTCAGGTGGAGGATTCATAATCCACGTCCCTTATTCTGGCTGATGGATGCATTATCCAAAGAAAAGGCAGAGCAATAAGTTCAGTCATGTCACTTCTTGTTCACATATGCTTTTACTCCTAAAAAGCCCCAAAAGTTACAGATAGCTGGGAACACCTGACAGAAGCTTTCCTATCTCTCAATTGCAGAGGACTGTGGGCATGAAGAGAAAGTATTGATCAAGGCCAGTTTTAGCATCCTGAGAATTAATTCTGTGGGCTCCCTCTGTGGTCGGAATAGCTGTGACCACCCTGTGTCAGACCAAAGCCCCATTTAGCCCTGTGGCCCAGTAAGGGTCAGTAGTGCATATATGTAAAGGCTTCCTCGGGTGCTTTCTTAGCTCCCAGTGGTCTGATGCTCAGGGACTTTGACAGCCAGACATGATGTGACTGTACCTGATAGCTCTCAGGGAGCATCTTAGTAGTAGTAGTCATGCAGCCATGCAACTTGTTTGAGCAGATCCAAAGCAAGGGAAAACTGCATTAAATGTAACGTGAAACTATGAATGTAGGCAGCAAAATCTAGTTTAATTGAGGTACAAGGTACAATGGAGTTTAAGAAAGGAAAATCTCTTTCTGGAGGTGCCCTTTATCTCTGAGGTCAGGGACTTGCAGTTATTTCCTGCCTTGTCAATCATCTGCTCTTGTTTGTTTTTTGCAAAACCCTCTGTATTCCCATTTTCTCCTGCAGTCCTCCCAGCTTACACAAACTCCTTAAACACTTCCTTTTTTTTCTCTTTGCCTCCCTCCCCTGTGTTCACCTAGCTGTGTTTGTGCTAGCTGTGCTGGCTTAACTAAAGGCACGGTTAACACCCGGCGAGCTGAAGCGCTCTGCACACACTTAAAGATCCGTGAACTTGGCTGACCATGAATTGGTGAGGAGAGACCCAAACAAGCCTTCACCTGAAATGATACAGTGTTTAGCATTTCTTTTTTTTTAAAAAAAAAAAAAAAAAATTGCCTTGGACAATCATTCTTTGTGGAAGGGGCCCTTTCCTTTGCTAGACTTTGCCTCTCTCTCCCTGGAGAGAGAGAAAGGGGAACGTTTCTCGTCGGCTTCAGAGCAAAGTCCAGAAGCGTAGCTCAGCCCCGCGGCCTGCAGAAGCCCCGGCCTGTTGTGCAGGCCTGGGCAGAGGGGCAGCAGTAGCATGACAACTCCGAGCAGCAAGTCCTAGCCTGTCACCACTGCTTCTGCCGTGAAATGGCTGCCCCCAGGCTGGAGCTACGGGAAACAGAGAGATGTTGAACCTGTGCGCTGCGGGGACAGTGTTTCTGTCCTGTAGAAAAACAGGGTGTCTCCTTCAGGCCTTTTGTTTGCTTGTTTGCTCTCCTAGTGGCAATACTGTGAGCATGAAGCTATCCTGACCATCACTATTAACCTCTGTAGCCACTAAAGCTGTCGAATTTTAAGTTCAGGCACTTTGCTTCAACTTGAAAGCAGTCCTGCTCTCAAAGGAGAGCCAAGTTGGGTGTTTGATAACTGAGCTACCCAGACCCTCCTTCCCTCTGAAGGTGCGGGGCCCCCTGTTCCCCATCAAGCCGCTCAGTGCAGGGCCCTACTGTGATCAGAGCCGAAGCTTTTTGCATTTGGGAGACCTGTCACAGCACTTCATGCCTCCTTTGGCCCGTTAGGGCTGCCCAGCGTGAGCGAGTGGGTGTTTACCAGCAGCTCTTTGCTGTGGTCGTGTGGTAGAACTTGCTGAGCAGGTCCTCTGGCCCCTGGCCTGTGGAGGAGAATGAGCTGTAAGAGCAGTAATGGTTGAAGACGAAAATAGTTAAAGAACAGTAGCCGAAGGATGTAATACAAATGTATCTTCTTGTTCCCTGAATAGTGTTGTCCTGAGGGACCTGTGTTACTCTTTTAGTAGTTCCTGGGCACTGACCAGGCTGGGTGGAGTTAACTCCTGAAGCTTGCTGCTTCCAGAAGCCCCAGCACAGACCCTCAAAGACCATTCCCAGGTAGTTGTGCTGCACCCCTTTATCTCAGATACAGCTGCCACTCAGTTATCAGTCTCAGTCTGCATGAAGAAGAGCAGCTAGGCAGGCTGGTTAGAGCTGCAGGAAACATTGTGTGGAAGGGCACAGTATTTCAGATGTTCTTCAGATTCTCGTGCTCTCGTGGGTCTTTCATATGCCCACCGATTCTCTGTGTAGTTTTTGTTGCTGCACCAACCCATGCTCCCCTAAGCTTTATAATAACCAGTCTGTGGGTGTAGTGAAGGCAAAATTCAATCAGAGTCTCTGACTCATCCCATCACTAGGATTTTGAACACAAGAGCAATTGCTTGCTGCCCACTCCTCCCCCACGCTCCCTATTAACTCAGGTCACTGTTCCTACAGGCTTGCGCTCTCCAGGTCTTCCCACCTACTCCTTTATTTTTCTGGCAGGTGGTCCTGCTTTCTTTCCAGGCTCTTTTTTTATTCTCTTGGCCCGGTGTATGCAGCTTTCTCTCAGCTCAGGCATCAGCTGTTCTTCCCAAGCTGTTATACTTAGACTGCATCATGAATACAAAAGGCAGGGTTGCGTTCAGATGCAGGGACCTTCATGATGTAAAAGCCTAGCAGGGTCAAGACCCATGTTCCTATTAGTCAAAGTCATGCACGAGGTTGGAAGGACATTTTTAATAGCAAAAGCTCAGAAAGGACTTGATTAGTTTATCTGCAAGTCCATTTGACAGCCATCCTGCTCTTCCAACTCACATCTCACACAAGGACTGGCACCTTGTTTCTGAGGAGGTGGATTACACTGGAAACCCACTGCAAGAAAAGGAAAGCTGTTATGGTTTTGGAGATGTTGGAACACAGCACTGAAAGCCTGGTTTGAGGTGCCAGTCCCAAAACTAAAATTCAAGAGGAAATTGTTAGTGTCTGTTTTCTTCTACACTGATAAGTTGTTTCTGGTAGGTGGCAGCATACTGTGCCATCCAGGATTAGATTCCTGCAAGGTCTTGACCAAGACAAGGAAAAAATTAATAATGGAGAAAAGAAGCAGTCTTCTCATCTGCTTTGTCCAGGAGCCACAGGGCAAGGTGTTGTGAACAATGTCCCAGAAGTCAGATGGCCCCAGTGCTTGGAAAGACAAATCATTGAGCTGTGAATGGGAAAAAAAAAAAAAAAGTAGATGATTAGTGCAAAACAGCATCATGCATGACAGAGGTAGCTGCATCCGTGAAGCACTGATGGCTCAACGTGCCAACAGGGCCATCCTGCTTCCTGTAGGCAGCTGTGAACCTGCAAGCTCACACATTGCAGCACACTGCTGCCCTGCGTGGTGCCATGCTGCTAACTGAAAGATGGCTGAGTGCAGTCACCACAGTGTAAACATACCCTTTCTCACAAGGCTTTACAGGTTTTCAGCCCTTGCTTCCTCACAGATTCCTGTGGCTTATATGAGAGGGAATGTATGTGTACGCTGTCATCGCAGCTGGCTGGATGGCTTGGGCTAGCAGCCCATCAGGTGTGCTGCTTCTGCTTCACCCCCTTGTGCCATAGGCCAGACAGCTTTTGAACTTGGTAAAAAGGAGATTTATTTACAGATTTACTTTGTAAAAAAGAGATTTATTTATTTTGTTGGAAATTCAGCTGAGGCCTTGAGTTGAGCATTCTGCAGTGAAGATCCATCTCTGAATGGGTTCATGTACCACATTTTATGTGTTGTCTTACTGAGTGTCAGTCTGGTGGCATCTGTGAAGATACCTAATGGAGAGAAGAACAGTTCAGCTGTGACTGAAAAGCTAACTGAGCTGCTGGGATGTGCTGTTGGTTTACAGCAAGCCAAGAAAGAAAATCCAGCACGTCAGGCACTAGAATAAGCCCCAGTGGCTGTTGTCAAACAGTTCTCCTGGCACCTACTCCCAGCCAAGTAAACAACCTCACAAAAGCTGACTTTCCTAGCTAGATGTGGAAGTAAAGAGATATTAATGCATTTTTTTTTTCTAAGATCACTTTCTAGATTAGGTCATTACTTTAAAATGAATGCATATTTGTTTGCAGTGGGTGGGACCCGAGTCTTTGGGCTTGATTCAGTTGCCCAAACAGGGGTATCTTGTGCCATTTACGATGCCCTAGAGTGTGCTTGGGGGCTTTCCAGTGACATGTTAGAGGAGTGTGTCATATCTGCTGGCACTGCGCACAAGTCCAGGATGTCCCAGGGTGCTCCAAATGGTCCTGCCGACTTCTCTATGGCAACTGACTGAAGCCCTTCTCAGGAGGCAGCATTAGCTGCTGTACTAACTGGGGACTGTGTTGCCAACTGCCTTGAGTAAAAAGGTGGACAATGTATTTGTCACAGCGATGACCTGGCTGAGAGGAAAATCAGTGCATAGGCTAAACCCAGAAGAAAATGTCTTTTGTAGCAGAAGAATGCTGGCATGGAGAGCAAGCAGGGGAGGAACATTTTCAGCATGTACTTTTATAGTTCACTATTAGTAATGCTATCAGCTAATGTAAAATCATTAACTTGAAATAAATGTAACCCATGTAACTAGGCTCGTTTGCTATCTATGACAAGAAGGAAAATCTTTCTAGGCACAGGGATTTTATGGCAGTGAACTCGAGTCTATTTAGAAAGAAAAAGATGGGCAATCTTTTGCAAATTTAAATTGACTTCTTCTTAATGAAGATCTTAATACTATAAATTAACCAGGACATGGTCTATGCATTTGAAAAACCAGGAAAGTTTAAAAAAACAAGCCCCGCTCCCTGGAAGCATAATTTTCCATCACTTCATGTTTGTCATAGATGTGGCCATGTGTCAAGTACCATCAGATGTAGCAACACATAGCTGGCTTGTAATCCAAAACAAGAAGAACTATTTACTTTTCAAAAACCATCTTAATGACGATTTTCCCAAGGTCGGGCTTTTATATAATGTCATGAAAATGCAGACTCTTCCCTACAGGCATCTTGCCCTACCTATGTGCTTCATAGTGCTAGTCATGCAATGTACGTCAGCGGCACTAAAAGTGAAGACATGGGATTTGCGTGTGCACAGATGGAAGTACGTGGATATGGGTATGGAGTTATGGCATCTTTCTGCATCTGTAAATTACTGAGCTCGTGTAAAGGGGATTTTGTGCTGTGCGCTAAACATGTTTATGCTGTTGAAGTTCCTCCCTTCGACAGTTCTCAGTATAAATCAATATGAATAATAATTTGCTGCAAAACTCTCATTACTTCAGTGAGAGCAGCGTTGGCTGATTAGTATGCATGAACCAGTCTGTGTTAGAAGTGCGGGGAAAGTCTATGGTTCTCTTTCTTTAATTGAACCTTCTGGCTATAATTGTTTGTAGCCTGGATTCTTGAGGAAATTAGGCTTATGCAATCAGACTGCCTCTCTTTCCCTCCTCCCCCACTCACTTTTGAACCCAGTGGCCAAATTCAGCCAATTTGACAAAGAGATCGTAGTCTCAAGGATAATTAAGTTCCTACAAGTTCTGTGAAAATAGGGAGCCAAAAAGAGGGGGGGGGACAAAGAAGGAGAGACCAGTAAACCATCCCAAACCAAAGAAAAGGGGTTGGTGGGAGCTTCCTTAAAGTTCCCAAAGAGTACAGGAGATCCTTGAAACTCAGTTAACTACAACTGAGTCAGGTTTGGGGATTTACAGTCAAAGGTGTAAAACTCCTGCCTTCATTTGTCCCAGCACTCATAGAACTACCTGTTTAATGATGCCAGCAGTCTTTTTACTGAGAAGCAGCTGTTATAGAGGACTGTTTGCAGTTGTTCCCTCTAAACTTAACCTCCGCATACTTTTAAAGTGTGGTTTTCATGGTATTTTCCTTTTTTGACCTTTTCAAATACCAGATTTATCTTATTGAGTCATTGGTACTTACCCTTACTTCTTTTTCTTCTGCAAGAAGGAAATTTCCATTAGGAAGGCAGGCGTAGGTCTTATTTTAGATGGTTGTACAAGGCAACGAAAGGATCCCATATGGTAGGTGGGGAAGGTCAGCATTAACGCACCTCTCTGAAGCTGGCTATTGTGTGGGAAGCACGAATTTATAAAAGACAGCAAGAGAAAGCAAGAGAAGGTGTAGCTCTATAGATTTAGTGGTTAGAGCTCCTTCGGAAGGAGGGAGTTTGTGGTGACCATCTCTACTGCTTGGTTTCTTTGTGCAGTTTTACTTCAGGCAAACAATTGATTTAAAAAAAAATAACAGAGAGAGAAAGAAAGAGAAGTCCTGGGAGCACTGGGGAAGGGGTGGCAGTACTTTATATAAGAACTATATGCCATTTTGTCCTGAGCTCTTAGCATCTCACTTTGTTTTAAGAGCTGCAGTCCCAAAGGCTTTTTCTGTGTCCCATTGCATGAGTAAGCTTTGACATTACTCAGGACTGTCCTAAGAGATGTTTGTGTAACTTTTTTCTTCCCCCAAACTTGACATTTTTGCAGTGCAGCTAAAGTCCTTCCGTGCATAGATGGTCTTTTAAACAAATACCATTATAAAAAATACATGTAGCCATCTTTCCCTAAAGCATCAACAATACTGCACGCAAGTTTTCCTTTATTGGGTATTTCAGCACGCCAGCTGTTACCATGTATGTAATGTGTTTAATGAGCAAAGGAATTTATTATTAGGTATTTGAAAATGGCTGTTCTTTCTAGTTTGTTATTTGCCTTTATATCCTGGATGTTGCAGAAAGATCTCCTGTGCTCTCTGTCAATTGTATCATGGTGTGCATCGATTTGCTATAAAGCATCTGTTTACCTCAGCGGTGCACACAAAAATTGGAGATGTAAAAATAGCCAGCAAGTTTCTTATGTGAAACGAGAAATGGTATTGCTGGCTAATTAGGTAGCAAGTGAAGGTCAGTAAATTCATAAAATATTCCTATACATGGCCAACTTCTATTTAGTGTGTTTACTTACTGATACAGACTTGGAAATATCAGATGGAAAGGTGGTGAAAGGAGTTAATAAATATGTTGCTTCTTTAGAGGCCATAGAGAAATGATGGCAAATTGATTTTTAGCTCAGTTCAACAAAAGTTAATTAACTGATATACCTAGCAGATTTTGTTGATCCCAGCATGGTTGTGGTTGTAGACAGCTTTATGACTTGAGATGAGATTTGAGGAGAGCAACCCAAAGGAGGAGAATGGCATGTCCGAGGTGGCACGTGCTGAGCAGCTGACCCTGGTGTGCTGTGTTGCTGCGGACACCACGAGACCACAGAGAGGACAGCACCTTGTGGAAAACACTACTGATTTTTCAGTGGTGTTTGTAAGAATAAGGTAAACATGTAGAAAGGGGAAAGCCGTGGGTAGAACTGTGTGCTGTTGTTGCACAAAGCATGGAAGAATCTTCCCTCAGACTGATTGTTTTCTGGAACGAGGGTAAAAACCAGTAGGCACAGAGAGCACAGGAATGCCGAAATTGTTAAGAGGATGTTCAGACACTATAATATGTTCTCTGGCTCGGGTGCTTAATTCAGAGTGACCGGGAGAACAGCATTATCATGCAGAATAAAAATTTGCTGTACAGCTGTAGACAAAAATAATAAAAGACCTTAAATGACTTGAAGGCAGGGCTGAAGCTTTCTGATATGGCACCTGTAGGATCACTATAAAAATGGATTTAGTTGATATGTTTTTGACTTTACGTTTTTTATGTGCATACTGAATGCAGTTAAGACCCTGGTTTAAATAGATATCCATAACTTACCAGTATAAATGTCGTAACTTAATTATTTTATTTAATCATAATTTCCTAAAGTGATGGGTTTTTTCTGTGACCTTTACAAGGCAGCATTTGCCTGATGATGCATTGCAGACCTCTGTTAATATTTGTGTACAATTTACAATATTTGAAAACCTTTTCATAGTTACAAATCTACTATGGGTACAGCCGTCTTTTACACTGACCTTAACATTAGTGAGTGGTGAATCAGAATCTTTTCAAGACAGCAATCTTTATGTGTATATTTAGACACACTACTATGTACCAAATATTTGTGTCTGCCTGTCCTGAGCTGAAATAATGACACTCTTGGGGTTACAAGTCACAGTAACCACTTGCTTCATAGAGGATCTCTACTGGATAACAAATAGATAACCTTGGATATTAGAAGATGTTTATTTAAATGGCGGTGTCTGACTTGATGTGCTATTTAAAACAAATTGTTTAACATTGTTTTCCCCTTTGTGAAAGGGATGCAACTGGTGGTTTTATTTTATTTTATTTTATTTACTTATCTCTGTCTTTTAGAAGTAGGAGAAATGAATAAGCTGTTCACAGTTAGGAGAGAGATAATAATAACTAACATAGCTGGAAAAATAAAAAAAAAAAAACACAAACTTGTGTTCACACAAGAGGTGTTATAAATATTGGGTCATATTTATAAAAAATTATAAAGCATCTTGGAAATACAGATCATATCTGCCATTCTCACTGGTCAAAAAAATAATGTTTAAAAATATCTGGGAGAGGTTGTGTCTGTAGTGCAACTTACTTTTCACACAGGAATCTGTGAATACATAGATCACCTACACACACACTTGCACAATATTTAGCACTATTGTTGGTAGATCCAGAATGCACTGGGCATCAAATAGCAGTTTACCCATGGGTTTCTGACACCCAAAAAATGATTAGATTAGTTTGAAGTGGTGGAATTAAGAGCTCTGTTGATTGCTTCTGCAGCTCAGAGAAGAGATTTATACCCAAAATTATGGAGGGATCTTGTCCTTTATTTAGGTCCTCTAGACCCAGTACCTAAGGATAAATCTCTCCCTTTTGACCTGATGGCCCGGGTGTTTAAATTCAGTCTCCGCAGAATGGAGGCAGGTTGTGCAAGAGACATTGCCCAGCAGCCCCCAGCCACACCGACAGCCACGCACTGCGCCCAAGGGCTTCGCAAGGAGTGGGCGACCCCTGGTTTGCACTGCAAGAGACTAATGCCTGCTCCCATAAGGAATGAGACTTTGTTTCCTGCTTTTTTTAAAAGAACAGCACTCCAGAGATTCTCAAAACCTGTAAAGCACACAGTATTTTTGTTTTCACATTAGGGTATCTGCTGAAGCTTGATGTGATCTTCTCTTAACTTCTGAGTGGAGAACTGCACTCCTTTGATGAGGCTTTCTCTAGCTATAAAAACTGTCATTTGAAAGGCATGAAGTATCATAGAGTAGTAGAATATCCTGAGTTGGAAGGGATCTACAAGGATCATCAAGTCCCACTCCTGGCTCTACCCGGGACCACCCAAAAATCAAGCTGTATGTCTGAAAGCATTTTCCAAATGCTTCTTGATTTCTGTCAGGCTTGTTGCTGTGACCACTTCCCTGGGGAGCTTGTCCCACTGCACAACGACCCTCTGGGTGCGGAACCTTTCCCTAACCCCCAGCCTGACCCTCCCCTGTCCCAGCCCCATGCCGTGCCCTCGGGTCCTGTCGCTGTCCCCAGAGAGCAGAGCTCAGCGCCTGCCCCTCCGCTCCCCTCGTGAGGGAGCTGCAGGCCGCCATGAGGCCTCCCCTCAGCCTGCTCTGTGTGGGCTGAGCAAACCAAGGGGCCTCAGCCGCTCCTCATACACCTTGCCCTCCAGACCCTTCACCATCTTTGTAGCCCTCCTTTGGACACTCTCGAATTGTTTTATGTCTGTATATCGGTGCACCCAAAACCGCACACACAACTCGAGGTGAGGCTGCAGTGTTTCATAACCAGTGCTTTGAGTTCCCTATTGAACAAGGGCTTCTGCTTCTGAATCCCTGACACCATTTCTGTACTTTAGCAAAAACCTTGCTTATAGGCTAGAAATAGCTCTGAGGGGGTTGTGTAAGTCAGGCATTCTTGTGCCGTTTTTTATCACGGGCAGCCATGTCACCTCTTCAGTGGATAAATCACTAATTTCCGTCCTAAAAATGCGTGGAGTTTTTGGGAGGGAATTTTTCTGCTTCCATCACAAGACTTTCCTAGAGTCTCACTCCTCATGTGCATTCTTCTCATCTTCAGTGTGGATTTATTCACTGCTAGTTTACCTCTGTTTAGTTGAATGCCACTGTTATTTTGTAGCTTAAGCAACTGCACTGCCCTTTCCCATTATCCCTACCATGCCATCCCAACTTCTCTGGGGACATTCACTGAAGACAGTCATATCCCTCCTCAGCCCTTGTTTTACTAAGCCAAAAAAACACCATGCTCTATTTCTTTGCTTGTAAGACAGGCTTTTATTTCGTTGAATCACATTGGCAGCCCTTACCCATGCCTGCTCCAGACCAGATCCATCTTTCTTGAACTCTGGTGACCAGAAGCACGCACAGCATTGCAAGTAGGCATTCACCACGAGAGAAAAAGCTTTTGCCACAGAAGCTTGCTGTCCTTCCTAGACTGTCGTTGTTTGATACTTTCTTGGGGCTGTGCTTGCCTTTTTCACAGTTTTGTCACAGTGGTGTCTCCACCATCAGTCAGTGGTTGATCAAAGCATCCATGATGTTCTCCTCAGGCACGGCCAGCTCCATCCCCAGGTGATAGCTGGACAACTGCCTATTTGTGTCTGAACTGATGTGCAGAGTTCATGCTGCTGGTTGGAAATAATTTGTTCCTTCATACTGGTTCTTATTCTCCAGATTTCAAGGTCATCGTCTTCTGCCATACCCTGATTCTTCTGTCTTCCTATTGCCAGCAGAGTTTGAGTCATCAGCACATTTCGCTAGCTTATCTGGAGCTTCTGAAAAACACAGATCTGGTATCCCGGAGATATGAAGCTTAACAGTGTAATCAAAGTGGTTGGTTTCTGCATCTGTGACTTCATAGCCCCTCCAGCCTATGCCCTCACAGATGACTTCTCCTGGAACTGATACTGTGTCCTACTAAGCCTATAATAAACCTCTAATTAATTTCATGGGGCATTTCACTGTCCCCAGATTTTCTGCACCTTTCTAAATTTTGCCTCTTTCCAGTATGCTGATTTAATGGTTGTTCCAGGCTTTCCCTCCATCTGATGCATATACTTTTTTTTTTTTTTTTTTTTAATCCATTGATTTAGATATTCTGGCAACTCTCAGCTGTGATATCATGACATAAATACCTGGCTGTATGTTTCCACGAGGACCATTTTGCAAGAGAAAAGACTTTTAACACTCATAGTTAAGGGTTCTTAAAAATTATCAGCGATGTGCATCAGTATGTGCTTACACTGTTTCTGTGCACAGCAAGTGAGATTCTGGCTTTGCCTTGCTCCTGTGGGCTTTTTTTTCTTAAAAAAAAAAAAAAAAAAAAAAAAAAGAGAAATCATAAGATTTATCTTCCCCTCAATTCTCTTTTTGTTTTGAAAGGAATGTTTCATGCTTTTGCAAAGGGTGTATGTGTTGGACTCTTTGTTTTCTTTTGCTTTTTTTCCCCCTTTCTGTCAAAATTTCATCTCTGTTTTCCATCAAGGATATGTGAAAAATATTTTCAATATACATCATTAAATGGTTTCCTTGTTCTTATACTACTCCCTAGGCATCTGCTGCTGACTGCTTTTGGAAACAGGATACTGGGCTGGATGGCCCTTGGCTTAACACAGTACAGCTGTTTTTATTTTCTTAAATGCTGAATCATTTGTCAGAAAAAGTGATTTTTATTTATTTACTTCTATGCAGCTGCAGTGGCTCTCAAGAAGTGGAGTCTGCGGTTTGCTCTTGAGAATATAAAGACAAATTCAGAGGTGTACAACAGCTCATCTAAGTAATTGCAGAAGTGTTCCTAATTGTAACCTTCTGCAGAGCGCAGAGTCGGTCATCATGTGTTGCAATGAAGTTTGCAACTTACAGAAAGTCTGCGTATTTGAGGAGGAGAATAGCCAGAGGACTCCAACAGCAGGCAAAGAGGGAAACTGTCCCAGCTTGCACTGTGGAGGGAAGAAAAGGGTGCCAGATGGGAACAAAATCTGCCCAAGACTTGGTAGTTGTTGTTGCCACTGCTCTGGAAAGGAAATGGGGAAGAACTGGGGAGTTTTCCAAATTCCATAATATCGTATAAAAACTGTAGATGCTAAATTTAAGAGACTGTTACTACAACTTTGCATGCATTCTTTTTGAAATCTGTGTTTTATCAGTAATTCATTTTGATACATTAATATTTTATTAATTTGAATACATAGCATAATACAGAGTCAGGTGGTTTTTTTTTTTTGCTTTTTTGTTTTTAGATCAAGTGCCTCATTGTGTTTGTTTCTTTAGTACTTCATATGCCACTGAAGTCAGTGTTGTGGCATGCTGCAGGGAGCCCAGACTTGGCTGGGAATCATAGAAATACTGTTATTAATGACAGTGGACTAATGAAGATAGTCTTACAAGGTTCACCTCATACTGAGGTCTTCAAAGATTCCTGGGCATTAATTAATCCTACCTGCTTATGTGGCCATATGTAAAGGTGAAAGCTTTCCTGTTTTCTTAGTATCAGGATTTGAATTCACAGTATTTTCAACCAAATTCTACATTTGTACATCAAAGGTAGACTTTTAATTTACTTTTACTGTGCTTTTGCCCACTTAGTAAATTGATCATCAGAACTGATTTTATAATTAAATGCACTATAATCTGATTTAATTATTTTCCCTGAGGTTACTGTTTCACATACTTTTTTTTTTTTTTTTTTAGTGTTGCCATTTGATGCATTCACCTTCTAACTGTACACTCTTTTTATGTTTTTTAAGGGCTCTAGAAAGTTTGAGAACCTTGACCCATATTTTAAAATTTTAAATTGGCAGAGCATTTACAGCTACTGGGCTTTGTTGACTTGTTGCTCAGGAGTTAGTTAAAGTTGGCTGAATATCTGTCCTAAATATGTCCTAGCAGTATTTAGGAATACTTGGAACACCAGTTTTCCCTTCTCCAGCAAAGGTGAAGTAGCCAACAAGCAATATATTTTTATCTGACTCCACTCTCCTTGGAGGACTTTGATCTTAAGGAATGCCAGCGTGTTTGTTTTAGCTTTAAACAAAGGAAAATTTAAACTTCTGGAACACGCATTTATTCAGGGCGGCTAAAGAGATGTACGAATACTAGCGTTAGCCCCTAATCTATTAGTGAACGTGAGCAAAAATTAAAAAAAAAAAACAGATGCAGTTTATTTTGTATATGTTACTTTTCCAAATGGAAGGTGATATTTATCTGAAGACCATTAAATTGGGTTGGGTTGGGTTCTTTGCTGTCTTTTCTATTGGGACCTCAGCGATGGACACTGGCCTTTAGGCAGCACCAGCAATCTCACATCTCATGGTACAGCTACTCATAGCCAACCCAGTCCAACTGGGAAAAGGGAATGGAAACTGAGGGCACTGAACATTGCTATGGAGCCAACAGCTGTGTGGTGGCCATCAGCTCAGGCACTCACATAGACTCTGTAGGCAACTCACTGCATGGATCAACGAGCCATGGTGTCGGCTTGGGCCACTCCCAGACAGGCAAATGCTCGTTTACCCTTAGTCCCCTAGCACTGTTAAGGATTTTTAGACTGTTGGAGAACAGTGACAACCATCACGTTTCCATCATAGCGAGGCTGTAGTTGTCCTCTTAGCTGCAGTCAGAGAGATCAGAAGAACACTTCATTAGAAATCTAGGGTCTCGTAGCGTTTGTGTGAGTTTGTTTTTAATAGCAGTCATAAAAGGTAGATTTAGAGTATCAGAGCCATATTTTTAGAGGCCTTCATAATGTTATCAGCTCTTTGTGTGTCTACAAGTGGTACATGATAAATTGGCAGACAGCTGTTTGATGATATATAACATGTTGTCTGGTACTCAAGTAGCTTAACATTTCCCAACTGCAATCCAGCATAGTTTGTTTAGGATTCTGCTCTAATTTCACTCACTTGCTCACAGCAAGATTAATATATTAAAATCTATCTGTAATTGTTAAGCTTTACTCTGAGACACCTCCAGTTTCTCCTTAATTCTAGTACTTCATGAGTAGTTAACAACTCTCTAAGGCTTTGTGTTTCTAAAGCGCCATATTTAATTACCTCATGATTGGTCTTTATGTTGGGGTTTTGTTTGGTAAATGCTGAGAAAAATCCTTTGTATAACATGCCTGCGTTTTTGCATTGTTTCCCTGTAGTCTCCAAACTGGTCATTCCACTTGTTAAACTGGGTTGGCTTTTGCATTCTCTTTTGTTGTGGGATTTTCTTTTGCTTTCCCCAGTACATTCCAGAAATTGTTTGCTTGCAGGCAACTCTATTTATAAGTTTGTTTCATTTCTGTTTGATGCTTGAAAAGGTTTTTCATAGTTCTTACCTTTTCTTTGGTTTTGCTATGATATGCTAATCAAATGTCCCTTAACTAGTTAAAACTGAACACATATTTGTTAAATACAGCCAGTCAAGGAAATCCTCCAGGCATGCATCCCCATTTTTTGCTGTTTCTGCTTCATTGTTCTCAGCATTACAGCATGGGAAAACTAATAAAGTGTGGTCTACAGTATGGTGAGTGGCTGCGCATATGATGAACCTTCTATTGAGGCCTCAGTACCTTTAAAATTCACTACATTTCTTCTTCTCAAACCAAAGTTGACATTTAAAGCTCATTTGGAATTCTCTATTCACTGAAACTTCGAGTCTGGGACTAACATTGCTGAGAACTCAGATAAATACTTACTGATGAAACACTGGAGTTTCAGTGTGGGATGGTAAAGTGAAATACATAAAAAGCCTAGTGACGTCTACTGGAGGAGACAATTTTCTTTAAAAATGTTAACAGCATTGGCGTATTCTTAGTGTCTAGTTAAAATTCATTAAAAGACATTTTCCACATTGGCTGTTTGTTCCTTTCTAATGACGTTATTTGCCAGGGAAGATGGAGATTATTTACTATATGCCACTTGACCTACTGTAGGAAAGCAAGGTATTTCTAATCAGTCTGCAATAAGGTGTCTAAAAATCTACAAAACCAGATAGAATTAAATAATTGTAAAGTTAATGATGACATTCATGTTCAACTCATCCCCAGAGCAATCTCTGCATCAAAGCCCATGTCTTTAAAGGTATGGAGGCACCCTAATAAAAATCTCACTTTCTGTATGTAGTTGCTCTGCCTATACATAATCCACATATCCTGTAGTATATGGTCTTCCTATGGATAAGGGAAGATGAGTGCAGTCCTTCGACCACCCACACGTTTTCCCTGTGTGCTCGTTATCTATCTGACTTCTGGCTGGGGACGGAGCTTTGCGTTTGTTGTATGAAGGTGCTCTTTCTGGGTCTTAGGTCTTCCAGAGGATTCCTAATGATTTTTAAGTTTCCATATTGTATTTATAGACATCCTGACACTTAGTCCTATAAATCACCATATGTCCCATTTCAACTGGCTTGAAGATGTGAAAGTCAACCTTTCTTTTTGCTTTCATTGTTTTATTTATTTGCTAAGTTGTATAATGTAGGGATTTAATAGTCTGAAAAATGATATTTTGTAGTCTGCCTTGTGAAGGACTGGTAGGAGGTAAATGACTGCTTGTATCAGGAGCTGTATCTTTTGGGCATAGTTTTGTTTACATTTGCCAAAGAAAGCCTGACAATAGTCCTTGCCTTCCTAACATGGCAAAGAAGTTCTGAGTGCTACAGATGCCAACTATCAGAGTCACTGTTTTTTGAGAGAGTTGTCTCTGTGCTGTGCTGGGAAACTACAATAGATGTTGCTGTGTGCTACAGGCTGTTTAAAACTTTTTATTTTTTTAATATGCTGGTGTTAAATTCATTGAGTTGTCCAAACTCCCTCACTCCTTCTTTCCATCCAGACATTGAATCCCCAGTGATTAAACAAAGGAGTTGGTTAAACCCTGTCTAGCTGCTGGTTAGTGATCTCATATTTTGGCTATTTCTCCTGATGAATGGTACTCATCCATCACAATTTTTCTTCACCGGAAAGCAGCAGGGTGGGAAAAAACACTGATTTAGCCATCTAAATACTTCTTTTCCAGACTGTTTGCAATTACAAAGGCTTTGTGAAAAATCTGAATCGTGATTGTTTCAATTATGATTAACATTTCGTACTATACTACATTTTAACTAGGGTGCCCTTCAGATCTAATTTGAAGTGCTATAGCAATTTTAATCACTTTATGATGTGCGTATCAGACAAATAAAAATAGAAAACAGAAACAAGTACTTCATGGTTCCTGGCTTTGAAAGAACAACTCTTGTGAAAAGCATGAGATCACTGTGTATTTTTTCCACCATAAAACTTTGTTTTGGTTTGTGGAGTTTTAGTTTAATGTGTTCATCAGCCTTTTGACATTTTTTAAGAGTATTTAAGCTGCAGTCCTTTCTGACCACAATGTAGCTGTGATGGATGATTCTCCAGTGAATGAGAAAAACATGGTTTGGCCATGCCATGAGGCCAGGTGGTGAGACAGACAACTTGTTAAACTCTGTGTGCAGTTTTAGGTCCTTGCTGTTGTCTTCTCCTGCCTGATCCAGAGGGAAAAGTTCTTGGTACTTCTGTTCTCTTCACTCCTGCCCAGGAGCAGAAGGGAGAGAAGGCCTGTCGACCACAGGCGGTGTAATCCTCACCTGGAGTTTCTCATTCGGCCATTATTACCACTTTGACATAAAGAACAGTGACAGAAGCCTTGGCTGCCCCTCCTGTTTTGGACTGCATCCTGTCTCTTCCTTCTTGGCACCCAAAGGGGAGCATTTTGACAAAAAGATGTTTGATGGGAGTCCTTGCCTTGTGACTGCTGCTCAGATACAGTGCAGACAGTGGAAACACTTTGCTCACAAAGAAAAGTCATAAATTATGTGGTCCTCTGATTTCCTGTTTGGAGAACAGTATTTCAGACCTTGTGGTAGTTTCTCCCAAGAAACAGATGAGAGAGGTGCAAAATTGCGAGGGCTTCCTGGAGGAAGACGCTGAAAGCTGTCAGTTTGCCACCTTCACACAGAGAACCTGCTTGTCTCCTGTAGAAATGTTAAGGGGAAGGAAGGACAAGGTGATTAATTTATCCAAGTGGGTTTGCACATTTCCTGGCAGATCTAATACAGCCTGTCGATACCTGTTGAACTGCTTTTACGTGTTGAGACTTAGGGTGTGAAGGTACCGTCTACAAAACGTTGAAGAAAACTCAGAGAAGTCCTTGTTTAAGTCAAATAGTCATGACTTCCGTGCTCTATAGATCATTTACTTTCACACTGGAAAGACTTCATACACAAGTACATGGTAACTATAGATGGAACTTAAAATATATCAGAGAGTTTGCACTGGATTGGTGCTTACATGCTTAAAGGCATTACATTCTTCAAAACACTGGTTGGCAACTCATTATTTTGTCAATGGAATGCATTAGCTGAGATGTGTAATGGCTACTTGCATTAAAGCATTACTGGACAAATGGTCCTCTTAAACTTTTAAAATGTTACCAAAAGTTTTGTTTACAGTTAAGTTTAAATAATTTTGTTTCTCAGAAGTGCTTGGAGTGCGTACAATCATTAGCCTTCGGTTGGGTGATTTAATGAAGCACGTATGAGTGTTTTATTACCAATGCTGTGCCCTTGTCATCACCTGGATTTAATCTTGCCCACCACTTTCCATCTAATATCCTCCTGAAGATATAATATCCTCATTTTCTGAGGTTTGTAAGTCAGAATGTAATCACCTGGGCTGAAACACTAGCTGACTCAGTGTTTATTTACAGTTTTGGTGAAACACTTCAACCATTTTTGAGAAACAGCTGAGAGGTAAATACCTTGTTTTTCCTTCTTAAGTGTTTCTTAAAACTAGTTCAATAATAAAATTGATTTCCCATTGTTTACAGCTGAAATTGGAGATCTCGCAGCAGAAGTGTTGTTCTGATACCAGTAATTTGCCTTATGCTATTTTTGTGAAATTTCACCCAAATTTGGTCATTTTGCAAGTGTGAAAACTCGCTTTTTATGTATGCCTAGCAGAGGCTTTTTACGGGTTGGCATCCAGATCAGACAGACTCTGAGCATGCTTCAGACCAGGGCTTCAAACACGACTCTCTCTGAGTTTGCTCTGTCTGTTCCCCTCTGTTGTCGGTGCTCCCCGTTTTTGCCCTCCTTGTGTAGAGCAAAGAAAAAGCACGGACGTAAAAAAAAAAAAAGCACACGAAGCCAGGAAGAAGCGAGGCCAGAGGAGGCTGGCCGTGAGGAAAGGCAGAGGAAAGGGAGAGCTGGGGTGCGGCGGCTGTTTGCCCATGTGAGGTGAGTGGGAGCCAAGAGTTGAGGAAAACGTGTTGGAGACGTGTTGTTCATGTAACAACAGTGTGTGTTCTCCTCTGCCTTGGTGCATGCACATCACAGATGGCTTTCTGGAGGGGGGCCAGTGTGTGGAGAAGCTGAGGGGTCCATCCAGAGGACGCCGGCTCATCAAGTAAGGCAGGCAGGGGCAGAGTGGGAGGACGTGGCCTCCTGGTCAGGCATTCACCACTCCTCTGGAGGATGGGGGGGAGACCCCAAAACTGGGGTTGGACTCCAAAAACTGGGGTAGGACTCCAAACAATCAAAAGCCATAGGAGTCTGCTGAAGCCACCTGTACGTGCCAAGTGGGCACAACTGCAAAGGAGGACAGAGATCCTCAGCCAAAACCCACAGACATTTCTCAGCGTTTTAACCATATTTGGTCTCAGTTCATTCTGTGTAGAGTGGGAGTAATGCTGTCTAATCTCACAAGGACACCGAGAAACCCATTAATAATTTTAACGGAGCCATTCATAAAGTGATCCTCTAGGGCCAGCCCTAGGGGTAGGCCCAAAAGGAAATGGACATACTGCATTCAGGACAAGGGAGAGATGAATGTGAATTACAGTGTATATATATATATAATATATACACACACACACACACATATACATATACTATTAGACTGCCTATTCACTGTATGGGAAAGAAGGCTGTGTAAAAACATAGATGTGATCATGTAATTGAGGTTGGTATCGCCACATCTGCTCATGACACTGATGAAGTAACTCGCCATCGACGTAAGTGTACACTGGCAATGTAGTTGCAATGTAGTAATTAGTACGTAGTCTGTACGTTCCTCTGAGAGCCACAGATATATGCTTTGGAAAACCTAGAGGCAATATTTTAATTTGAGATTAACCTAGAATTTTATTTAGTCGTCGCTGAATCTGTCTTAAGGAAAAGAGTAATTATCTGCTCCTTCAACACAACATTGAGAAGTTGTAAGCACTCTCAAGACCACAATCACATATTCTGGTACTTAGATGAATATAGCATTCAAATAAGGTAATAAGACATCGTAATACGTCTTATCTTTTCTCATAACCATGATTTAGCTCCTAATTCTGTAAGCTACCATTTGAGATAAATGCAACTGCTTTCTACTTCTTGCTAGGCTTTGTTAGATCTTCTGGAGGTTTCCTAATAGAGTGGAGGGGACAGAGAGCCCTTCAACAAAAATAAAAGGTTTGTTGTTGTTTCGTTTACTGGGATGTCAGGGGTTCATTCTTGCCTCTTGCTTGAGTTTCTGGATCTCCTGCCACCCTCCTCCCCATTGATTTTTAAGCTGGTCTGGAGCATTGATTCTCCGGATAATTCACATTAATAATGCTTGCACCCTGCTGCTTCAGGGGAAGGGATCTTATTACCCTTCCTGCTAGTAGTGCTGGTTTCTCCATTCCCTAAACATGGAAATCTGAGGTGTGCCATATTTCAAGAAAAGCTAGAAATTTTATCACTGATGTTGAGAAAGCCAGTTCCCTGAAGAGAGGGAGCACAGACTGGGTATGGGAAAGGCTAGGAAAGGCTGCTTACCTTCTGCTTTTCAGGATAGGAATACTTGGTGGAAGTTGTTCTTGATAAGTAGTCCTACAGAGTACAGTGGTTTTTAATCTCACCTTGATTATTTGTTTGTGGCTTTTCTTGTGGCGATGGATAGTATGAGGGATTTTATGTGTGATTCTTTTTTGGAAATGCAAGTGTATTCCCTTCTCAATTTTAGGAGTTTTTTTTTCTTCTTCTCCTTAATCTGTGCTTTTTAATACAAATGCATGGTGTTCCTAAAACACCAAGAAATTTCGGTGTGATTTCAGCAGCTTTCCAATGCATTGGGAACTTGTGTCAGGTTCCAGCCTCACTGGTGCGTCCCGGGAGCGAAGCCTATGATTTATTAATAACACAGCTGTGGTTCCTGCACTGTCATTAAGGGCTGGTAAACACTCTTCTTTCTGCAAAGGGACAAGATAGTGTACTTTTCACCTCTGCAATTATGTGATGTGTCCTGGGCTATCTGTATATTTAACCAGGCTGTAGGTTTTTCCTTTTGTTTGTAGAGTGATCAGCCAAGAAAGCATGAAATCCCCAAGGGAAGAGAAGCTTTGTGTGTTGTGTCTTCAGAGTGCCTAGCAAACCCCAGCTGGACCTGGGGCCACAGCCTGTTAGTAAGTGCACATGCACACGTAGGGAAGCCTCTACCTGGGAGACCTGCTGCCATGGAGTGGCACGGGGTGACAGAGCTGGGCTGAAAGGTGGTCCATGTATGGAGCAGCAGAGGGACTCATCAGCAGTAGATCAGTGTCCAAGGGGTGTTCACCCACCTAGCAGCTCACTCTGCTGGGTCCCATGAAGTCATCTGTTTTGAGAGCTGGGGACTGTGAAACCTTTATGGCCGAGGTTGTTGCTTGTTCCATATACAATGGGCCCATCCTTCTTCCTAATGCAGCAGCAGACTCCCCTGGTATGTAGGAGCCAGATCACTCTGATGTGCCTTTTCCAAATCTCCGTGATTCACTGCAACTGCCAAATGAAGCATCTTCTCAAGGTTCCCTTGGACAGGTGACTCACTGTACGTGACTAAGGTGGTTGGTTTTACAGCACTCTCCCCCCATTTTGCTGTGGTCTGGTCACAGATCGCTCCTCATTGCTGACGTATTTCTCCTGCTCCTTTCAAATGCCTTATAACCGCCTTTATGGCTTTTCCTGAGGCATGTTAAGATCCTTACTATGTTGTTGAGGCTTGCAGACATCCCGATGGCAAAGCCCTGTTCTCACTACTGACAGCTCGCTCTTTCTTTTCTAACCTGGTTATGGCAGAAGACATGTTGTATGAATGTTGAAGACATTTTGTCTTTCCTCCACAGGCCACTGAGAGAAAAATAAGGTGTCTCAGGGCAATGGCTGTCAGTACTGCAGTTACCTTTGCCTACATTTTCGCTGCCAAATGGTGTTTCCACACCGAGGTAAAGCACCGCTTGGAGTTTAAACTCACTCCTGTTCATATGAGCAGGCTTGTGTTAAAGTAAGCATACGTCTCTTTGAAAGCTTTTATGGGGATTGTAAAGGAGGTGAGGAAGGAGGTCTGTCAGGGAGCGGCGCCATGCCGTGCTCATTTTCTTGCTTGGTCGGAACATGATATATGCTAGTCTTCTGTATGCCTCTATTGCCTTTTCTCTTGCCAGATGATCTGCAGTCAAACAACTTGTCTTTCTTTACTGGCATTAATTCTGCAACAGCTATTTGTTTCTGCTCTGGAGATAGTGAGAAAGGTTGAAGAAAATCGCCTCTTCCTGAGATTTTCAGTTCAGTTTAGTCAAGTTGAACTTAACAGTGGAGCATGTCATTTGCCAGCAAAAAAATCCACGTCACCCTGAATTGCTGTGCGGTCCCTCCCGGGATTTATACAGTTCTTTTCTGTCTGAAAAAAAAACAGTCGATCTTTGTAATGAGTGGGTGCACTGGAACTGCCCAGTCATCAGTTATGTGTGTGTAATGCTCTCTGCTCAGCAGATACCAAGGCTCTGTAAGGGCTTTAGGCCTTTGTAAAGAGCCCCACACAAGGTGGCTTCGTATCCTGTGAAGAGCCTTACCACCGATACAATACAAGCAATGCATTTGTGGAATTTTAACTAAACAAAGTTTCACTTCGATCTGCTTCCTTGATGTTAGTTCTATAGGAGTTTTCAACTGTACTGCACATTGGCTTGTCTTTATTCCATGGACATTGCCTACGTGTGTGAGAGTGAAGATGAATTTCAAGGCTTGTCCATAGTTGCCTGTGATATATTCATCAGTGCTGGTAGCCAAGCATGAAGCTGAGGTAAAAATAACTGGTTTAGATTTTGAGTGCCAATGAAGGGGGGAAATCAAAGAGGAAAAAAATAAAAAAAGAGAGAGAGAAACAGAAGAGTCTATGTAATTGGGGAAGAAAAAATCTTTATTTCCTGATTATTCTCAATTCATGTTTGAGTCAGTAAACATAGAAATAAAATGTTATTAATGTAAACTGTTGTTTCTTTGTCTGAATTTTCTTTGTCTTATTTGTTAATCTCAAGGATGTTTGTCAAACAACTTACAATTTCATATGCGTCTGAGCAATTTAATATTGAGTACAATTCCCTTGATATTGCAAGGCAAATTATTAAACCATTCTCTGTAGCCATCCTTCTCAACATGTGTTTGAAAGAGCATCTTGAGAGACTCAGAGCTCTTTGTGCATTGCAAATGTGCTCTCCAGTAGAACATTTTGTCTTTTTCCATTTAAATAAATATCTCTTCATAAATAAGTCTTCAGTGTTAGGACTCTTACATCATTTAGACATTCCATCTTTTTATAAGACCTCAACTTTTCTTCAATATTTTTCTTTTTTTAATGTCAGTTACAGGCAGTTCTAGCTCTTTATGAATAAAATGATCATTTTTATTCTACCCGCTTTTGGTTTCTTACAAATAACTGAAATAATTAGAAGAGTAGCTAATGGGTTTTCTTTGCTTTTCAGAAAATGAATCAAGCTAAAGTCACCTGAGATTTTTTTTTTTTACATTCATTTCCTTTTCTACTTTAAAGTGAGAAGCTGAATTTGCCTTCTACTTTTTCTTAAAGTGGATATGTGTAGGTGCATATAAATATGTATGCATACTCACTAACTTTGGTGGGTGGACTTGCAAGGTAGCTTTAGAAATAGGGAATTAATTTCTCTACAAAATTTTGAGTTTTTTTGGGGGGGAGCAGATCTAACAGCTCTGATATTTTAGGTGTGATATATGAGATGCTTTTTATTGTTGTTGTTTAGTTTAGTTTTTTGAAATAAATTTTGTCCTTGTCCTAAGGTGTATTGACAACAAGTGAATTTTCAAGTGTTTGAACTCTCAATCAAAAGCTTCATATTTCTGTTACTAGTATAGTTTGGCCTTTTTAATTTTTTTTTTCTTTCTCTCAGATAGTTCACTTATATCTCATTTTCAAGATACAAGATTTTATGCCAATTTCCACCTTCTGTAGAAAATTAGATACAATTCTACTTAGGCTATAGGAATCATGTTTTCATAAGCATGCATATTTGCAAGTCAACATACTTTCAATATGAAATGCAAAATTCAAAAATCATTTGAAGCTTTTTTATATACATTAAGGAATAAATAAAATGCTAAGTTGTATCTTTAAAAATCATTGACTAGTCACTCCCAAGGCTTAACTAAATCCCCTAAGTCCTTGCACATAGGCTTAACTCTGCAGGCATGTAAAGTCCTATAGATTGTGTGGGGTGGCATGCATTCATTGGAGATAAAAAGGGAATACTTTAATGAGGCGTCTGCTTTTTTACTTTCTGTGAGAACTTAGGAAGCAGCTAGACCAGCACAGGAGAATTGAATCCCAACATTGTGATGCTGGATGGAAAATACTTTTTAACTCAGTCCAAACTGAAGTCTAGTGTTTTTCCTTGATCTTGAGTGTTGAATGGGCTGTTGGTATTTGACCTCTCATGTAGTACAGAAGGGGAAATAAGGTAATGCAAGTCCTAGAGAACAAGAGAAGGCATCCTTCTCTGCATACCTCAATGAATATACAGTCCTTGTTTTTGTTTTGCCTTTTTAAATTTATTTATTCCTTTTTGGTATTTCTGCATTTGAAAAATAACATTTGAACTTAATATTTTGGAATGGTAGAGATAGTGTCACTATGTACAGGAGTGTAAGCCCCTGTATTTTGGTCATCTAAAAATACCCTGCCCTCATATTTACCAGGTCTGTTGTTTGGCCCTACAGAGCCCAAGATCATTGAAATGAGAACTTCCTTATTAATGCAATGGTGAAATTGTTAAGTTGATTAGGTGAGGACACACTCATTCCCAACCAGAATTTGCCAAGGGGCTGCTGAAGGAGAATCCCAGAGGAAAATAAGCTACTGTCACCAGAAACTCTTCTAGAGAAGTATTTATGGCATAGGTACCTCCACAGCTGCTGACCTTGCTGTCTCTGTGGCTATTCTTGCCGTGTGCTGCCACCATCCCAGACAGGGGCCAGTGATAGTTCTTACTCAGCCAAGTTCTGAACAGCATGTAATATCTTCAGGTATCTAATATCAATATCAAGAGCAGGTGATGTCTTGTTGACTGGCGTGCCCACGGTTGCAAATGGATATAGTTTATTAGAGTTTGATCTGATCTTTACAAGCGTGTGGAATGTTTGTTGAAGCTGTATGATACAGAATTACAGGTTTACTTATTTGTCTGTTTCTGTTGGAGAGGTGATTGTAGCATCAGGTGATTTTTTGTTTGGTTGATTTTGATGATTTTTTTTTTGTGTGGCTTTTCTAACTTCAGGAAATGTTGGGATCGATGAGCATTTTGCTGGAAACCAGAAAATCTTTTGACCTTTGTTGAACCAGTTGCTCAAATATCTTCTAAAACCACCCATCTTGATTGTCATAAACATTTTTTTTTTCTTTAAGTTGCATATTCAGCCCTCAGAGATCACACAATTTCATCTGCATTTGTTAGTTTGAACTCATTTTCTCAAGGAAGCAGATTTGGCGTAATTGCACTATCTGTATTTTTGTCACCATCAGCTTTGCACCCCAATAACGTTTGAACACCCTGGCCAATTTCAGGCCCCTTTGCTAGAAGCAGACATCTCAAAGACGTATCACTTGATATGAAAGAGTTCTCACAAAAATCTGTGTCTGAGTGGAAGACAGAGATCCAAATTTCTGCCCCGCGAAGGAAAAGGCTACAGCATAAATTGAGCTGCCACTCACGAGTGCGGCCTGCCAGCCACATGCACATTTTGGCTGGCTGTTCAGGACATGCACAGCTTGAGCAAGTTATATTTATTGCGTGACCTGTGTGCCAGTCTACAGCCAGGAGAGGTGGGAGGGTGCTGGGGGAAAGGGGGGGAAAGGGAGGGACAGATGGGGGTACAGAACGAATCTGGGAGCTTAGGGAGAGCTGGTATATATGGGAGTAACTGGACGTATCTTGGGGAGAGAGATGGGAACAAGGGATCTGCAAGAAAGCAGGCCTCCCCGTTTCTGCTCCTCATCGGGTAGCCTGTCTTCTAAACATAACGAATGTGTAATGATGCTCCTCCTAGTAGGGCAGCCTTCAGTACCAACAAGGGGGTGTCCGGAAGGTGCGGCCCAGCTCCTCACAGCCGTGCATGGTGGTGGCAGGACGCAGGACATTCAATGTAAGCCAAAACACGTCAGGTTCAGGCTGAAAGGAAGGAGAAACTTCCTCATCTTGAGGACAGCCAAGCAGTTGAGCAGGATGCTCAGAGGGGTTGTGCAGGCTCCATCCATGGCGATTTTCAAGACCTGACTGGTCTGACCTCAGGGCTGACCCTGCTCGGAGCAGCTTGGACTGGGGGCCTCTCAAAGTCCGTTCCAACCTGAATTAGCCCCTACTTTAGAAAAAACAAACAAAAAAATGCTGCAGAAAAGTACCTCACTGGAATTTTGGATTGACTGTACAGATTGGGGCTGTTCCATTCACTACTAGGCTTTTATGCTAAGCATGCTAGGAATATGTATTGACCCCTGCCTTAAAAGCAGCCTTCAGTAGGCGAGCAAAATGCTTGTGGATGGATTAGTTGATTCTCAGCTTAAAAGATAAAAAAACACATTACTTTGCTTTTTTTTTTTTTAATAATAAAATTCAAACATTTTATTTTTACGAGAGATAAACGTAATTTTAGTAGGTTAAAAACTAACTCATTATTATGCATAGGCAATTCCCAGCCTGGGCCTGGATGAATTATTATTATTGTTGTTACTATTAAAGTAAGGGTAAAATACTGAAGAAAGCTGCAGATTTATAAAATATTAAATAAAGAGATGTGGCTATACAGTCTGCAGACAGGAAATGGGTTCTCGGTATTCTAATATGCACAGTTAAGGTGGTTTACTTCTGCATTCATTTCTTTTTGCTTATTTTAAAATTATATTTCCTAGCTTTTTAATATACTCCAGTCTCTGGGCTGTTCTGTGCCACTGTTTTAGGCAAATGACCTATTGGTCTTTTTAGGGAAATCTATTGATTGCAGAAGAAGTCAGTGGTGTGCCACAGCTCATTAAGGGACGTGGGTTTGGTACCAAGCCAGGCAGGTAGCTGCTCTCCAGACCATGGACCCCATGGAAGCAGAGTCTCTCCTTGCTGCACCTGGGCCCTTTGAGCCCTGTTGAGTTCCCATCTCCTCATGTGCATCCCTTCTGCTTCTCACTTCCTTACGTGAACAAACCTGTGGCACGCCCCAGGCGCGAGCCACAGCATGTCCTCGGTCTGTGTAATTAGCAGTAGAAAAGTAGTGTTTCTGCTGAAACTTTCATTATGTGCCTGAAGTGTCATGTACAGCTAGCTAGGCTAGTTGTAGAGAGCCAACCAAGAAAAATGAGAGGTCAGAGGTAGGTGCCATGCTTCCCGGATGAGGGGAGGGAGTAACAGAGCACCAGGAACTTAATCTGAGATCCATTCATCATTACTATCAATTACAGGCAGGGAGACAGCTCACTGCGAGTGAGCTTTTCAAGAGAAATTGCATGGGAACTGAACAACTGCTTGTGATGTGCGTGTTGATAACCTTCACTTCATGGGTGAAAGGAGTTTCTAGGGCCCAAGTTTCAAACCAATCTGTCTGCACGCTCTGTTTCAGGACTCTGACTCATATCTGGGAGTGGGTTAAAAGTTGTGTGAAGCAATGATTTTCCCTGCTGCCAGCCTGCCTCATCCTTCAAACAGTTAGTGCTGCTGTGCACCAGGCAGTCTGTGGAGCAGCTCCTGAGCTACTGTGATGAACCAAGCCTCGCTCCAGAGGCTTGATATTGGAGCACCCCAAAGCCAAAGCACTCAGTTTTGCCTCTGTATTTGTTCTGAGGTATCCTGCTACCACAGTAATTTTTCTACAAGAATCCAAAGTGGGCCTTTATTGTAGACCCCACGTGTTGAACACTCCAGCACTTCACGCACAGTGCTTTGTTCTGCTATTGGGTTGGTGTGTTGCTGTCGTCTCCGTTGGACTTTGGTTTTGACATTTCAATAAACAAAAATAACAGGGTCACGTTTGACTGAGATGATACCACAAGTCTGAATTTTCATTTATGCATTGATCAGTTGTTGGGAATCAGCCCAGTTCTGCTCTGAAACTGTTCTCATCAGCAGTTCATAGGGGCATGGGGCATTTCTTGCCAAATAAATAAAAAGTCATTTACAGGCATTTTCCCCCAACCACTGAGGGTCCAAAAAGTGAAACTGGGTCTCAATTTATTTTGTTTTGGTAGCTAGGACTGGATTCATCCACTCACTATTTTCAGTGCTCATTCCAATGCCGTTTATTTTGGGTCATTTCATTTTAACAAGGCCTGATCTGTCTACAGTGCGTCTATAGCAGCATGACAGGGCTACACAAGTTCATTGCTAACCAAGAGCTCAAAAAAACTAGTAAATGAGGCACAAACATGAATAACCTCAGAGAATGGAGGAAATTTTCATGTGCTTGGATTATTTTGGAAAGTTTTCTGAAATAACCAGTCTTCTGTGCTCTGTGGGTTGCTTTGCAGCGCTTGAAGTGATGGTACATGCTAGCCATGTGCTTTCGGAGCTGGTAGTGGAGTGCTCGCTGTAGGCTTACTTCAGAGTTGAGGTACTTCAAAAGCCACTGCAGATGAGAGTTTCTCTCACTCCTTAATTGAGGATCACTTTCATTTGCATTGGTGGATATTTCCATCAGATAGATTTACGTGATTTTATTTTGCTGTTTTCGTTTTCACGTTTGCTGTATGAACCATTTACATACAAATTAGATTAAGGTTACATACAAATTAGATTAAGGTTAAATAGGTCTCAGTTAAAAATGTCTTAATCAGGAAATCCTCATCAGCCAACATAAAAGCACACGCTCGTTGCCGCGCTCACGGGTAAGCATGTTCCCATTTAACATTGTAAAGGCGACAGCCTTATTACCCCATGAATGGAAGAGCCTGCCTCTTGCTTTGTCCAAGGCGAATCCTGACGACTTCTGGTTCCCCTTATGCCAGCTGACAAAGTGACTTTCCTTTTGTGTGCGTAATTAAAACCCTCAGAATTAGTGACTCGTGGAAGTGAGAAGGAAGAGCACACTGTCCCGAAAGCGGCTGCACCTATACGAGCACGTCTAAAGAGCACCAAGTAATGTTCCTGGGCACTGAGGCGTGGCTGTCTATATGCTGAAATTTTTAGCTTTCTTGAACTCCTTTTGGCCTCTGCCATTCAGTGCAGTCATAGTCAGTATCCAGGAGCAGTTCTGGTGTTAGCATCAGGTAAGGGCTGTTCTCCGTGGCTTAATGGCGTGGAAATAGCTGTCTGCATTCCCCTTGGCCTCGGTGCTGGAGAGCATTCCTAGACGTGTTTAATGTCCTCCTGCACAGGTAGCTATTAAGTCCTTATCGCAGATTAGAGGTGGAACCAGGAGCATTTCAGTGTGTGAGTAAGAAGTGTGACATTAATACTGCCGTTCTGGGACGTCCAAAGCATACTGAGGGTTTTGTAGGAAAATGTGTGTGTGTGCGTACATATACGTGGCATCCGAGTACGTGTGTACTGCGTGATGTTCTCTCACAGGGATCTTAATGTTCTCGAGGCTATAGGAGGGTATTCCTGTCTGGCAAAGCATTACAAAGTGCTCACACCAGAGAACGGAAAGTTTAAGAAGCATTTCTAAAAAAGGTCTCAATTTGGAAACTTGTTTCTGCAAGTTGAGTGTGTCACATCGAGATTGACTAATGCTCTAGGTCTTCCGGTCACAGCTCTCAAAACTTCGTGACAATTTATGAGCCATGTTGTCAAAGAGCCGGTCTCACCAAGTCCGGCCCTGCAGCTGCAGAGACAGATACACGACCTGCTAGTGCACCCTACAGTTTCCTTTTCTTGGGGAAAATGCTCCTGCTTCTTACGCTGCTCTGCTTTTGGCCAGTGTGCGGTCAGTCCTTGTAGAAGTGTGCTCCATGCCCATCTCCTCCAACACAAATCACCTCAAGGATGACTGCCCACCACCATCAACTTTCCAAAATAATCCATAATCTTCTGTTGTGTGTACTATCTCACAGCTATCTAAACCCCCTGTCTTCAGGCTGTCTCCTTTTGCTGTGCACCTTCAGATTTAGCCCCACACACTGCTACTAAATCTAGGCTCCAAAAATACCAACTCGACGTCTGTTATTTTATACCTGAATGGAAATAGTTCAAAGTTTTACTTGATGCAATAAAAACAGGAGGCAAAGTTTTATTTGATGTAATAAAAACAGGAGGCAAGAAGGCAGTGCACTGTAATAAGCATGAACGTACAAGAGAACACAAGCAGAGAGTTGCCACACAGTTATTTTTTAATATATAATGTACTTACAAGAAGTATTTCTCTTAAAGGAGGTTTAAATTTACTATTCATAATGTAATGTAATTCATAAAAACATTTATGGTATGGTAACACTGGGCACCCAAGCCAAGATACCGTGAGAGGCAATTCAGGCAGCCTGGATAATACGCAGACTATTAATTGTATAGCAGTGATCTGTACTTAACAATGAAAGTGCCATCAACAATTTTCAAAGCCTTTCTCCTTGTCCGTGGCTAATACCCTTAACAATCAGTCAGAGGCAGTGGGCTGAGGCAGAGCTCAAGGCCATCGGCTCCTCCCAGCCTGCTACACGGTTCCCAGGAAACACCCTGCATTTCATTACTGCTCGCTTAGCTTGTGGTGTAATATTGTGCTGCAGGGCATTAAGCTATCATCAAAAGCAATAGACCAATTAGTGTGACTTCTTTTTCCAGGGTCGTTGTACAAGGGAGAACTGCAAGTACCTTCATCCACCAACACATTTAAAAACTCAACTGGAAATCAATGGCAGGAACAACTTAATCCAACAAAAAACTGCTGCAGCAATGCTTGCCCAGCAAATGCAGTTTATGTTTCCAGGAACACCACTACAGCCAGTGGTAAGTTTATTTCTCTGGCGGTGTTATTGGTAAGTAAGTTAAGGTAGAAGACTATATTGACCCACAAAAGCTCTCTAAAGTAGTATCGATAAAAATAATCACCGTCTGTTGATTTAGGGAACTGCTGAGATGCTGGAAATATTTTCATTTATATTTGCATTTGAAGAGATGAAGGAGTGTTGCTGGAGATTTGATACCTTTTTTATCCTAGACTCACTCGCTTTTTTTTCTCCCCCCCTTTTTTTCCTTCATTCAGTTCTTGTTAGGTTCTGTCTAGATTTGCAAGGATTTTACCTATAATATCTCTGGGGGTGTAAAGTTGTATAATAATAATTTGTTAGTAAGTTATTTGAGTAGGACTGCAAAGTTCCCCTCTCAGGAGCCTGTGAATTTGAGTAGCTTCAAGCAGTATTTAATCCCAATACCAGGAAAAAAGGATAATGTCATTCTGGGTAATTATTTCTTTCTCTCTTATAATCTGGTGTGTCCCAAAATAAGAACTGATGATACGTCCACCTACAAACTCGGTGTTTTATTTTAAGGTAATTCATATGGTACCTGGAACACTTCAAATCCAGAAGGTGACATAAAAATAGGGTCCTGCAGGAACAAGCAGCGGCTTTGGGCTATACATGAAAATGATGGATTGCTGTGGGCTGCCTTTGCAGTTCAGCTCTTCATTGCACCAGACTTCCAAAGACACGAAATCTGAACAAGACTTTTCACATATGGCGGCTAATGATATTTTCTCAAATTGAATGCCCACTGTAAGGCACTGGAGTGGGATTTCTTTCTCTAACTTGAGGCGTCTACAGCATTGGCATCAAATTTTGTGCTGGGCTTCCTAAATCCTATGATAGTTTATCAAAAGAAGTAGGCACTTCTAATTACCATTCACTTGGCTTCTTGCAGAAATCTGCATTCAGATTATATGGTTTAGTTTCTTTTAAGTGCCTTTGTCTTTCCATGGACTGTCAAAGGAGATAAGTATAACCATCTCAGGTTAGGACATCTGTATTTGGCTACATTAACTGACCCCAGATGCCTGGTTTTACACTTGAAACATCTTCTGTAAGGTGGAAGGCATGAGCAAAAAATGGGTGTCAGGAGTCCCTGAGATTCAGGTACATGTTTATCAGCTTTCCATATGTATGGAAGATGTATCTTGATATATTGTCATAACATGTTTTGGTATTTCCTGATTTTCTACTGCTTAAGTTTTCACCAAAAAAAGTTTTCATGGAATAATAAAATGATTCCACTTCTTGGTATTATGAATAAAAATTGGAAATGGCAAAATCATGCTTTTTACTACTCATTCATTTTATCATTTGAACTTCACAATTTCATTGAAGTAATGCCTTCTGTACTGATGGCTGTGATAAACGTGGAGAGTTTTATTTCTCTGTCATGCATAAATTGCCTGATTAAGATGACTCAGCCTTGACCAAATGGATAAAATGTAGAAGAAAATTCCATAGAAGTCATTTGACATGTAGATTTATTCTTAAAATTGTATCTGATACAAAGATGGTATTTATATTTTACATAACACATACTGTCCCTAAAATAGTTGAACCATTGTTTCATATAAATCTTCAGTATAGTGCTCAAAATAATTTAGCTCACTCTTGGCATATAAACCATGCTATTTGATATCGAGCAGTTTTGATCTCTGATAAAAACAGAGCATTATTCACTTCTAACTCTCTAGGGCAAATAGATGCCATTTCCGTACAGTGGGCTATCTTGGCTACTGTGCTGCTCTCAGCATCTTCTTGGTACTAACTGAAACTTCGTTATAATTTAGTAAAAAAAAACACAAACAAACAAAAACTAGAAGTAAACCTTCTAGCTTGTGTGCTTTCTCTTGCATATTTTCTGGGTAATTTGTGTTGTTGGCTTCCCTTCTCCAGCCAAGGGTATCCAGGCCACCTTGATGAGAAAAGCCTTCCTCTTTCATTAAGTGTTTTTAAGTCTTCCTAAGTCTCTCTCTAGTGCTCAGCTATTCCGTGGTTCTTTTGGTTCTTTTTTTTTCTTTTTTTTTTTTTTTTTACTCCGGGGACTTAACTCATGACAAAGCTAATGTCATATTTGTACTATTTCTGCAGAGTTTTGCGTTTATAATCATAATTATTTCTCATTATAGCTTCACTCTCTTGAGTAAACATCTGCTCTGCAGAACTAAATCACTTGCCAGTCATGACCGTGGTCTGACCATGGTGATGTTCTGCTTCCACCCCCCTTGGAGCTGGTGGTGACAAACCCACTCTTCTGCCTTGGTAGGGCTGGGTTTTAGCACTACACGAGTGCTCTTTCTTCTGGTTGTGACTTCACTGACGTGCTCTAGGGAGGCATGAAACAGATTTTTAGACCCTTATCATTCCTTCCAATCAACCTTTTTTTTTTTTTTTTTGTAAGATGAACTCAAGCTAAGGCTGAGTAATCCTTTTCTAAATACTGTGTCCAGCTGAGATTATAATATTTATTCTGCTTGCCACTGGTGACAGCTGAGCACACAAACATTTGCAAAGGTGAGACTTTTTGATGTGTGAGCCATAGCAACTCCTACAATGACAGGAGGTGGCTGAATACAGCATGCAAAGAGACGGAAGTTACATGCCAAAGAGTTCATTATTTATAGTCTTACTAGAAATAAGGATTTAATACAGTTAATAATGCTTCACCTGTGAAATTTGGTACTTTGAAAAAATAGCCTGTTTTCAAAGGAAAGCAGGTATTGAGAAAAAGCAATAAAGTTATCTTATTTCAACTTTTTGATGTGTAAATAAGTCTGCAATATAAGCTGGGACTCCATAGAGATTCAGGTTCACAGTGGGACTTCCTTTGCAATGGCAGCCTCTTTTCCAATAGCAGAGCTACAATGTGCAGTTCCTAGTATGCAGCTGGAATGTGTTACGTGATTAAAAGAAGAGAATATGCTGTGTGTTTTGCCAGCTGCTTGAGATTTTTTGATTAAGAAAATGAATCGGCGCCAGGGAGAACATGCAAAAGACAACTAATAAGCTCTTGATTAAGGGTTTTTTCATCTTGGTCTGTGTTTTCATTTTGCAGCCCACATTTCCAGTGGGTCCCACAATAGGAACGAACACGGCTATTAGCTTTGCTCCTTACCTAACGCCAGTAACACCAGGAGTTGGCTTAGTCCCGACTGAGATCCTACCCACGCCGCCTGTCATTGTTCCTGGAAGTCCACCGGTTTCAGTCCCTGGTTCAACTGCTACTCAGAAACTCCTCAGGACTGATAAACTGGAGGTATTGTGGACACCACCGTGACTAGAAATGCAATTCTCTGTCAAGCTGTAGGGAAGCTCCTGGCGGAGAAAAAGCATTATTTTAGAAACTATGCTTAAATGTAGTTGCTCAAAGTATAGACATCATAACTAGACAGAATTCCTACACTTGCAGCCAGTGGTAATTAAACACATTTATAAGGTAGTGCATTTGCTCAAATTTGATACACAGAAATCAACATGAAGATTCATCTTTCTTAAACTTCATCTCTTCAAATATACCTCAAGTTTGCATGCCCGTAAAGGTATGCTTTGGTGAAATACCTAGCAAGCACATTGTCATTGCAGTGTTAACTCTGTCCTGCAGTATTATTTCTGTCCTGATTTTTATTAATCAGTAGTAGGGGAAGTTTTTAGCCTTGAGCTACTGATGGAGATGTTGAATGTTACAAACCTTGGAGCAGACTGAGCAGGCAAACCCCCAGTGATGTGCAGAGCCTCCTTGGAGCTGGTGGATCCCTGCACAACCAAGCTCGGTGGAAGCTGTGGCCCAAGTAGTCTACAGGACATTTCTCCTTAGAAAAATCAGCTTGTCCATTCTGTCCATTTAATTATTTTTTTAAGGAGGCTCTCCACTTTGTTTGTAGACTCTCTTCCCCAGTATCAGCAAGAGGAACTGCTTCCCTACCAGCGAAACTGCAAGATTATGTACTACAGTTAGAAAGGGACTGAACATTTTGTGAACCTCAGCTACTTTAGCAGGGGCAGTTGCTTCAGAAAGAATCCTTCCCAGCTGTTTTCTAAACAGGAAAAGGAGGGACATTTGGGAATGTTTCTGTTCTGAGTCCATTTAGCCACCATACCACAAAGCTACCTGAGGAGCCCAATGCGCAAGGGTAAAAGTAGGCATGTTTCCCTCTCCCAGAAGAAGATAATGGGTTTATTAAATCAGATTCACTGATCTCACCGGGGAAGGGGATGGTCCTTTCTGGGGGGACGTGGGCTCTCCCTGCCGTTTCGGGTTGCAACCAGTGTTGTTTTGCACGTAGGTGTGCAGGGAGTTCCAGCGGGGCAACTGTGCGCGTGGAGAGACTGATTGCCGCTTTGCACATCCGGCAGACAGCACAATGATTGACACAAACGACAACACCGTAACCGTGTGTATGGATTACATAAAAGGTCGTTGCATGAGGGAGAAATGCAAGTATTTTCACCCTCCTGCACATTTGCAGGCCAAAATCAAAGCGGCGCAACACCAAGCCAACCAGGCTGCGGTGGCAGCCCAGGCAGCTGCGGCAGCTGCGACTGTGATGGTAAGTGCTGGCATATATGGCTGCTTTTCTTGACAGAAGCTCTTTGATGCCTATTTTGCTTCAATTTAATGCTGTTTGCTTATACTTTCTTTTTCCCTTTTGCTTTTTTTTTTTTTTTGTAAAAAGATAAGAAATGATAAAATTGCTAGTATTGCTTGATGGGAGGAAGCGCTCTTTTTCTTCATTCCCGTATTTGAATGCTGTATTTCTATTCAAGACAGTGAAGCAAATGACACTCTATACCACTTCTGTTCTCTGCCTTGATTATATGTTAAATTTGCCCCTCATATTTCCAAGCAGAAATAAAATCGTTCAATGTCCATTGGAAAACAGGGGCAGCTATGCTGGTTTAGCTCTGAAAACAGATACACAAACAGATGTAGATGTGGAAATTTGGAAGAAAAGGAAGAAAAGCAAAGAGACATTTTTTGCTTTGGAGGTTGGTACTAGAAGAGACCTGTATTAAGATGTCATTCAGTTAGATACCTGAGCCTGACCCAGACACCTTGGTCCCACCTCAGAGGCAGTGGAGAAAAACCTGCACGTTCATCTGTGCTGTTCATCCGAACCACCGCTGCAGGATGAGGAAGAATTGTCTCTGTAGATCTTTCCCCACTGCCTAAGAAGTGTTGACTATATCTTTTTGAACTTTGGGTAGGTGAGATGAGTCTCATGCTGAGACCTGTCTTACCTCTCCCACTGACAAGGCAAGTTACTTGAACCTCTCTATGCTACCTCTTTATTTTCTATTAGAATAATGGTGTTAAAAAGTAGGTAACTAAAATGGGAATAGTTAGGAAAAAGCAGAGTGAGTGTAGTGAGGAAAAAAAAAAAAAAGAGATTGAGGTCTTTCTATTTTCAGAAATGTTAAGCTCTTACTGAAAGCTGTTCAGACAAGTCAGCCCATCCTTTTACCAGTATTGGTTATCTCTTATGGTTGCTACCAGGAAAGTTGTTATATTTAAGTGAAGTGGCATTGATAAAGTTAAATAAATCAAGCACACAGGATTTGTCTTGGGAGACAAAATTGCTGGCAGTAAATCAAAGAATCATTGTCCTCATTGCTGGCACTGGAGGAATAATTAAGCAGATGTGGTTTGTGGACTTGTGGGCAGTGCATACAATAGTCATAGACAATACAGTTATTCTCTGGGTAAGGAGCCTACCAGAAACACAATACAGTACAGTATATAACTACCCCAAGCTATTGTATTTAGCAAATGAGCAAAGACCAGACTTTTTGAGGAACAAAGGATAAGTTATGCAAGAAAGTAAACCTCCAAACAGAAGAAAAATTCGTAAGTTGTAAATTCTCTCTCTTATAGTTTCCCAGTTACTGTTTCACGTGATGATTTTTAGTTAAACTTTCCTGTGCTTGCGGAAATTGAATACCATCTGGAAATTAAAGCAGAGGAGATTGTATTTTTATTCTAATTAGCTTCTATTGTGCAATATTTATTGACCATTTAGAGAATGTAATATTTCTAGACAGAATATTAAAGAAGAAAGGAGAGAGATGAGGGGATTAAATTTTTGTGTGTGTGTGTGTGTGCTTCAGTAATGGTTGGATTGATGTCCTGTGATTTTAAATAAGCCATAATTGGAGTTGCATTAGCCTCAAAGCAAGATGAAGCATATTTGGAAAGACAGAACTGAAATGTTAGCATTCTGATGTCATGGAGGAAGAAGGCTGGGACCTGTAATACAGGGTAACTTTTTGAAGAAAAATACATACAAAATATTTTCATGGAATATTCAGACTACCAAACAGAAAAGATTATTTTCAATCCAACTCTTTTTTATTTAATGTAGATGTGAAACAATCAGATAAAGTGAATGAAAAATCACCAGAATGACAACAACAAAAATACATGAAAAACATAGAAGAGACGCATGCCTGCAAGGCTTCCCAAAAATGAACATGAATACTCAATTGCATCTTGAGAGAAAAAATAAGGCAGAAATATGAATGCTTAGCTATAGTACTCACTTGGAGGTTGCTCCCAGGTTGAACTGTGTCTAAGAGGTTTTCCTTCCTGGGGGAGCTGTCTGCACTGCTCTGGTCCAGAGGGTATTCTTGGAGGTGAGCTTTGTGGATGGGGTTATAGCATCAGAGGCAGAACTTGTAAGAACATTGAAGGTCAATGAAGCTTGCAGTCTGGTACCAGAAAATACCCTGCCTGTATTTCTGTACACTAAAGTTTAGGAAGTTTTGCTCGGATGTCTTAGGTGACCCTCATAATATGAACTAAAAAGAAAGGAGAAAGGCACTGTGACAGAGGCTATAAACCACATACAGCATAAATCCAAAGCTCATTAGAGGACAGTCATCCATCATTGTACTCAGGGAGCTGCAGGTATTCATGTGGAGCATCAGAGAGCATGGAAAGTCACAGAATAATGTACAGCCTAAATTAAAACATGAACTGATAGCTGAGGTTGGAACGGACCTGTGGAGACTGTCTAGCCCACCCTCCCTGCTCTAATAGGATGAGCTAGAGCAGACTGCCCAGGATCATGCCTAGTTGGCTTTTGAATGTCTCCAAGGATGAAGACTCTACAACTTCTTTTGGCAACATACTCCATGATTAAATCATGATTACAGTAAAATTTTTGTTAAGTTATATTAAAACAAAATATTCTGTAGTTCAGTTTGTTCTCGTTGCCTCTTACCTTGTCACTGGGCACCACTGAAAAGAGCCTAGCTCCATCTTTACTCCCCTATTTTATTATACACGCTGTTGAAATCCCCCTGCATCTTTTCTTCTGATCAGTTCAAGGTCTCTCAGCATTTGCTCATATGAGAGAAGCTTCAGTCCCTCCATCACCTCTAACAGACTACTTCTAGTATGTCCATTTCTTTCTTGCACTGGGAGCCCAGACCTGGACATGGCAAGGCATATGTGGCCTCACCAGAGCTGAGGGGAAGGATAACCTCCTTCGGTTGGTTGATCATGATGCTCTTCCCAGTGCAGCCCAGGACACAGCAGCCCAAGACACTGTTGGCTGCCTTTGCTGCAAGGGCACAGTGCAGATTCATGTTCAGCTTGGTGTCCACCAGGACCCTAAGAACCTTTTCTACTAAGCTGCTTTCCAGCTGGGTAGCCCCCAGCATGTACTTCTGGCTGTGGCTGTTCTTCCCCAGGTGCTTGATGTGTTATTTCCCTTTTTCGAACATGAGGTTCCTCTTTGCCCATTTCTCCAACCTGTCCAGATCCCTCTGAATGGCAACACAACTGTCTACTATATCAATCACTCCTCCCAGTTTTATACCACTGTTGACTGGGCTCAGGCTGGGTGTTATGTTGTTGATCACAGCCCTTTGATCCTGTCAGCTGAGACAATTTTCAATCCACCTTACCCCTTCCACTTATTTAGCGTATACCAAATGAGTTTGTGAAAGTGAAATGGGAGACAGTGTAGAAAACCTTCCTGAAGTCAAGAGAAACAACATCCATTGTTCTCCCCTCATCTACCAAGCCAGTCTCGTAGAAGGCAATCAGGTTGGTTAAGCACAATTTCCACTTTGTAAATCTATGCTGGCTAGTCCCCATCAATTTCTTGGCTCCCATGTGTTTGGAGGTGGTTTTCAGGAGGATTTGCTCCATCACCTTCCCAGACATTGAGGGAAGGCTGACTGACCTGTCGTTCCTTTCTTTCCCGTTTTGAAGATAGGAGTGTCATTTACTTTCTTCAGCACCCATTGGTGCATCTTATCTCAGGTCCTGTAGACATCCAGTTTGTATAAAGGTTCCATAACTTGATCCTCTTCCACCAAGGGTAAATCCTCCTCACTCCAAACTTTCCCACTGGTCTCAAGGACCCATGATTCCCGTAGGCCAGTCTTACCAGTAAAGACTGAGGTGAAGCAGACATTCATACCTCAGCCTTTTCTGTGTCTTGTGCCACCAGGTCACCTGCCCCGTTCAGCAGCAGCCTGCATTTTCCTCAGTCTTCCTTTTGCTGCTGATGCACCTGTAGAAGCCCTTCTTATCACCTTTCATATCTCTTGCCAGATTCAACTCCAGGTGAGATTTGGCTCTCCTAAACCATCCCTGCATGCTGAGGATGCCCCTATGGGTCATCTCTTCACTTCTTGTGTGCTTCTCTTCTTTATGTTTAAGCTTAGTCAGGAGCTCCTTGCTCATCCATGCAGTTGTGCGTATCATGCTCATATTCCAGGATGCATTATAGCATACAGGTGTGACATACAACAGAAAAATATTATGCCTCAGACAGTTTGATAATTTTTATTATTATCTTTATCTGCTTTCCATAGCATTTTCCTATCCAGTCTGTAACTGTTTATTTTTTGGTTGTTAGTTACGTAGGAGCTTAAATGTTGAGGAGTTTAGCTGACGGAACAGAAAGAATCAAAAGAAGCTTTTACCATCAGGACAAAATCAAACATTAAGGTGGGAGAGAGGAGTGAATAGGCAGTCTGAGAGCTTAAAAAGAGGGAGAGACTACATGGAAACAAGGTTGAAGGTCTAGAAACAGATCAATTTAAATCTTTTGGATTGAACTTGGTATGGAAGATGAGATGAAAGCCAGCAAAAAGCTTCAAAGTAGGGAACTAAGGGCAGAAGAGCATGGAGAAGAGGTGGAGAAAGGCAATCAGAAATAGAGATAATAAGTAAACAAGTGAGATCAGATAAGATGTGGTTTGGGATAATAAAAGTAATTAACTGAAATGCTCTACTCTTCTTGATGTTGGTTTGAATTTATGGGCTTCATCATCACATAAAGCTAAATTCAGTTGTAATACTTCCCCTCCATGTAACTTCCATCAGTGGTGGATGCAGAGTGGGTCTGAGGTTGTGTTAGCTTACCGGAGCGATGTCCCCCGTGGTGGGTACCATACATCAGTGGCACAGCACAGCACCGTGCTTAGATGCAAGAATGCTATCCACATCCTCACTTGGCATCAGGTGTTTCTTGTTATATCCAAGTCTTGATCCAGACAGATGAGCAGATCCTCCTGTAGATTAGGTATATAAAATCCAGAAATGTGCTGCAGGAGAGTTGAGGAAGGAGCCATGAATCTTCATGCAACATAGCTGCAACAGAGCTGTGAATGAGGAAAGCAAGGGCTACCCTGCAAAATACCCTGTTGGCACCAGCTAATACCATGACCATAAGCTATTTGTAGGTGTTTTGTGCCTTGTCCTCTTTTTTATACTTTTGTTCCACATTTCCACATACTGATGTCAAGATGGACATAATCAGCATATCCTAAAAAGAGCTAAATATCAGCATATACGTTTTAAAAAGGAAAAAATCTGATTTATAAGTAAATAATCCTTTTTTTTTTTTTCTGAAGGTTTGTAAACATTATTTGCACTACAAAACTCAAAAGTGATATTTTATATGAAAAAAATTAAAAGAATGTCATCGTATCAGCCATAGGTTTAATCTTACAATGAAAATATACATAAATTTATATGTCTATGTACTATGCCTACATATTTTCTTTAAATTTTTTAATAATGTTGAACTAGTATCCTAAGTCATACTTTAATGTTCACTTTTAAGCCGGGAGCAGTGTTTTCACTCCCTGCTCCCCAAGCTGGTACTGAAGGTTGTAGCGAAATTTAGAAAACATGTTTTAAATTCTGAAAGGCTGTTTTTTTTCCTCTCAATGTAATGTGGTAAGTCACAAGGAAAAAAAATACAAAAATGACCCACTTGTAGGGAAAAAAATAAGGAATTAATGATAAGTTAGTGTAAGACATATTATGTATTCTGTATGGAAGAGGAGAACCTCTCGTTTTGAATCCCAAACTTAGTGAATTACGTGGTTTCATTACCTAAGACCCTCACCTTGCAAGCTCAAGCATCGGTAGCATTTGTAATGCATTACAACTTTCCCTAGTGCTTTGGATTGGAAAATTTAGCGTTCAAAATTGATTTTGTTTGCAAATTTGACTCAACTAACTTATCAGAAATTCTTGTAGGAGTATCCTTAAAACTCTCTGCATCTCTGTGAAGTGTTTATAAAATGCTTAATAGTGTCTGCAAGCTGCTGTTTTACTCAACTTTCCTGAATTTCAAACATCTATATTTTACTCTCTTATATGCTTTTAACTAAGGTATAGTAGATGCGTTTTTGCTTCAGTACTAATTCGAAAGTGTAATATTCATTTCTTTAGAAGACATTTTTGTTGTTGTGCATGCCTAGTGTTTTTTGTATGTTGTATATTGCATTCAGAATATTTTTTTCCTTCTCACCTATCCACAATGCAATGCCGTTCCCATGACGCACCTCTGCTTGCTGTTTACCTGTATGTTAATTCGCTTGAATCCCATTGGCCCACTGCCATCATGTGCTCGCTGCCTGTTATTAAAAGACTCAGTCGACTGCCAAAGCAATGAAGCGACCTCTCGAAGCAACTGTAGACCTGGTACTTTGACCTTTCACCTTTTGCTTTGCATGTAGCTTTTTTCGGAGAAGCAACTAATGAAATTTGTACCGCTTTCTTTTGAACATCAACCAGAAATGATTTCACATACTCTTAATTTACCGGAAACTCGGTACCGTATTTATCCATCTCATTCTCATACGTAATAAACGCAGACGATTTAGTTTGGTTCCTAACATGGTTTCATTTTTAAATACCTCCTCATAAAAAGTCGAATTGAGATAAAACTGCTTTTGTAATTGAAAACGCTTAACATAATCCATTAATCTATATAATAATAGGAAACAATACTTAAATTAAAAGAACATACTTGGCAATGAAACACAAGTGGTTTTTTCTCCCTATAATATTTGAAAGCCTATTTAAAGGAAATGCCATTTTCGTTGCTTTAAAGGCCTTTCTTTTCAGTAGTTGTGCTGCTACAGTTTTAGGTTAATAGTACCATGCTTTTGCTATCAATAACAAAATTTCACTCATTTTACATTGCTGTGCTTTGAGTTAATATGCATGGCAAGGCATCTTTAGCCGCTTTAAAAATAATAAGTTTTTGTACTTTTGTATATGTTGCAGACAATGCCTTAGAAATTACGCTGTTTTAACTAACTTTCTTATTTACAGGCCTTTCCTCCTGGTGTTCTTCACCCTTTACCAAAGAGACAAGCACTTGAAAAAAGCAATGGTGCCAGTGCCGTTTTCAATCCCAGTGTCTTGCACTACCAACAGGCTCTTGCCAATGCTCAGTTGCAGCAACATGCAGCGTTTATCCCCACAGGTATGTTGCACCCGCACTGACCCCAGGTTGTGTAGGGTAGCCTCTACGTCAGCCAGTTGCGCTTAAGGAAAGGTTTTATTACGCTCCCCGCCCTGCTTGAGATGAGGCCTGCATAGTTATTTCCACGCTGGTTTAATTCCTTCTGCAAAGTGTGAGGGTTCAAGCTGAAATCCTGGCACGCCGTTAGGCTGCTTTCCATTTTCATAGCCTCCGTCATCATCGCCCACAGTTCACCCTTTTTTCTTACATTGATTTGGCTGTATTTTGACTTGACCTGCCAGAGCTTTCCCAGGGAATGAGAGGGCAGAATGCTGCTGGGAAAATGCTGGGAAAAGCTTAGCGCCTTGGAGATGCCACGGGTGTCCCTTCATGGCACCTCTGCTGCTGCTCTGCAGCAGGGTGAGAACAGGTGCACCAGCACGAGCCTTCTGCTCATACCTGCACAGGAGCATCCTCAAAACAAATTGCTCCCCGCCTCGGCACTAAAGGGGCTTGGAGGCATCAGGTTTGTTCTCATGGCCTTCCTTTTGTCATGCTACCAGTACTTTTCCTAGCATTTGCAGCTAATAGCTGAGGTTGTAGTTCTTCGTCCGGGCGAGCCAAAGGTGAGAGGACGCGCTTTGCATGTCAGTGAGCAGAAGCCTGTGAGATCCGATCATCCAGAGGCTTGAGCTGCACCACGGTGCTGGTGCTGGGGCTCCTCCTCAACACCACAAAAGAAGAAAAGCACTTGGTATTTGCATAAACAGTGACACCAGAATCCCTTAAATTATGTCAGTCGCCCCTGCTCCGAACTTGCTGCAGCTGAACATCCTCTCTAAGGAACGATGTGATGTGGTCTGCGGTTGACAAATAGCATGTTCTGGTATCAGAACGTGATCGTGGAGAACGGTCAGAAGCCTTTACAACAACATGTTTGCAAATGCACTTAACACTTCAACAACGTTATTTTAGTTTATAGAAATAATGCTGGTTATAACAGGGAATGAAACACAACACGCGAGGATTGCCCAATCTATCAGCATCCCCGTATGTCTCTGAGGATGAAAACAAACACAGATGGCATTGACTTCATGAGATTTTGCTATAAGGCCTGAGTAACAACCTTGGAGCCTGCCCCTGTGTGTTGATAAGAGCAAGTTATAGAATGCTGTATTTTTAGCACACTCGTGCACCAGCATATCTGTGGCAGAAAACATACAGACATTTATGGGAGTATTTGAAAAAAAATGTGAGACTGCCTATTTGGACATGAATGGAAGACTGCCCTGTGCTTAACGATGTAGAAATTTATTGTATATCATAACCCTAACAATTTGTACTGAGATGCATTACTCCTTCTCTTAAGCACTCCCTTTCAGGGCTTATCACTATTGTAAGGAACTGCCATAGACTTTAAATTAACTATGCAAAATAGTTTAAACTTTTTTTTCAGTGAAATAGCGTTTGGATATTTTCCACATTTTTGAGTGCTCATGATTCCTTAATTAGCTCATTCTTTGTGCCATTGATTCTTTAATTAGCTCATTCTTTGTGCCATTTATTGTCCATCCCTCTTTCTGGTTAATGGCTGTAATTACAGTAGTACCTTATAAATTTCTGATGGTAGAAAGGCTGGATCTTGGAACCAAACCTTAAGGGCCAGATTGTTGGCAAGCCCAAAAAAAGCGCTCAAAAAGGAAGAGAGGGAGAGATAACAAAGCAGACGGAGCCCAGGCCTGGAGTGGAAAACCTTTCTCAAGGTGTTGAACCTCCTGCTCTTTGTGAACACCATTAGGGCATTAGGGAGAGGAGTGAGGTGTGGGAGGAGGCTAGAAAGAGGTAACCTGCTCTATATGAGTGGGTGTAAAGTGCTTTTTGTTAAAGACAGTTTATCCAATATTCCCGTGTTTCCTGGGAGGTCCAAGAGGAGGTTGGATTTGGTGGGTACGAGGCCTGTCATGTCACCTGGCCCTAAGGAGCAATGCATGACGTTATCTGTTGGGTTTTAAATGACAATGTGATATTTTCTGAACTGGTATAATTTTCAAATGTGTTCCTTGTGTGTGTGTGTTCGTGTGTGTTAAAAAAGTTAACTTTTAAGACAAGTTTTGCTGCTGGAATATATATAAAACGTAATTGTTTTATATAACCTCTCTGCTTTCTTAACCACTTGCTCCCCTAATAAAACGTGTGGGGCTTCACTGAGCATGGCTTACCTTCAAATTTTTGCACTTCCCATGTTTTACATCAGTTTGATTGCTTCATCACCTCTCCTTCTTGTCTGGTGAACGATCTCAAAACAACAGATCTTCTCTCTCCTCTCCTCCCATTGCTGTTCGTTAGCGTTTTTATGGCCGCTAGACTAGGAACCGTGTGTGTTCTCTGGGGGTTGTTCTTTGGTAAGGTCATTCATAGTTATGCTGCTGCTGCTGTGATGGGCGGGGAAGAGGCTGCTGTAATAATTAAACAGGAATACAGGAAGCATATTTGATTCTATATCAAATATGTGTGTACGTGGCGGTAGTCTCCTTGCCTCCTCACCTTCACCAGCTTGCTATATGCACGGTACTGAAAACACGTTGTTTTTTTTTTGTTTGTTTGTTTGATTGATTGATTTTTTATTTTTCATTTTGTCTTTTTAGAAAGGCTAAAGGTGGACTCAGCACCAAAGCCTGTGGAACCTTTTGCTGCAAGGGTACATACACACCTAGATGTGTTTAGCTTGGGAACTGTCCCAGTAGTGTTTTCGCTGGTCAGAAACTCCCCTCTGCTTCATGCCTTGCATTAAGAACACATACATTAACATTAAACGTAAATTTGACAAAGCTTCTGCAGAGTGATATTGGGTACTTCCATTTTAACTTTTTTCTCTGCTGCACAAAAAGTGGATGAATCTGTGCAGCATTAAGCTCGCTGAATTATGCAGTGAGTTCTAAAATTGCCAGATAATGTGATATTTAATCAGAGATGTTTCTGTAAACAAAAAACCTGTTGCTGCAGTAGTACTAAATGAAAGGGTAAAAGTACTGAATGAAAGAGCTTATGAAGTATCTTGTGTGCACCCAGAAACATGCCCAAAATCATATAGTATACCCAAGTAGGAATTTAATGTGAACATAATCACATTTTTAGTGTTAAAGCAAAACTATGAATGACCTTAAAATTTCATTTAACTAACTTACTTATCTGTGGTTATGCTTGAATCTCACTTTGAATGTTAACTCTAAACAGCTAACCTGTTTCTTCCCTTTATCCACTTTTTTCACCTATCATTGCATGACACGCAGGGTCAGTTTTGTGCATGACACCCGCTACCAGTATTGGTAGGTTCCAAATTTCTTTATTGATCTCTTTTATAATGTATATGATGTATATTCACCTGTTTCAAAAATCCTAGGCAAGATTTAGACAATGACTAGAATTAAAGGTTCACTTGTCCTTCTGGTTGACTTTGTGCAGTATTTAGATTTGTAGATGAAAGCTGCAGTTTAGATGTGATATCACCTGCTATAACAACTACACTGCAAAAGCATAATATCATGAATTCCAGTCTGCTTTTCAGTTTCCAAAGTTTTATTTCTCTTTATATTTTATATTGTCTAGTACTATAAAATCATAAAATACTGGAAAAGCCAGCAAGTTTCATCAGTGTTTTAAAGTTTCATAGTGGTGTGCCTATTTCTCCTTTTTGCTGTGTGTTAGAAAGTTTTATCAGCGTTTCCCAGAAATGCGTGCTGTGATCCACAAAGGGTCTGTTGAAACCCATGATCTGAATCTTACTCTTCCTTTAAATACATTTGGAATGAACGGTTGGGGCATGCAAAATTGAAGTCCAGTGCAACTGACTTTAAGATGGAAAAGTAATCTTCCTTCTATTCTGTAGCCCCATCCCAGTGATTTTTCTGTGGGACTACTCAGATAAGCAGTTAAAGCACCAAGCCTTTAAAACGTGAAGTTAGTGTTCTCTCATGAAGATGCTGATTAAAATTCATTCTTAAAATGAGCAAAAGCAGCAACTTTCACAAAATTGACCTTGCTTTTTTAGATCAAAAATAATATTTAAATCAGGAAAAATGATTATTATACTTCTTCTGATTTTTGCCTCAACGCAGATGGCAATTTAACTCTGGTAAAGCCTAGAAGTTATGCAGTGCTAGTAGAAAAAAAATGCATAAATTGGATTATAAAGGAAGACAGCGAGTATCTGGCTTATTTAAAAATGAAGATGCATTAAAATAATTTGGTTTTAATTCTGTTTAAAAATTAAGATAAACAGTTACCATTTTCCTTCCCAGTTCCAAACACTCCTGTTTTTAAGTAGACTTTTATTTTGGAGTGCTTTATGGCAACACTGGGGAGAAAAAAAAATCGTCCCTGTAACAATTCTCAGGTACCAGGCTATTTTGGCAGAGGCCTTACTTATTACATAAGTTATCCCGTTCTTTGCGATAACATCTTCATTTTCGATGTTCCTTGCTCTTTTTTTTTTTTTTTTCTGGGAATCGCCGATTGTGTTGACAACCTTCCTTTAATTGTACTTGTAATAAGCTATTTTCCCTTTTTTTTTTTTATTTCTCCGCCACGCTTTCTCGCTTTGCACTGTGATTGCATGCCATCTGCCGGTTTAACCCATGACGATGGCTTGCCGCTCTTGATATTCACCATGCCAAAAATACCACTTCTCTTACCATAATGCTGCACCCTCCTGTTCATTGCTTCCATGGTTCCCCTCCTGAAAGTACCCATGATGCACAACGCTACGGCCGCCACTGTCTCTGCAGCAACAACTCCTGCAACAAGTGTTCCCTTCGCCGCAACAGCCACAGCAAATCAGGTTTGCTCCTTTTAAAGCTTTCTTTCACAAGATCCCGAACTCTAAATGAGTGCTGAGATTTTTATTTACATTTATTTTTTTAACAAAAAAAATTCTCCCGGAGAATTTTTTTTTTTCTCTGTGTTTACCCCATCAAATTTTTACTTTTATTTTTAAGTCGTTTATAGCAAGTGTTTGTGGGACAGGTTGCACTTATTTAGAGTTAACATTTGTTGCAAATAATGATGTAGCTGTGTTTTGTGTTGCGATGTTTGTACCTAATTATTGTGTAATTAACCCAGCTGAAGTTAGAATCACCGTAGTACTGGACTGCTTACAATAGTCTGTTATTAACTCCTTACGTTCAAATGAAGACCATCACAGATTCCAAATATTCAGGTGTGTTAATGTAACCTTCTCCATGCAGTGTGTGGAAGTCACTAATTTGTAAGCATGGAAGCTGTCTGAAATAACCAGCGGAACAAGGCAGCTAAAAAATAATGAAAGAAAAAAAAAAACTGAATGTTTTCTGTAAATGCTAGTGATCAAAACAGTCCTCGAGGTATTTATGACCGTGTCTGCTTTATGTTTGAAAGAATATCTTTGACCTGGAAAGAGTATTTCCCTAAGGAAGGACATTATTTCAGCAATTCCCCAGGATTATTGGTGGAGACAGACTAGGCAAGATGATACTTTCTCCTTTTCTTCTGCGGTTTGTTATGTTAATGGCAGTTTTCATTCTGCTAGGGTCTCCCCCTCCTCCAGTAGGACCTGGTCCATAGGGAGGTGTATCTATTGCAGCTCCCTGCGGGCAGCATTGATTCTTCCCTTCACTCCACGGAGGCTCAGCTCTGGCTTTTCCTTGCTTTGTGACCACACTTGGGCCCTTCCACGAAAGACCTGGGATGCCCTGTTTTTCCTCAGGTCTGGAGGGGCCAAGCTGCAAAGAGGACAAGAAGCCAACAGAAAGAAAAGGGCTGTGTCCCAAACATGTCTCCCCTTGTTTTGCTCTCGGCCAGACCAACATGCTGCTGCAGACCTAGCAGAAACACACACCTGTTGAGTGATTCCCTCCGCCTGCCAAATAATTATGAGGAAAATAGTGAAAATGTTTTGCTTAATAATGTTATACTAGCAGGTTTATTTATTTTTTCTTTTTTTTTAAGTCCCAAAATGGGTTAAATATCTCACAAAAAAACTGATTTTGCTGTAAGAATTTATAAAAATCTAGGAAAAATATACTACCTCTGAAATACACCCTACTTTCTGAAAGAAACACAAACCAGTCCATTTTCTCTTCTCTTCATTTTTTTGAAAGGCTTGTTTGCCAAGACTGTGATGTTTGTGCTTCTAGCGTTTTCATCAAAAGAGGGTTGTCATTTTGTGTGCTCCTTTCTGAGGGCTGGCTTGTTTTAATGAAGAAAACACCCGAGGAGGACGAGGAAGAAGGTGTACCAGGCAGATGATGCATTTAACCATCCTTCCCTTCTGCATTTCGGGTGTGGTAACGTAGCAGGCCGACACTCTGGCTGCGTAGGCCGAAGAACCTGTGGGTGTGTGGGATCACAGGTTCTTGGTAGGGAGCACAGAAGAACAAGGTCTGCTTGGTGGTGCCCAGGGCAGTGATGTGATCCCAGCGTGGCACTTGAGAATGGAAAATGAGAAAATTGGGCTGTTCTGGGGGAGGGGGTCACCATGCACTGCTGTGGAGGAGATGCCCAGGGAGGGTGGTGGGAAGGCAGCCACAGACTCCTTGGCACCCTCTGAGCACCAGAGGTGCAGGCTGTGGCTGAGGTTGAACAAAGATATAGGCACCCACAGAAAGAGCAGTAAGCAGTCGGAGGGCTTTTTACAGGGAATACTTTCACAGAAGTAACTTGTGCTGCTTGGGAGACTGAGGTGTGCCCCAATGCTTTTTCTCACCTACCAGGACAGCAGGCACAGCCACTCCTTTCCCAATGCAGATTTTGTTTGCGTTGGTGGATTAGAGCATTTTAAATATAACAGTAGTTGTAAAAGTGTCTGTATTTATTTAGTTAGTTGCATGCATGTCTCTCTCTCTCTCTGTATACATATAATTCCATGCTGACATTAGAGGATGGTTTAACCCAGGGATGGGTTTCCACTTGTTTGACTTCAGCCATTGGGAAGCTCGGCATGCAGTTCATCTGCTCTTCTAGAAGTCCTTGTTGGAGCAAGATAAATAGCCGTGGAGGGTCTTGCCTCTTTCTGTTGGCTGTGGAAGGAAGTTAGATGAGCAACTAAAGCTCTGCAGCACCACAGTTGGAGGGGATGAGCCCCACCCCAGCAGGTTTTCTCATTGGCTTCTGCAGCGTGCCATCACTGTCTTTCTTCTTCTCACTCCTGTCTTTGTTTAAGCCACTGTAAGCCTTTAAAAGCTACTAAAAATAAATAAATAAATAAATAAAATGAAAGTAGGAAAAGGAGGAGTAGTTACTTCTTTATAAGAGGCAAGGCTCCAACTTTGCTGTTTATTTACACCGTCCTAAGAGCTGAAGACCACACTACACTGGGAGAGGCCACATAATACCTGTTCCTAACCCTTGGTGTTTCTCTAGCCCAAGAAACACAGAAGCAGCAGGTAGTTAACTTGAGTTCACCTGTTAAGACTTAGCTCATGATCATCGTGTCCTTTGTTTGCATCCTCTTGTGTGGGTTTAAATTCTCTTGTATATTTCAGAAAAGGACATCTTTCTTCCCATCTAGATAAAATTTCCTTCTCTGGTCTGTGTCACACTGCAGCCTCTTTACTTCTCTGCGGGATACAGTTTCCTCCTCCCAGTGTATCTACTGCACTTTTTTAATCAACCTGCAGCCTTCACTCCGTTCCTTTTCTGCTCCCACGGCTTCTCACAACTCCAGGCATGAAAGGAGAGTCACAGCAGTGCTTAATCATTCCCCTCATTACCTTTTGGCTTAATACTCAAGCCTGGGTAAAGATTGCTGTACTTTCTTGTGTTGAGTCTGATGATCCAGGTGTCCTAGAAGCACCAGTGGGAGGAACCAGCAACATCCCAAAAGCCATGGAGTCTCAGCTGACAGCTGAAAAAAACTAACAACTCTGTAGGGTCCAGAAAATTATATAGTACATGCTGTCAGCTTGTACTTTGGAAGAAGATGAGCTGCGTCTCATGTCTTCTATATATCTTTCCTCTCTGAAAATAACATTAATAACAGGGTGCAAAACATGCCTGCATTGACCTGTTCACAGTCATTCATTCTCAGCCAGCAGGTCTCTGTGTTTCATGATCGGTATGAGTGTGGATGAGGCACAAGAGAAGACTGTGTAGGGTTAAAAGCTATATCGTAATGCATACATGCAGGGAGACCCAGTTAAGAATATACAGAAAAATTGGGAGTCTCTCGTGTTTCCTGATTACATAAATTATGTTTTAAACCCCAAATAATTTTCTTTTAGTGTACTTCAGAGGGGAGGAGAATCTCTTTGGCGCAGTTCTGATAAAAAACTGGCTCGTTTCACACCAGATCTGTTGGTGTCACCACTTTCTGCATGCAGGCGTCTTGTGAGGGGAACACCCCACTTACTGTAGCTGCCAGGACTGATGAGAGGGGAGCGAGCAGGGACTTCTGCCCTGCTTGGGTTTTCCAGAGAAAGGCAGGTGGACTTTGAGAGCTATGGGAGGAGTCTAGGAACATGAGCAGCAAGAGAGGGCAGCCCTCAGTAACTCACTTCTTCCCCTTTTCCTCTTCCCCCGTACACAACTGCTCCAGCCATTCCCACCAGAATGGTGCTGGAGGCTGCAGCTGCTTCACCTTACTTCAGGCTTAATGAACTTAGGTGTTTTTTGGATGTTGACAGCATTACCTTGCAGGATGGAACCAGAAAAGTTCCAAAAACTGTGGAGTAAGTGAACACTGTCAGGAAACATAAATGGAGGGTTTGGTACTAGCTCCCTCTAGTGCGTGCCTGTGGGCAGAGAAATGTAAGCAGCTTCCTCAAAACACCAGTGCAGTAATTCTGTGTAAACGTATGCTTTGGATATTTTTAACAAAACTTTTAATTATTGTTCATGCAGACAGTGGACCAGATAGTACCTGAGCAAGCAGATCAACTGTTCCCCCCTCAGCTTCACTCACAGGTAGCCATGAGACTCCAAAAAGGGACAATCTGTCCTGACATTACTTGAGGGAAGTGTTATACTGAATTCTGGTACCGAATCCCGATTTTGAATAATTCCAGCAACTTACAGCTGGTTTTGTTGTTGCTGTTTGGTTGTTTTGCTTTCTTTCGGTTTGGTTTGTTTTCTGTTTGTTTCTTTTGCTTTAGTTTCTAAGTAGAAAGCCTTACTGCTGCTTCATTTACATTACAAACACACATTGCTGAGTCCTACAAGGATTACAGGATAGGACTGAGGCTGAAATAAGGACACCTAAGAGTTGGTATCTGAGTATACGTGTCTACACGCAAGCTGGAAGTTTAAGCGCCTGTAGCAGGCAGCGAAGATGAACAGCCCAGTCTGGAGGACAGCCTGGCTCAGCCTCCTGAAGGTGCGCAGGCCTCGATTCCTTGCCTAACCATGTGCCTCCTGACATTTAAGATTGCCCTAAGATAACCTTGAATGTCTAGGTTATCCAAGACAGGCTTGGCAGATACCGTACAGGACCTACAGGCAAATCTGCCGACTTCTGAATATGCAGCTGGACCACAGGGAGGAGACCTTAGCCCAAAGTAGTCAAAGCCTGGTGAGCAAATGAACTGAGCCTGTAGCAGACGATCACATGAAGTGATCTCCAGGCTCCTCTGGCTGAGGAGATTGTGCCACACCATTCACTGCGATGGGAGCTTAGACACCAGCATTTATGTTTTCATCTGTGTCCTCAAGCTCAGTGAGAGCTTATTTAGCTGTTGGTTACTCCAGGGCAATTACCAATTTCCAAATTGCTTTAAATAAGATAGTTTTGCTCACATCACTTTGGTACAGAACAGAACAAGCCTTTATTTTCTACAGCAGTGAAAATGGGCCAAAGACTGACCATATAAAAAAGCGAATTACAGAGAATACTGATTGGAGATACTACCTGGTCACAATGTCATTCTGCTGGGTATGTGAGCTTTAGCCAAGGAAGAGAAATTAAAAGGTAGATCTAGTAGAAAAACAAAATACTCACAAGCCACGTCTGAAAAGAATTAAAAGATCAACAGGCTGTCTCATGCTAAGGCTTGTGATTATCTAGCACAGCTGTTTTAAATTATGCATCAGTGTTCGCACTAAATTAGGTGGCAATTATGCAAATATTAATTATGAAATCGTTCAGTAGCCTTCAGTTTTGTGAAAATGTGTAAAACTACCAAAAAAAGCAAAAATAAAAATGGTTATGTTACATTCTAGGAGCGCAAACAAGAGAAAAATTTAAATGTTTGCCCAGATTCAAAAAGTCATTAACGCCATGCTAATGTGCCAAATGTTTTGTGAGGATTTGAGGAGCCCTGAGCGGCAGCTCTCTTGGGCACGAGGGGAGCGGGGAAGTGCGGCATGAAAACACCTCTCTTGGCTAGGATCGGTCTGGGGCTGCCTGAAAAGGCAGATTGCCATTAGACCAAAATATCCTGTGGCACCCACTCAGCCCCATGCAAGTGAATTTCTTCCTCTGCACAGAGCAAAGCACGGAGTGGCAGTTGCTCCCTCTTGCAAATAGAGCCCTGTGTCCCCAGAAAGGGTGTTTTCCCCGGGCTGCTCATTTCACCCCAGGAAGGTGCCTGGTGGGGCAGATGGCTGTCGTCAGAGCTGCTGAGGAGTGAAAAGGCTTTTTCTGTCTCCTGCTCCCTTTGCTCCTTGTGGAAACCTGCTAAACAGGGAGAAGAGCAACAATATGGTGGGAAAGTGAATTGGAAATCTGGAAATGTCCTTTTTTGGATTGTTAAAAGCAAACTTTAAGAAGGAGGGTGGGAAGGGGAAACAAATTTTGTTTGCATCTTTAGTGCCAGGATATAATATTATAAATGAGAGTCTGCGCAGCACTGTTGTTACTGATTTGAAAAGCTTTAGATTGAGTTTATAAGGGAATGGAAAAACAAGCAGGAAAGCACTTCTGCTATGAAGCAGTGATATCTAAAAGTTTTTTGGCTTTTTTCTTTTGGCTGAAAGTTTTGGTCTAAAAATTCCAGAAAGTTGTAAACTTTCAAAAAGCTTTAGCATCTGGGATTCAGGATGGACATCCCACCTGGCCCTCAGGCTGCATGTGACAGGGCACTGATTGCCCACACCAGGCTGGCAAAATGAACCTCCAGAAAGTGAAGACGCTTCCAAAATGCTGCTCCAAGCACTCTGGCTTTGAACTTTAAGTGGGCAACACCGAGCGTGTTGCACTCCGAGTATCTGCTGAAATCACGCTCTTGAAGGCCGACCGATTAACTTGGCTGAACTCTATTTTAAATCTCATGCAAAGTTTATTTTAAATCTCATGCAAAGTTTAACTAAGTCTTCATTTTACTTTTAATATATTTTTGGTCTCTTCAGACTGCTGTTCTGTGTAGATAATGAAGAATTCTGGAAGTCTTACTTGCAGAGTTTTATATCACGTGCCCATACGCAAGAAACAAGTGGGAAGAAATGAAAAATCAATTTGATTTTTTTAAGTAATTCTGTCCCACCCTTGTAGAGACTGAAGCCTGGCTTCCCCCGGTAGCCTGCTAGATGGCAGTATCACATAACGTGAGCATTAAGCAAAGGCAAACACAGTTCTTTTATATAACAAAAATCTAGGCATAGTTCCCTTTCCTGTTATAGACTGTTTTAACTTTCATAGTATTGAAATTAATACAATGGAGATATATTTGATATAACTCTTTGTGCTCTTTCTTTCAATAATTCAACAAATGATACTTTGACAAGTTGAGTAAAAGTCCTTTGGGACATCTATTTATTATTTAAACACAGGATTATTTTTTTCTGAGGTCAAGAGATTTTGTAGGCATTTGGGGAAAAATGAGTTAGTCTCATTGTTCTTAGCATGTATGCACAGCTCTTGTGAGTCTGTTCTTTTCCATCATAAAATTTTAACAAGACAGTGCAGTGCAGAGCTCCAGATGTACTACTTGCTTGGGATTCTGCTCTTTGAAATAATTGTGTCTGTACATCTACAGCTGCTGCAGCTATTTGTCCTTGAAAGTAACTAATATCATATTTTTATCTTAGTGTCTGATTTCTTGGACAAGTGTTTTACACACCAGAAATGCCACTTTTTGGCTTTGAGTGTGCAGGAGGCTGCCCACATAACTGCGGGGGAAACATTGCTTGACTTTATTTATTTACTTACTTAGGTACTTATTTATTTATTGTACCTGCCATGTCTTTTGGTTTCTGGCAGAGGTTTGTTAACTCTGACAGCCTTCACTTTTGGCACAACATTACATGCAGTGCCACACAAGAATATGTAGGTAGGCTTGTGTAGAATCATAGAATGATTTGTGTTGGAAGTAACCTCTAAAGATCATCTAGTTCCAACCTCCCTGCCATGGACAGGGAAATATGAGAGTATTCAGACAAGAAAAAAAATTAAGGAAGCTCTAAGTAGGCAAAAGTCAGGAACATGAAGTTCTCCTCAGAGATAACTATAGTTAGTTTTATAAAACCAACAAAAAGTTCAGTAACTGAAATAAATATATGCTATTATAAGTGTCATGTCTCATCTGTAACCTTGATGAAGAAAATGTGAACTCGATGCCTTTCTGTGTTCAAGAGAACTTCTGGATGTAGCAGTAGAGCATCTCTTGCTTTGAAGGGAGTCTGAATTTGAATGCCAGCTTTTACTGCTGAGGAACCTGGAGAAGAGCTAGCCCTGCTCTGCCTGCTGTGGCAGTGTTCACCTTGTAGTGGTAGGCTCATTTTGGGTGACATGGGCATGGGTGGCATGTAGGAGGAAAGTATAAAGCAGGTTCTGAAAAAATAAAAATAAAAAATTGCTCGATGAGAACTAAGAAAACGCACGTTTGAAGAAGGGCACCCATATTCCTACAAGAGGAACATGCCCATCGCATAGTGGACATTTTGCACAGCTTCGTTTGGTCTTTCACTCCTTTGTGCTCTCAGTTCCTCTGTGCAAGCCCATTATGATAGCTTCTAAAGATCAAGAAGATAAGGACAATGACCTAAAAATAGGAAGTGAAAAACACAGACTGCAGTAGCTCAGGTCTGCTGAAAGGTAGCATTGAGTGGCCATTCAAAACAGTCTCTGTATGGGGGCTCCTAAAATATTGCAGCAGTAGTTTTCTCATTTTCTAGGTAGTCTGTCTGTTGTCTGCATGATTAGTTGAAATAGATTTTTGTGGAATGTGTTAAGAGTATGTTAGGATCAATTTCAAGTACTGCATTATTAATTACTTTAAAGAAGAATAAATAAAACCAGATTGCTTTCATTTTAAAAGCAACTAGTCCTATTTCACGGAAGTGAGTAAATACCTATTATGTTGTACTTAAATATTATAGAGTATTAGTTGAGTAAATACCTATCGAAGCTCATAAGTGTGCTAAGAAGTTGGCAGCATCAGTGGGTTTGGACTCTCTTTTGGGACTGTCTGAGTTTTAAATGAGAAGAACGATGCTGTTGAACCTTTGAGTCCTTTGGGATCCCATAGTTTCCTTTATCTTTTCTTTAGGTCATCATGAAACGCTAAATTCAGACAGTGTTTGTCAGCTTTGTAACACCCTGATGACCAACAGCTTGTGCCTGTTGGCGTGAAAATATGCTAGCAGTTGTGTGCACCTCAGCATGGACATCCGACCCTCTGGTGCTTCCAAAGGCCTATTAGCAACTATTAGCAAGAGAGTTCAAGCTTTTCACGCAAAGTGCATAAATCAGGCATAAAAGAGCGAAAACCTGGAATCTAGTTTTAATGATAAATTAATCTCTACTATTTATAAGAGACCACTCCTGTTTTTCCTTATGAAAGGAACGAAATATACTGAGTATGCAGATTTGAGATCTTGACATGTTCTCCTTACTCATTCTTGCAGCCTTAAGAACAAAGTTGATGTTTGTCACCGTATCTGACCCTTTGAATTCACGCTGAAAAGGCATTGCTATATTAGCTTACCTGAAGGAACTGGACAGAACTGGCGTGCAGGGGTGTGTGGTCTGCATGTTTCACTCTGGCTGTGACAACGTGCAGATTTCTGTGCACTTGGCTGGTAAATAACCCATTGGAGCGAATACGTAGAGTTGGAAATGGACAGGTCAGCGAGGCAAGCCTGAGGTTAGATGGATGCATCAACATGTAGGTAGATGTATTTGGTCGAGACAAGGAACGGAGCCTCTCGTGACAGTCACAAGAGCTATGACATCCAGACAGCAAGTCGGGAAGAGACTTCCCATGGGAGATTTACAGCCCGTGGGGAGTCTTGTAGGAGGGCACTGAATGGCTCCTTTTGGTGCTCCCTGGAGGTGCTGCTGCAGCCATGGAGACATAAGAGGTAAAAAAAAAATCCATCTACAAGGCTACATAGAAATTATACATGGCCAAGCATAACTGATACGATGGGGATTACTCTCAGTAAATGTCTGAATCTTTTCAGCCATTCAGGCTGAAACTCATCCTTTTCCACTTTTGATTGAGAAAAAAAGAGACTTTCATTTGGAAGATAAAGAACAAGGCACATGCCACAAAAGAGCATTCTAAGAGAAAATGAAAAATAAAGAGATGGCGGCACTTCCCAAAGGCATGGAGAAATATAAATAGTCTTGGGTTTCATGTCAAAGGGAAGAAATACTAGGTGTTACTTTTATTTTTAGAAAGTGAGAGAAGTTATAAGACAGCCTGATACGAGCAGGCTGTCTGAAAATATCTGTCGTTTTTAATGTATACCCTACTTATATCTGACCACTCTGCTATTGGTGTGAAAAACATGAACACAGAAAATGTCACTGTGGTAGGAGTCATCTGCCCTGACGCAGGTGTCTACGAGTTAAATACCTCAGTGTGAACTGCTTGCCACAGACTCTTAACATTGGGTGGAGGACAAGAAGCATCATGAGTTTATAATTTGTCTCATGCTAAGATAAGTTGCCTGAGGTAGGCTAGCAAGATGTAAAACAGGGTGACCAGCTGAGGCTTGCCATGGCTGAAATCGTCTGAGATGAGTCTTGTCTACAAAGAACTCCTAATACTGCACTGCTCTAAAAATGAAAGGCTCAGTAGTCTAAAAATGTTACTACATATAAGTTAATTTTTAGAAGGATAAATACATTGCAATGTGGAGATCAAGTATGATCTTAAATCCCACCTTAGAATGTATTAACGCTTACAGAGCAAAGCGTGATTTGGAGAAATTGCTTCAAAACTTCTTAAAGAGAAAAGTACCAGAGACAGATGCAAACTCTTGTTTTCCACTGATTCACTGTGACAGCTCTCCAAACTGAACAAGATTCTTGTACTCTGAAATCACGCAGAAAGGTAAATTTTCAGTATTCATTATTTCATGATAAATCTGGAACTGGATTTAACACACAGAGAAGTTCCCTGAGTTGTGTGCATGAAATCAGTAGTACCCAGTCGTGGTTCTAGGGAATTCAGGTAATTATGTGAGCCATGCCAAGTGGAACAGTGCACGGAGTAACCTGGGGGTCAGAAAAGAGTTCACAAAGGTGGAATTGCCACCTTAATTTAAAACAAATTCTCAATTTTACCCTGTAAATCTTGAAACAATAACCAGTCGCAGCCTTCTCTTCAGGGTTCTGAGGGAACTACCAGCTGACGTGAAGCTGTAGGCCAGCGGTTTGGTGAGAAGTGAGACCACTGGCAGTGACTTACCTCCTGGTTGCCATTCCCAGGGACCACACGGCAGGAATCTGTCACCCTTGGGAGTAACCAGGGTTGTCCTGGCTGAATTGGTGGATGTTCTGTACTGCACAGTGGGCTGAATGACCACTGCGGCCATTCAGCCGAAGGGCTGTCAACATTTAAAAGAGCCGTGCTCTGATGGAAAAGACAGAAAGAAAGTCTTGACATCTGGGAGGTGAAAAAGACGCTTTTTACAGCTGGCAAGTTTGGAAAAGCAACCCCTTCCTGGCATTCAGAAAGCAGAAATTTAGGTTCACGCTATGTATATACTCATTTCAGTGAGGTCTAGTAGCCAACACTGGTGCTGTGTTACTGATTTTAGTCTACAGAGAGGCAATCTTTCTGGCACTTCAAGCAGGTACCAAGTGAGAACGCAGTGGAGAGAGTACTCTATGTCTGCAATTGCCTGAGAAAAAAATGCCCTTTGCTGTTATTAAATCTTCTGTGCATTACTATTCCAGACTGTAAGTGCTGGGCCATTCTGCTTTTGCTAGAAATAGCGTTCCTATTAGCTCTGTTACTGCGGTCACAGAAAGTCTGTTTTCTGGCATGTCTGTACCCAATCCTGCAGACGTCGATATGTCTTATCCATGAGAAAGTGCTTTCCCGTGCTTGGCCTGTAGACCTTTGTACATGGAGTGTGGCACACACACACACGAACACACTTATTGTGTAGTCTTATTTTTCAGGTTTTTTGCTGTTGTTTACACTTGCTATGGTCAGATGCACTATATCAGGTTGCTGTGAAGTTTAATGAATATAATAGTATCACAGCAAATGTAATGAGTCATGTGGATGTGCACATGAGACGTAATCCTTCAAACAGAGAGCACGAAGGTTGCTGGACCTCTTTGCAAGTAATGAGGGAGTAGAGAGTCTGTAATAAGTGTTTGCAGGGATGTCCTTTGGCTGGTGTGGTCTGTACAATTTCTTCTTTTTCAGCGTGCAATTAGCATGGAGCAATTAGCCGTGATGCAGACTTAGATAGCTTACATGTTCCATCACAGTTTATTACTTCGTTTGTAGATTAAACGGGAGAGGTTCACAGTGTATTTTCCATGTAAAGTAGTTCAGCATTTTATGTTTCTCCATCAGACACAGTGGAAAAAAAAAAAAGAAGAATAAAAAAACAGTTGCAGAAGCTGCTACACGTGTATGTAGCTGTGGTGGAGTTGTGATATCTTTGGAGAAATAGGGTGTGAAGATATAATTAAAGACTATGGGATGCATTTTACACTTTGTGGCTAAGGTTAAAAAAGAAATGTAACTCCTCTGTTCTGTGTCTCTGTGCTGGAGAAGCTTCTTCTGAAGGAGAGACTTGAGGTTTTTTCCTAGGAGGACTCCTACGTGCACTAGAAATAGCCAAGGTGCAACATGCCCTAGTTACATCCCCTGCGTGCATGGTGGGGTGGCGAGGAAGATGTGGTGGGAATGGGCTGCAGAGGAGCACGGTGGGGAGGGCTCCAGCTGCAGTCTGCTTCTCCTGCACCCACCACCACGTGAGCAGGACACAAAAGGAAAGTGTTCATCTTGTCTTCGCTGTTTCCTGTGTGTTGAGAGATGGGGAGAAATGGCAGGAGTAGGGAGGCGATGGTGGAAGTCCTCACGTGGTCTCTGCTACTTCCCTGAGTGGTGCAGGGAAGGGGTCCCTGCTCTTTCACGCTGCTGAGAGGCCCCCATGAATTGCACCCAGGTCAGTCACAGTGCCAGGGACAGCCTGGCCCTTCTCTTAGGCTACAGTCCGCTTCCTCATCTGTCCCATATTTTGGAGGGGCTGGGAGCATCAGGCTTGTTTGACCTTTCAGGACATCTCTCTACAAACTGCAATGATCTCTCTCTGTCTTTTCTCTGAGTATTTCTGAAACAAGGAGGAAAAAATTATAGAAAAATACAAGTCCTATCCCCTCAAAAATTGTCAGGAGACGTAGGCAGCTGCAGTATCTGAAATCTTATTTTTTTAAAAACTGAGTAGATTTCAGGTTATGTTCCATTAAAACTGACATTAGGATCCCTTAAACACATTTGTGTGATTATGACTAACCCAGCATAGATAAAGCTGCTGTATTAATTACATTGACATGTCGGGCTGTTACATGCTAAAAATACCAGTGCTGATAATGTTGGTCACTTCTTATTTCCAGCGCAGCCACGTTCTTTGTACTCACTGCCAAATCACAGTGCTGTAGATGGACCAGGATTATCACAGGCAGGGCTTTATTATTTCAGCAAAGATATTTCTTTGTTATTTCAAAAGGAAACAGAAGATAGACGATAAGCCAACAAACCCACAATGAGTGGAAGTCATTAAAAATATATGTCCTTGTCGTATGAATGGTGTATTTAGATGTTCAGCCCCTTGGAGCCGGCAGGTGTTCATACAGCATCATTACAATGGGGCTTCGAGCGCCACCGGATTATCAGTGGCAATCAAAGATTACTTTTAGGCATGCCAGCAAGTCATACGGGGTCAGGGAGCTGAGTACAGAGAGCATGCAGTGATGGAGGGGGCTACGGCTTTAGGTGCTGTACCCACAGCGAAGCCCTCCTCGCTGGTGCAGGGAGTGTGAGGTGCGTTCGATGTGGTCTCGGGGGTGCCTACAGCAAGTGCCTTCCACGCAGCGCTGAGCGTGTTTCTTTTCTGTATGTCAGAGGTAGTATGTTGCTGAAGTTATTTTCAAAAAATATTTTTTTTTTTTTTTTTTTTTTTAATAAATATTGCATTGAGCAGCGGTCTGTCTGCATAGTACACAAGTAGGTCAAAGTGCTGTCATGCCTGCCTTGCGTACTACCTACAAATACAGCTCAAAAATGTGTCAAGTGCCAAATTAAACAGGAAGAGCAAGCGATGCACTCCAATTCCTTGACTTGTGCTTAGGTCTGGAGTACAGATTAGCAATGGCACGGTAAAACATCACACCCCTTGCTTCTGACATCCCTTCCACTGATAGCCATTTATATGGCAGACGATGGAAATCCAGGTCATTTCCCCACACGGCCAGCTGGTTGAGTCAGTTGCCTTCCTTCACCTTTTGGAAGAGTGCTGGGCACATCCTGCATTTAAACATCGCAGCACTGGAAGCAAGAGAGCTTGCAGCTGCAAAATGGTTGCCTCACCCTTAGTTTCAGACACGGTGGAGGCAAACCAGCAAGGTTAGTGACCAGCCGGGCGCGCGGAGGTGCCATTACGACCCTCCCCCTGGGCCTCCTGCTGTAAGGAAGCATGAAGAAGCTCTCGGCTCACTGACCTGAAGATAATTTCTTAGGAAATTAGCAGTCGCGAAAAACGCATTAAAAAGGCACTTTAGCTCGTTGAAAACATCCAGCCCAGTACACACATAAATATATATATATATATTTATTTTTTTTGGCTTGATAGCGGTGAGTGGCCCTGCCTCCACCTCTGCCCCTCGCTGTTCCTGACTGGGATGGGGGCTGCCGAAGGGCAGCAGGCCCCGATGCCCTCCCCAGCCTCCTCACGAGGCACCGAGCCGGGGAGGCAGGGGCACCTCGCAGGGCTGTCCTCTGGCTGGAGTGGCCCCCCTCTGATATTTTGATACCTAAAACGTCCCCTTCATGTGTCCTCACACACTGGAGGACGTGACGAACAGGTTTGTGAAACGCACAGGCCTCCCGTCCAGCGTTAAGGATACGGGAGGCCGTCTCGTACGAGGTGGATTTAGTCAGACCAGTGCCACCCGTTCCGGTGACCCGCTCTTTGAAGTGCCACCTGGAAGCACCATCACACTTTCCTTTCTCTCCACAGATAATCCTGAAGTAATCAGCAGGAATGGGACGGAGTGTCAAGAAGCCTCCCTGCGGATGGCCAAGCACGGCTACTGTACATACTATCCTGTCTCCTCCTCTCTAGAATTGCCACAAACTGCATGCTAAGTAAAGAATTTGTTCTTACGGACAAATCACAAACTCTAAAAAGCTAGTGCTGCTATGTCATATATGAATATTAAATATGGTATGCTTACTATACTCCGACCTAAAATAGTTAACTACCTGATACCAGCTGTGATGTTTCAAGACATAAAGGGTAACATTTAGTTTTGAAGATTTTTAAAAACATAGTTTAATTCTTGCAAATATTGTCTTTTCTCCATAACTATACCTAATGGAAATGGTCCAATTAAGTTAGTCTTGGGAGATTCAGCGTTCATGAACCTTTCAAGCTCAGCAATAATTAATTTGTATTGGCTAAAAACTTACGCCAGTTGCAGGTTTAATTTTAAACCAAATTACGATTGGGGTTTTTCTTCTTGGTTAAAAAAATCTTGGTTTTGCTCCCGCAGCAAGTTAACTCCAAGACAAAGGAAGCAAACAAAGCCCAGTATCCTGCACATCACCCCACCAGTCTAAAATTTTTAGCCAGAAATCCAAAGTAAAGCACAAATCCTTTAGATGCACATAGTTGGTGTTTGACTTGTATGGAGAAGTTGCATTTGAGTCATAGCAGAATAGCAGAAAAAAAAAAATTAAAAATTTTGCACAGTAAAACCTTCATACCCCTTTCAATCCCCAAAAGAACAAAGTCTTGAAAATATTATTTTACAAGTATATTTATAATGTTTTTAAAAGAAACTTTGCAGAAGTGCCTAAATTTTGTCACATCAGACTTGATGAAAGTGAGCCTGATGCCAACAGTCAATCTTACCGGAAGCGAATAATCTCTCAAACTCATAGTCACATTACCAAAAAGATCCAAGCTCTTAAGAAGTAACTTCTATAAACGTAAAAAATCAAACGAAAAGACCAAACTAACAAAAGAAAAGGAAAAGAAGAAGGATGTAGGTGAAGAGATTTGTATGATATTCTAATTTAATTAAAATTCAGTTTAGTCACTGAGACTTCATAAGTGACTTTAATCTAGGTTATTAACTGAACACTAAGAATGTAGAATGAGATTCAGTTTAATAAATCATTACTGTATTTGCATTTTTTTAATTGGATTATAAGATTGTAACCAGATTAGAATGGAGAAAAAATAGTTCTTTTAATTGTTTTTCTTTAAAAACATATTTTATGTCACAAAAGTATGAAGATATCTTTAATACAATTATATACATATTATATATACATACATACATATATATGGATGAAGCAGATTTTAATGTTGTTTACTTTTTTAAATACTTTGTTGATTTACAAGGTAATTATATATGTATAATTAAATTTTCATTTGTTTGATTTGAGATTTGTTTCAAGCACTATTGTACCAAATATTTCATATTTCACATTTTATATGTTGCACATGTATCACAGAAATTACATAGTTTTTAAATTATTGTTTAAAAAACAAGACAGCTGTTATAAGTGGATATTATGTATAATTGTTTGCAGCATAAGTTTTCTATGTGGACATTATTAGTGATTGCAGTATTTTAACTTAACCTCTTCAGATTGATTGTAAACTATTTTAAACTTTGGCAGCACTGCCTGTTCTGAACGACTGAAGGCACTAACCATATAATTATTTGTCTTGGAAATTATTTTCCAGGCTAAATCTTGTTTGTCCAATGTCTAATTACTATCTATTTATATATAAAGCTGGAGATTTGATCATCCGACAGAAAAAAAAAAAATAATCACAATTCGATTGTAAAATTAACATAGTGCTTGTAACGTTGCGTTAGTTTTAAGTTGTGGGAAAATAATGTATCTTAACTTGTTACTTTAGCAGTTAAGGTATCACCATTATATACTATTAAAACACTAATATTTGTAGACTTTCTCAGTCATTATAACTAGGTAGTTGACACTGCAACTTGCCTATATCTGTCAAAGTTGTTTTTATTTTTTTATAATAGTTAATTTAGGCATTTGGGTAGCTTATTGTACAATACTAAATGGTAAATTATCCATGTTGTTTAAATATTTTATGTAGATAACTCTTCAAGACATTGTTTTGTGTGAACTTTTTATGTTTCAAAATAACTGTTATTCTATGTTTTTTACAATTAATCCAATACTACTATTTTTTGCCCATGGATGACGAAGCTTCAGATACATCAGGTCTTTCATCCAGATAAACTGACAGACAAAAAGAGAAAATGTATTTTTAATAAGAGATCCACTTTCCGACTTTATGACTTTGTAATATTCCTAAAAACTGTACAAGTACAAACCTATGCTAACAGTAAGGAGGCAATTACAGAGATGTGCAAATACGTGTACAACAGATTCTGCATTTTATTTATTTATAAAGTAATTTTATAGACTATTTCAAAATTTGGGAAGATCTAAAACTATTTTTCTGTATAAATATTATTTGCCAAAACTTTGTTTATATTTTAAAAAAAGTCTAATGAAAATGGTTAAATTTTAAATGCTTTGTTTAATTAAAAAAAAAAATAAAAAAACACACAAAAAACACACAAATAAACCCCCTAAAAGAACCATGAGATGGGCCAACACAGAGACAGTGAATACTGTAGCTGAGGCGTAGTTTCAAGTTACTTGAGATGCCTCAGTGTTTATTTTCTTCAAATGATACAGCACCTCACCAAAATACCTTTTCGTTTGCCTCTCTCATACAGTATAATTGACAACGCTTACAATGAATACTTCGGTAACCGTTCGAGAAATCCCTCCATTTGCTCTTTTCCAGCATATAACTACTAGTGGTCTGTTAAATAGCCATTCTATTTCTGTTGTGACGTTAAATTCATTCACCCAATGTACAACCACTGAAATAAAAAGAAGCATTTTAAAGTGAGAGACGAGTCGGGCCTTTCCTTTCTTGTGACGTGACTCTGACAAGATGGGGCAACACAAACAGCCAAAAGAAAGTGGAGGTAGTCTTTTAAAAGCTTGTAATTTTTTATTATTATTATTTTTACTTTTTTACTTAATTGCATGTTCAAGAAACTCCCGGTTAAGTATAATTCCCTGGTTCATGACACACACAGAAGCTTGATGAGGGAGCCTGTGCTCTTCTGCTGCAGGCCGCGTACCCGCTGACCAGTGGGTACCACTGACCGCAGCACCAACATCCGTGCCCACTGCATGCACCCTGCTCAGAGCAGAGGATTGGGCATGGATTTAGCCCCAAGCAGTCATTTCGTGCCCTTTCTGCCTGCACCTGCCTGCCGGGGCGGCTCACAGATGGGTAACCACCAGGGGAGGGGGGACTGTCAGCGCATTATGCCCCTTCCTCTTGTCGTGCCCACATCTCGGAGGGTTTCATGCTGACAGGTCATCCCCGTTAGGTACTCGTTCCTCCTGGGAGAGCAGCACTGCAGAGGAGTTACGTCCTCAGGAGATCACACAGCAAGCTTAGAGACAGAGGAAGGATGAAACCCGCTGGTTTGCAGCTCCATGGTTTCTTGACACAATCTCCTCTGATCCATTTTTCAAAAGAAAAGAAATAGCAATTCCTGCTCCCTTAGAAGCATGCCGAATCAAGAAGGATTTGTGTCATAAGGTTGTATACATTGCATCAGCACGGGGCTGGCTTGAAAGGAGTCCAAGGTCGCAAGTGATGTGGAAAACCACCAGGTCAACCAGTCAATTCGGATGTATCAAACGTACTGAGCCAGAAGCCTGCTGAGAGCAAGCATGTGGGATGGAGAACAGACACGGTGATGCCTGGCAGAGATAGAGGACTGGAGTGTTAGAGGGCATTGTGGAGCAGAAGCAGCAAACAATTCAAATTCACCTCCTAAAGGTTGGAGAGTGCAAACCCTGTCTGTTTACACTGTCTTGCGCTAAACCTCAACCTGCAGTGACTTTCTGGACAGCTGTCAGCAGCCAGGGAGGGTCACGACGTGCTGATTTTCTTCTCTAAAAAGTGCTTTGTTTCTTGTCAACTTGGGCACTTGCAAAGCAGTGGAGAAGCTCTTGTGGGCAGCACAAGCTTCTGGGCGCCCCACCAAACCGGTGGGTTTGTACTTCTCTGCATGCAGTGTGCCTCCTTCAGGTAATTTTTAGGGCCTCCAAAATGAAACAAGAGACTTTAGAGACCTTCGGTATTCTCCACAAGGCAGCCGGCCATGGGTCGTGTCTCCGCAGCCCGGCATGCCCACATACACAGACCAGGGCCACCGCTTTGGTGCCAAACGCTGCCTCCCCTGCAGAGAGCGACGTCCCTTGCCCCAGGGACATCGCGCTGCTTAACATCAGCCTTCAGAGCAGCCGGGCCAGGTCCACGCTCACTGCGTTTGGCTGTGCATCTCCTCCGGCCTCACACAGTGCTGCTGTGGCCACAAGGCATAATTATTATTTTCAGTATGGTTTTGTTTGTTTTTCAGTTCAAAGGTCTAAAGCAATCTAAGCCTTTTCTTTTCTTTTTTCTTTTTTCTTTCTTTTTTTTTCTTGGCCCACTGGAATTAACAGCATGAAACAAAAGGGTATGTGACATCTGAGGGGTCAGAGCCTGCTGGGATAGTTTTGCATGTTTGTATACAGCGGAGGAAGCCAAAACTGGTTCAGCCTTGTCCATGCTGCATTTTGGGAGTGTCTGTTGAGCAAGTCACCAAAGCAGCAGCTGGGGTTTGTTTCAGAAAGAGCTGGTTTGCTCCAGAAGAAAGCTCAGGAACGACACAACGTTCTCTGTATTGTGGATGATGGAGGACAAGGGACTTGTGGGCATGGTTGTTTGACAGTGTGAACATAGTCCGTCTGTATTGTGACTTCTGCTGGAGGCATTTATTGCATGAATTCGTGGGACCCAAAAATATGCCTTGAATTGCTGAAAACCTTCCTTGGCACTTGATCACATGCATACCATGCTCTTTATGCCTGCAATCATTTCTCTAGCCAAGCCCTTTTTCGAGTAACCTCCCTTTTTAATGTCATATAATTGACAGTTCTGAGGGCTTTTCAGATGGATCACGATGATTTTTATTGCTCTTGTGCGGGGCGGGGAAGGGGGGGAAATACTATCTCAGCTGCTGCATCAAAGCAGTTGCTATTTCTGGAACAGAGTGTATTTGAGCAAATTGTGATAGGTATAGACTGTACAGTTAAATTAGCTGTGAATGACTAAATTACAGAAATGCCTTCTAAATTCTTATTCGTCTAGTTCGGTAATTATAGAACCCACAGAAACAGTAGAAAATAAATTACATGTTGTTTTATGAAAATACCTTCTGCTACAGGAGGGAAAAAAAAAAAAACACAACAGTCTTAGAAATGTGAAAGGGAGCTATTGGTGTGAACTGCTTATGCAATGTGCTGTTGCAGTTGCATTCTTTCCACCGAAGTTTCTTTCAGAGTGAGGAAAGTACACGTGGCTTTATGATGTAGGAAAACCACTGCACGAAGGACGCCCTGTCCCTCTCCTCTCCAAAGAGCTGAACTGGGATACTACTTTTAAGGAAAACAAATTTTGGTGAGTGTCCTCCTTATTCCAATTGTCCAAGTCACAAAACAACTCAGGGTGGAGCTGCCTGGTAGGTCACTCCTTTGAGGGTCACAGGACCAACCAGGCGCTGGCCTGTGGTGGTGGCAAGGGTGACTGAGCACTGTGTTCACATTTTCCTTGAACGCCTCTCCTTTCCTGGGGGCATAAAAGGGGGAAAATCATTTTAATTCCTTTTTTTTTTTTTTTTTTTTAATGCTTACAGTCACCACACTGAATGGCAGTGGAGCATATTCAGAGATGCTGAAGCTGGTAGCTAACAGCACTGCTCGGGACTGTGAGCAAGCAAGTTTTTCTCACTTGGAAAGCTGTTAGGGTGGGATTCAGCTTCTTATCTGAAGCTGTCTAGTATCATTTCAGACATTGCAAGGTACCGACTTGGCCTAAAGCCACTGCTCTGGAGGAGCACAGATCTGGATAGATATCTTAACTCAAGTCTGCCAGCCCCTGCAGATGTCTCATACACTCCACAACACCTCAGATGGGTTTAAGCAATTAATTCCACTTGTTTTCACAAGGGACTGTCAATTGTAACAATGGCATTGTTGGATTTCCAAATACCATCAAGCACAAGCAATCAAAAAATGACGAGATTGGCTTAAATGGTCTGATGGTTACAAATCCTGTTCTTGTTTGTAGGCTTTTGGAGTACTTTCAGCTTGCATATTTAAGCTTTTTTTCCTTCTTCTTTTTCTTTTTTTCTCCTACCTTGATGCCTTTTCCTGTTAACTAAGACTCCCACATACTCATGGAGGTAAAGAGCAGCACATAACATTCTTGAGAAAGTAATGAAAATCAACAACATGGCTTTACAGGTTTGTTGACTTTGAGATATTCTTATCCCTTACCAAGCTATAGGGAGGAATTGAGAAATACTGTACCCCTTTGGCATGTAGTATCATCTTTTTAGGCTTAGTCTTCACATGGGCTTTATTTCATTATTATTATTGTGTCAATAGAGATGTGATTTTATCTGTATAACTTAGTATGAATGCACTTGCAATGGGATATACTATTCTTGTATGAAAATAAATTGTTCTATTCCAAATGTTTCAGGTGGGCCCACTGTACTCTACTTTGTCCAACCTAGTCATGTTGCTTTAATTTCTCTGTCAGTAAGGCCAGATAATGAGCTGTCCTTTGACACTACCAAGTGTTTCCTAGATCCTGCACGTTCTTCTCCAGGTTTAAGGTAAATGGTGAAAGGCAAGGGTCCTGTTTTGTGTCCTTCCTCAAGCCAAATGTGATTAAAAGAAAAGCTACATGAGCAAACATGGGACTTAATGTGGGGAAAGGTTATCAGATTTCAGCAGGCTTTCTAACAACAGGATGTGAAAGAAAGCATTTTCCCCTTTTTCTTGATCTTTAAAGTGATTATACCAATTCCAGGGGAGCAAAAATGAGGTTGAATTCTCCTAAAAGAGAATCAGTTCCCTCCTCTATGAGTGGGAGCTTTCTGATCCTTGGGCTGCTGGCACTGCCCCTTCTTCAGCCTCTACCTTGGAGCCCACGCAATGTGTTCATGAGCAGCAGTGGAAACACGCTGGTGGCTCTCCCTGCAACCTGTGGGCTTTTCAGTTAATTTCCTTTTATTTGGTTGATGGGAGAAGCTGAACTTCAACTTCCTGTTTTATTTGGAGCTGCAGGTATATAGGGGAACATCTGTTTGCTTGTTTTTCTCCCCAGCTTACGTGAATGTTAGACTGATTGCACATCCTTTGTGGCTTTTAAGGGCCAGGCTACTTAGATTTCAGATTTGCTTTAGTCCTCTTTAAATGCACATTTCAGATGTGCTCATTTGTCTTCTAGATCAATTCCTATTCTTCACAGAACTGATTCTGCAACAAGGTATTTCAAATATTCTGCTTTATTATTTTTCACAATCTGAAAAATAATTTACAACAGCACACAGGGAGCCTATAAGGCAAATGAAACTGAATTAATTACATCAAATTGTCAGCTAACTCTGCACTTTCTCACTTGCAACCATTCAATTTGCCAGACGTAGCACAGTATTTATACGGATTGCCCAAATTGCAGCAAGTTTTCTAGTGGGCATCTTTTTGTCTGTATGGACCCATGAAGTCAGGTGGAAGATGAATTAGCGTAATAGCAGAAGTTTATTTTTACCCCACAGAATTTAGGTCTTTTGCATTCAGCCCCAGGCTTCCTGTGTAGGCAAACTGAGTGAGAAAGGCTTCGCCAGGGGCCCAGTTAGGGCAACAACATCCAGCTTCTGCACAGCGTTGCCTCTTCTGAAGCCTGCCCAGCCCAGCTGCCTGCAGAGATGCCCGAGGTGTCCCCCTGCTGAGTTGCACAGGGGCACACAGAGCATCCCTGCTCCTGCACCCAGGCAGCTGGATCCTCCTTGCTCTGACTTTCACCCAAGCTTCGCTTCTGAGCATATGTGTACCGTGCGAACCTCGCACTGCCGGCCAGCTTCTGCTCCTTTATTTTCCTCTGAGTTGTTGGTTTTTTAAAGCATCTTGTTCCTCTTCTTCTTTCTTTCTAGAAATGAATGACACAGGTTGTTTTGTTTTTATGGTGTTTTCGTTGTTTTTTGTTTGATTGTGTAATTTTTGTTGTTGTTGTTCTTTACCATCGTGTGGCAGAGGTGCATATTTTGGTCCTTGCTCTAATGCAGCTCTTTAACAGGTCGTTTTTGCCCATTAGTTGCAATGAAATGATTTCTCTTGCCTGCACAGGTTGAGCAGGCTGCCTGAAAGGTGAGGATCTGACTTGTGAGCAAGTGACCTGTCCTGCAATAATCAAAGACCTTTCCTCACCGCTACGTATGCATATTAACCTGAATCCCTTAGAATCTAGAGAAACTTTAAGGGAAAAATTCCCTCTTACTACTTATAAAGCGTATTAGCTGATCCTGGTTTAGTTTGCATGCAGAGGCAGTTATTTTCAGCCCCTAGATTCTGGTGGCCCTTTTTAGGAGGCCTTTGGCTCCAAATTAGGAGCCATACTGCACTTTACCACATGGAGAAGCTTCCTATGAAAGCCTTATGAAAACTTACGTGAGAGTCATTTCCAGTAAGACTGACCGGACAGTTTTCATTTTCATAACTAAAGCAGGAAACCACAGTGGCCTGAGTATTCAAAGCATTGTTTAATTACAGATTTGCTTTGCATTGAAGGTAGAGTGGTCAGGACCTTCCCGGAAAGGATCCAACTTCCTCGCAGGCAGTGACGCGCCTGCCCCATGCCATGTTTTGAGATCAGAGACAAGATGGAGAGGGCAGGTTTCATTCCAGGCTGGCTGTAAAGAAACCTGCTTTCAGAAGTGGAAGCCCCATGGAATTATTGGGCAAGTGAAATTTGCCAGTTTTTCACGGGGAATACTATCCACAGGACAGGTTTTTGTGAGAGCTACCAGGTATTGTGGAAAGCCTAAGAAAAGCAGAAGGTGTAGAGCTGTGAAAGGACAAGGTCCAGCAAGAATTCAGCAGGGACACTTGAAAAGGAATCCAAGCACGACATAGTTTTTCCTCTTATTTGCCTCTCACATCTGTCTACATCAGATGTTCATGCTAAAGAACCATTTTGCCACTCCTTGGTGAAATTAACCTTTTTTGTGCGTCTGATTCATTTATTTATTTATTTATTTATTCATGGATCTGCCTTTTGGGAATCTTATGTCCTTTCTTATGTGACTCTTACCTCTCCCTTTATTTTAATTTTAGCCCAAATGCAGATGACCCTCTGTGACATGAGACCACCTTCAAGCTTTGGTGAATGCAGCAGATACATTCCTCTTCAGGAGTAATTATCAGAGGAACTGTTCTCAAATCCAAGTTTCCTGTACAATGAAATTATTCCTGTTTAAATAAAGGACTCCGGCGGTGCTACTCAGCAGCACCACTATACAAAGCCAGAGTTGTTTCCTCGTAGCACAGCTTTCTTTCTGCTCTTCTCAGAAAATGACTCAGTTAGAATCAAACATTAGTCAGTCAAAGTGCCTAAAATCAATGATCATTTCATATTCAATTGAATCCTTACTTTTTTAAAAATATCACAGTGAAAGCACTCTATTTGACTTTCCTTTATTATTGCTATTATTACCTCACAAATACTTTCACAGAGACAGCTGTCTCCTTTATTTTTCCACTTCTTTCTAAGACATAGCTGGATGCGGCTTCAAGCTCCAGGAGTCTATACACTTGAGCCAATTTGCAGTAAAACTGAGAGAGAAAATGGCCTTGATAAGCTCTGGTTTCTGTAGCACTGGGATTTAGCCCTCTTGGAGATGGAAACGTGTCCCAACATGAGTTTTATCCCGGAACACGTGCTGCAGCGTGGCGGTGTTGGGCTGGAGCTGGCGGCTGCTCCTCAGCAGCGAGATCCGCGGTGGCAGGGATTAGAAGCTTCCTTCTGCCTCTGGATGGGCAGCTGAAAGGAGTGACCATGTTACTTCAGCAGGGTATTGTGAGGTATTATAAACTGATTGGTGTCAAAAGATGAAAACAGCAACACCCAGAAGGGTGGGCTTTTGGCAAGGGAGAAGCACGGAGCTGCTGAAGGCCGTGCTCTCCCCTCAGCTACTTTGCGCGATGCTGCTTAAATCAAGGCACACGACATGTAAGCATGGAGCCAGGACTGGACCAAACGCATTATTTATTTCGATGCTGGCAGGTTGAAAGCTCTGATATTTATACAGTAGTCCCACAGATCCCTGAGGTCTCCTCCTTGGGTCACATAAACCAATGCAGCATTAAGAGACTGGAGTTTCTGCCAATTTATAGCAGCTGAGACTCTAGCTGAAGGTTTTCAAGGCCATGAAAAATACTGCAAGTAAGACTGTTCCTGCTCTTTAATTTCCTTTGTGTGTTTTTAAATAGATGTTTCATCCTCTAATCAAATGGCACCATATAACAATATATCAGCTTCAGAGACGATCTATTTCTTAGGCACTAGCTAAAATACAAAAACAAAAGAAATAAGAAAGGGCAAAGAAAGTTGTAAATAGTCTGGTTTAACCAAAACATACTGCTTAATCTTTTATTTGTAAATGATCTGGGGAGTGGACGGGGACTTAACTATATTATCAACATTTTCATCTGGACATCTACCTGATTTAGAACATGAAACAATATTATTTCCTGATGAAACAGGTTTAGAAAAAACTCCGTGGGGTTTGAGCCTGTGCAAACACACACAGGAACACAGAGAGAGAATACACTTGCATGTGTACACAGGCACAGAAACTTAAATAATATTTGCAAATTGAGCTATCACTCATTAAAATACAACACAGGTGTTTTTTTTGTTTTGTTTTTTTTGTTTGTTTGTTTTGTTTTGTTTTTTCCCCAGCACATTTTATAAGTTTGAGATTTTGCTTATAAGAGTATTTTATGGAAAGTTAGACCTTAAGTAGATCTGTAATAGATCTGTGGTGGCTGATCTGTGTGATTCACAGAACAGGGCCACAGTGACCAGTCACTCTTCCTGCTCCTATCTCCCTCTGTGTACAGAAGAATAAGATAAGGTTATCTGACAGAAGTGTATTTTTTCTAAAGCAGGCACAGCAGTTACATGCCTAACTGCAGCTAGCATACATGCACATCCACCTCTCCATTAAACTAGGTACAGGTCCAGGCCCCACAGAGAAAGGGGTCGCACATTTATCCCTCCAGACAAGCATCCCTATGGCCCCCAAATCAACAGCTAGCCCTGCCATGAGCTGCAGACATACCTTCAGCACAGCAGAGACGTGCATGTGTAGTGCTGTTCTGGATCTATCACCTCCTGACAGGTCGCACGTTTACTCATGGTTGACTTGGAGCTACTGCTGGCTTGGGTCCTCTTCCTCCCATGTTAAACTGCAGCTAGTTCTTGGAGGCCTAAATGGCTATTTCCTGAATTTTCTTCCAAATAACTTTTGAATTAGTTCAGGGACACAATTTGCCTGCCACATTAAACTACAGACTGTAGCCAAAAATATACAGGATCACACCTTTCAAACACCTGGATGACCTGGGGGCTCACCAACCCCTTCACATCTGGCTTAGGCCCTAAAGGCCACAAGCCACCCAGATGGTACTTCAGGAGATCCCCATCAAGGCTGCGTGAAAAGAAATGGCTCTTGGCCTGTGCTAAAATGTGATTTCCCAGTTCAATTTTGCATCGATTTTCTGCCAGCTCCCATCCAAGCAGCAGGTCTAATCTGCTGCATGCTACATGTGTGACAACATCTCTCTGGACTACCACTTTCTGCAATTCCTCCCTGGACACTTACATGCTCTCTAGGTTATCTGATGTGTTCTCTGCTGAAACTAATGAGAATGGCCAATTAAAACTTTATTTTTTAAAAAAACTTAAAGGAACTCCTGTGCTTGATTTTTAAGCTTTCAGCAGCTTTGACAAAGGAATCCACTTGATTACTCCGTGATGCACATTTTTAGGAAGCAAGAGTAAGTACAATAAAGTTATATGGCCATGTGTATTATTCAGTAGAGTTTTTATTAAACAATTAGATTTCACTAACAGCTCCCTGGCATGAGATGTGGAGAGCGGTATGTCTCAGCCCATGGAAAAGCTGAGCCATCACTAGTTTTACCTGAACGGTAATTTTTTTCAGTGTGAGTGTGATCTCACTGTGAGCATGCAGCTATATCTAAAGACAGCAACTTCTTGCAGATAGGAGCTTCTCAGGGGAAAAACAACACAACAAAACCCCACCACCTAGAGAATCAGATGATCAGATAGAAAACTGCAAATTATGTTACTAATTACTGTTTCAGGTTAAGTGAGTATTTATATGCTATCTATGCTAGCTAGCTCAGGTCTCTGCTCTCTGCACTGCTGTCACTGCTGTGGTTACCGAGCTGCATCCAATGCACATCGCTTCTGTACCTGCTCAAATCTAGTTTCTTACGTCATAAGAGTAAAGGTAATGAATACCTATTTTATTAGGGCACTATCCAGCAACTAGTCACTTATCAGTGCGCTACATGGAAAAGATGATGCTTATTAGATTGGAGAATGGTATCAAGCTGAGAAGGGCCTGCAAGCGTGTTGGAAGACAAAATAAAACTTCACAAGCTGGAAAAAAACAGCACAAGATCTGAAAGACTGCTTGAAGTCTTTCAGAAACGGTCATGCAGACGTCCATCAGGGCTGACCTCAATGTGCTCAAACTGCCTCACCGCAGAGCATGAGCCTTGTCATCTCTTAAAATTCACTCTTCAGCCTATTTTGTGGCTGTACATTCCAGTACGTTTTAGTTGCAGGTGCTTGTGGTAGCAATCTTGACATCTCTAAGCAAGATCTTCAATGCTGTCCCTCTTTAGAGTTAATAGCAACACCCTTCACGGCTAATTTTGGAAACTGAGAGCTACACCAAGAGGTGAATATTTATAGGGCCAGGACTTTTTTGGTTTGGTGGTTGGGGTTTTTTTTTTGGTTGGTTAGTTGGTTGTTTTTTGACTGAAAGAGGAGAAGCAATGCTGTGTTGGAGCTCAAATGCTCTGTGCTAACTGGATAAAAAAAGCACTAGGGGTTGATTTGGTGAGTAGCTAAGTGGAAGAGAGGGAATTCTGTAATCCAGTTTATTGGTCAGAGCTAAATACTATGAAAACATAGCCTTGGGGAAGACAAGTTGTGAGGACACTACGTTAAAAAGGGAAAGAAGCTAAGACGTCTCATAAGGAAGAGAAGTTTGCACCAAAGTGTAAAACAAGCAAATATGAAAATATGACACCGTGAAAACAAACAAACAAACAAATGACAGAACCCCCTTGCTGTACTGCTACATCAAACTCTTAAGTAAATACACAAAGGTTATGTATTTTTTCCTCCACTGCTGAGAAGCTGGACAAGACATGCAAGCATTAGTAAAGCTTTGACTTGGAAGATGACAGGAGAACCAGGAAGGTGGAAGGAACTAGCAGACACTAGCTGCTTTGAGAAAACTGTCAAGGGGCAGTTCCAGCAGATTCATCACTCATCTGCTATGCCCACCACATTCATGCCCAACCTGCTGGGAAATCATCACTCATTCTGCCCCAAAAAAAGTCTGATAAAGTTCAGATCTGTGCAATGAGACTAGATCTGTACAAAAAACCCTGAATGACTTTGGAAAATCTAATCTTCTGGATTTATTTGGTGTATTCTAAGTTGCTCCACCATTATTTTGCAATAATTTCCCTTCAGCTGTAGCAGCTCTCACTGAAGTCCCGAGAGAAAACGCAGAGAGGCTGGAGCTAATTCTTTGCATTATTTTTGTCAAGGAAATGAACTGTGGTTCTTTGCTAAAGTAGCGTAAGTGTATCTCCTGCTTGTAAAATAGGCCTCCCACTATAACACAGCTCCAAAAATGTGCTAGAAAGTAGTCACAGGGTTGCATTCCTGTACAGCACTGAAGACTTAAAGAAGAGGATAAGAGCTTTGTACACCTCACAAACTCCTTTTTTTTTTTTTTTTTTTTCCTCTGAATTAGTCTTTTCCCAGGCTCAAAATGATAACCAAGCTATTTTTATCTTGTCAATAGTCCCTGTTGCCAAAACTCCTGATTTTATCACTAATTTATGATATTCGGTATCCTTAAAGCACGAGCCACTTGAACGAAGAACACGTGACTTCTGTTTAAATAAATGTATGAGTAAGTAGTGAGAAGCAATCATATCTAAAGACTCAAAGGCAAATCCAATGGTGTTAAAAGATATCCGAGCCCTCATGATTTTCAGGCCTTTAATGCTCATCTTTGTGGCAACTCCTACGTTGATTACATCTGAAATTCATGGTTTCAAAAGCACTTAGTTAGGAATTCCTGCTCCACTAATCAGACGTTTGGATCAACAGGCTCCCAGAAGCGGGGACCTTCAGCAGGGCCTTCAGCTAGGAAGAGACAAGTTACCCTACAGGCAAGTCCAGCCTCCCCACACCCATACCCCAACCTACCTCCTACTTCCACACATGCACGTATGGAGGGAGGGAGGGTCTGCACAATGCCTGCAGACAAATTGGCTGCTGAGTATTTTTTGGAAAGACACGATCTCATTTCCCCCCAGCCCCCTCAGTCTTCCCTTAAAATCTGCCCCTCTTTAGGAACCCGTCAGGCCACTGTCACCCACTGCGTGCTTCGGGTACCCTGCAGAGCAATCCACTGCCCTGCCTAGAGTAGCCGATGCAAATCCAAACATCCAGAACAAATGTGTCTACTCAGACATGCACCAAAATTACTAAAGAAGTTTTAGGACATATCCTGAAATGATCTAACCTATGATTCGAACACACCTGAGATGATTAAATACTGCCCTGCTTAAGAAAACTTGCATTTAAGAAATAAATACAAGAAAAGTGGATTGGAAAGTTTATTTTAAATCTTTATTTTAATAAAAACAGACTATCATCATCTTCACTTTCTCTTAAATCTTGTGATTGAATTATTTTTGAACATCACAAGGAGAAAGAAGGAGTCAAATAGAATAATAAATGAGCTGTTTCTAGTTTATTTCACTGTGGTTTTTTATATCCAGAAGCTGACTTTCCCCTGTTTTGAACCTACATATGAACAACAGCTACTTAACTTCACTTTATTGGCAGATGAGTATTTCTTAGAAAACTTAGATATGCAGTGGAAACGTTTCATTAAAATTAATAACACCACCAAGGTTTCTTGTTTGCTTCTATGGTGAGAAAAGAAAACTTTGTTGTGAAACATCATAATACATCAGCAGAAGTCCACCAAAACTCCACTAAAAACAATAAAAATCAGGTCACAAGCTAAAACAGAGTATTTTCATTTAGATTTCTTGGTGCTTTGGGAATGGTTCAATCAGATTTTCACTCCTAATAAAAAGAGGGACCAGGAGCAATTACTCTTTTCAAATTCAACCACCATTCTCAATTAAACACAATGACCTTATTACGTGACAGGGATGGATATCTGACTGCACGAAGTAGTTAAAAAAGCATCCACCCTGCCCCTCGGTGAGCGATCCCCTTCCTCTGAATGGTTAATCCGCAATGCCAGGAACGAGCACTAATGAGATGATAACAACAGAAAGCTGTCCCCATTTGCACAGCTACTAAACTGGTCATCCTCTGAAATAAGCCCACAGGACTGAAGCCCAAATGCTCCTTTCTGATTAGAAAATTAAATTATGACTGAGGGAAGACTTTGGTATGCCTACTGCTATTGTCTCCGTGTCTTTCAAATTGTTAAAAGAAAAAAAAATCCCCAGGGACAGGAGCACACAATTGGAAGTGACAGCTACAGCAACTTAATGAGTATCTACTGGAGGAGCCACAGTAATTGTGTTCACACTTGTTGTCCTCTCCAGTTGTAAGGCAAAACGCATTCAGTCAATCTAGTTCTGCTGTAACGTCATCTCGTTTGGTTTCCTTCACAAAACAAAAAGTCTGGTGGGAAGGAATAGGTGTGGGTTTAAACTGTTTCGAGACGAGGATGGAGTTAACTCTGTTCCTCTGTCATGGCTGAGTCCGGGGCAACTAACAATTATAAAACTGTTTGCATTTCTGCTCTGGATTAGCTTTTTACAGATTCAGTGGGCTGCAGTGGCTCAGTGAAGGGCACCAGCAGTGGTGTCACAGGGACAAAGGCAGTGCGGGCTTGGGAGGAGCTGGGAGATGCACGGCAAGCGGACGGGGTCTGCTTACACCCATGGAGCTGCACAAAATGCCAGGACTAGTGTAGATTTTGGCTCCCCAATGCCAAAAATGCTTAAATGTAGACTACGTGCAGCTTTACCAAAGGAGAAAGCTGCCCACGCATCATTTCTGATGAGCTGGTTTACAATCTCCCTTGCTCAGCACGCTTGTCTGCTGGGAACCCAGTCCAAGCGCTCAGTTCTCAGTTTTGCCAAGAATTTCCTAATGCTTACCTCAGCTTTGTGAAGTGCCTTCCCCAAACCAGGTTCCAGGCTTCCCTTTTAGTCTGGTCTTGTGCCATGGCCAAGCAGGACGGCGGAGGACTCGGGTCCAGCCCCCTTACCCTTTGCGAGCACCCGGAGGTTGTTCCTGCTTACCTCTAGACTGCTGCTGTTTTCATGAACAAGGATGTCAAACACCTACGACTTCGCAGTCAGTAAAAAATAATAATAATAAATGGGGGACAAGGTCAATGGTCAATGCAGGGATGGCAGGGAAATTAACAGTGTGATCACCTAAAAATGCTAAGGGTAGGGCGAGAGAAGTCAGCCACCTTTCACCCCGCTTAGCTGTATCTTGAGTTTGATAACAACTTTACGGGCAGACAATTAATCAGACAACTAATTGGGCAAGAAGTATCAGATGAAAGACTGAACATAATCTCATCCTTAACACTTAATGCTGGCTACACTTCCTCAAATACTCTAATTACACATGGCTAGGAGCGATCCATGTGACAACAGTGCAAGCCTGAACAGAAGAATATGGCAGTAAGCACGGATGGGACGTCACTTGTTCTACTGACCTGCACTCAGAAAAGCCACAGAAAGCAAATATATTCACTGGAACAGTTTGTAGAGTACACAGGCTCTATTTTATCCTTTCTCTCATGCTTAAATGTCAGGAGACAGTCATAAGCACTCAGATTTCCCTATTTTCCATCTTGCCAATGGCACTGTTACTACTGAAAAAATAGCAAGCCTTAGCTATGGCATAAAAATAGATGTTATAGGCCTTGTTCCTCTTTCGTACACATACTCTAATATGCAGTCAGAGGCTACAATAGCTGCCATGAAACTTATGCAACGGCGTGTTGTTTTCTGCATAAAATAAAACATATTTATAGAGAGACTCCAGCCTATCATAAGACAGTGTGGTTAGCCACAGGCTGCTGAAGTCTGAAATATGATAGTTCAATATAAGACATAAAAGACTTGCAAAGTGAGCAATAAAACTGTCTGAAGTTTCTAAATCCTGGGAAGCCAGCAAAACCCAGACACACAGCACAGAGGGGCGAGATAACTCCAGGAGGTCGTGCTGGGAAAGGAGACCGTCTGTCTGCTGGTCAGATGTGGGACGAGATATTTGCAGGGACGAGCCTTGCCCAGTTCAGTTTCTGGTGGCAGGACATTTCTCTTTCTCCAAAACATACTTCTCCACTCCCCCACCTTCTCTGGTAGGGAATAGCAAAAGCGCAAGCAGTGTGCATAAAAGAAAGGTGGGCAGCCCCATGCCCCCCACCTCGCAATAACTAACTCCCCATCACTGATACCTACATTTCTTTGTAGGGCAGAGGCTCCAGAACAGACCAGCTGAATTTTCAATGCTGTCATCTTTGATCAAGGGTGAAGGCTAGAAAAATAGGGCAATGGTTTGGCTTTTAGCCTTACAAGATCCTTGGGAACAGTCGTCCATTCCGGGCATCCAGCACCTCCTCCAGTTGACCGTCCTGCCCTTTCGTTTCCATCCCCCATGCCATGCTTACTGTCTCCTTACATTTCATTTTTATGTGTTTCTTTAGTCCCTGCACACATCACCCCACTATCACTGTGTGAAAAAATGCTTTGCTGCCTGTGAAACTCGACCACCTATGAGCCAGACCACCTGGCATGCATGCTCCTCTTGTCTCTTTCTGAACCCTTGCATCTTCATCCTGAGGACCTGAACCAGCACTCAACAGCTTCTCTCTGAGAAACACCCAGCTCCAGGAGCCTGCTCTAGTCCCAGGATGCGTAAGGGAGGCCCCTGTCTCCTCCCTTCAACACAGATAATGGCATCTATTTTTTATGATTGCACATCAGCCTCCTATTCTGAAGCACAATGTGTTTTCAAGCCTGTTAGACATATTCGTCTCTCACCATTCTTAACGGAAGGCCAAACCCTCAGTCCTCTGAGATCTCTCTTTTCCACCTCGACTTACAACCAGTTTAGATCTGTGCTCTTCTGTGGTGTTTGCTAGCTTAAATGCCCACGCCTTCGTTCTGCCCCAGCTTATTTGTTACTAGCAGCCGTGTGCCTCCTCCACATTTGCTTCTGCTGGCTTACCCAGACAAATATTCCAAGTGTACTCTTGTAGATAAGCTCTGCTGTTTTCCAGTAACCCTCCCGGGTGTATTTCTGTGCGTGTCCCTCTTTCTTGGACATGGTTCATCAGGACTGGGTGCACTAATATCTCACCAGCCTCACCGAGAGGCTTGACCTTGTGGATGTCACATTCACGTTTGCTTTTTCCTAGTGGCATTAAATCACTAGCTTCTTTTCATCAATGACTAATAAACCCAGGTATTTTCCCAGTCCTCTGCTAGAGAGGGCCCTGATTTATAGCGCAAACACTCATTAACCATACACGCAGCATCTTGCGTGTTCTGCTACCACACGTTCTTGTGGGCTCGGTTCTGTCACTCAAAGGTCTCAACTCAGAAACAAACAGAAATGAGATTATTCATCAAAAACGTTAGTTACTTCTGCCTAGACCAGCCAGTCTCAGGAATATTTACAAATGGATTCTGACAATCCCATAAAAATCCTGTGTATCGTGGTTATTTAATGTGTTTCCATCACATGGACCTGCGTGGTTTGGTTTCGCTTTGGTGGTTTTTACTACACGGGCATAGCCAGAAGCCAGCAAATAGCCTTCCTTCTTCTAGACAGTCTAAAGCTATGGGCATCCCGATAAGGTAAATTTATTTTGAAGCTTTGCAGACTGAGAAGAAATGCACAGAAATCAGGCTATTACAGCATAAGCCTTGGGAAGGAGAAAAAAAAAAAAAAAAAAAAAAGTCTTTTCTCTATATATCCAATTGTTTTGGCCAGTGATGATTAAGAAAACAGAAATAAAGGCTTAAGGAGCCTCGTGGTGCAAAGACACACATGGAAATGCATCTTTATGAACTGACACTGGACCCCTTGAGAAGCTTGTTTTCTCATCACGCGTTTTCCTTTCAGACGCTGTTAATTCGGAGTTATTTCTCTCAGGCTGCCCTCCCTGGCCCCCAGCCCGTCAGGAGGGGCCGGCGAGGCGGGCGCGCCTTGGCATCACACACCCGTGGGAGCATACACCACCACCACGAAGGACACTAGAGCCGGATCGCTTCAATATACTTATTAATCGTATTTTGCATCAGAAAACGCTTCAAACGCCGGCCTGGGGCCCCGGGACCCCCAACGGACTCCCAACGGACACCCCCGGGGCCCCCAACCGACGCCTAACGGACACCAACCGCCGACCCCCCAACTCCGGGCTCTTCTGACAGACACTTCCGGCCGCGCCGCCGCCCCGCCCCTCCGCACCCCCACGCTCGCTCACCCATTGGCTCGCTCCTCCCTGAGCGTGACGCCGGCGCGGCCGCTGATTGGCCCCGGCGCGCAGCGCGTGTACGCGGAGCGGGCCCGCCGAGCGGCTCGGCGGAGGCGCGGGCGGGGCCGCTGTCTCCACGGCGACAGCGCAAAAGGCAGGGCGTCACGTGGGCGGCGGCCGCGCTCTCCCATTGGGCCGGCGGGCGGGCGAGCGGGCGGGGGAGGAAAGAGCGAAGAAGAAGGGGGGTGTGCCACGTGACCCACTCCGCCGTCGTCTCCGATTGGCTGTTGCCATGGCGACCGGGGCAGGAGGGGGCGTGGCGCGCGCCCCACCCGAGGCGCGCCGCAGCCCCGGCAGCGCGGCCCCGGCGGCCGGGAGGAGCCGCGGCGGGAGGGGGCGGCGGATGGCGGGGGGGTGAGGAGGGGCCGGCGGCAGGCGCGGGTCGGGCCGGGCCGGGCCGGGCCGAGGGAGGAGGAGGAGGAGGAGGAGGGTGGTGGAGGAGGAGGAGGAGGAGGAGGAGGAGGAGGTCGGCGGGAGGATGCGCGAGTACAAGGTGGTGGTGCTGGGCTCGGGCGGGGTGGGGAAGTCGGCGCTCACGGTGCAGTTCGTGACGGGCACGTTCATCGAGAAGTACGACCCCACCATCGAGGACTTCTACCGCAAGGAGATCGAGGTGGACGCGTCGCCCTCCGTGCTGGAGATCCTGGACACGGCGGGCACGGAGCAGTTCGCCTCCATGCGGGACCTCTACATCAAGAACGGGCAGGGCTTCATCCTGGTCTACAGCCTGGTCAACCAGCAGAGCTTCCAGGACATCCGACCCATGCGCGACCAGATCATCCGCGTCAAGAGGTGACGAGGCGGGGCCGCACGCACGCCCTTTCCCCGACGGCAGCCCCAGCGGGCGGCTGGAAGACCGGGGGCACCCCTAACGGGATGGGGATGGGGGCCTGAGGTGCTCCGCGAGGGCGTTTCGGGGTGCTGTCCCACCCCACGCACCCGTATCGGGGCGGGTGGGGATGACCCTCGTTCCATAGATACATAGGTATGCCCCTGAACATCCCACTCCTCGACACACAGGGTCACCGGGCTGTGCCTCCCTAAGGAGGTGGTGGCTGTGGCAGGGAGGTGGTGGCTGTGAGATTCAGGCCTTGCACACGCCGGTGGGAATCCTCAGTATCCCACCGACGCCGTGCTGAAATGCTGCTGCAGGGTGAAATGCCGGTACGTGATGCTCAGGTCCCTGTCAGGCCCCCTCAGCCTGCAGGGCTGACATCGTGGCGACCCTTCGAGCTGAGAAAATGCCGCTGTCAGCTCATCACAGCCCCACCGGTTTTAGCTAAGGCTTGTCCACCTGAAAGGGAACCCCCCTGTAAATAACCCCAGCTGGACCGCAGCCGTCGGGTTCGCAGCTCACTGTGTAGCAGTGGCTAATGGTCTGGTGGCAGGAGCTGCTGCTCCAGACCGAGGCCCCTGGAAGATGTGTTTTGAAACTGGGGAGGAGGGTGAGTAGGGGAAAGGCGAGGGAGGAGGCGAAGCTCGGATATTTTCGGAGACTGGCAACTTTCTCACAGGAGGTGTTTCTTAATGTATGTCCTAACTTTTTGACGGAGGATGTAACAAAGTTATCTTGAACTTACTGGGGAAAATGCATTTTCTGTATCCCTGCAATCCTTACTGTTTGTACGTACCTTACAGCAGAACGTGTTTTCTCCCAGCAGTTCAGGTAGACTTTATTCGTTAGTAAATGCCTTTGGTTTCCCTGTGTTTAATCCCCGCTCTACATTCAGTCAGTGCCTGAACGCGAGCTGCAGCTATTGCAGCGTGCTCTGTGCCTTGCAGCGGAGTGTCTGCCTTCAGACCCGAGCTGACAGCCCGTAGGTAGGTGAAGCAGAACAGAAAGCAACTCACACTTCCATAGTTATATTGACTCAGCGCTGCTCAGGGTGGGTCTGAACGCCGCTCGTCTTTTTCTGCTGTCATGGCTCTTGCTGCAAGACTTCAACTTCTGGCTGTCAGCGAGATACTTTGTGAAAGAGATCCGAGCTAAATTTAATGCTAAATTTCTCCTATACAAAGCAATCGAAAAGCAGCTGAAATCCAGGTTCTGGCCAGTCCTGAATTTTTTTTAATTGAGGTGTAGTTGAAAGGAATATAATATGGACTTGCAATATTAAGGATTGAATTACAAGATTTCAGCAAGTGTACCAGGTCTTCCCTAGTCAACTTAGCTCGTCTGGTGTTTGTGGGGTTTGCTGTTTTGTTTTACAGCTTGATGTAAGTTCAGAGGCAGTGTGTAAGACATGATGTGCCGTTCGTTTAACCAGTAAAAAGGATGCAAGCGTAACTGGAAGAATGCAGATGTACAGATGTGTATCTGTGCAGGGAGTTCGAATTCATAATTTACAGCTGCACAAGTGCATTAATGAGAGGTAAATAATCACAGTGCCATTTACTTAGGTGTTTTGGAGGAGATGTGCCTGAAAACTGCAAGTATTTGCTTATATCGATACAAAACCACGATCTAAAAGTCTCTGAACTTTGATTGTACCTGGAAACTGATGGAGTCTGTCCCCAGCTGGTGGGCACCTTTCCATTTTACATGTCCTTGCTATTCTTACTTTTTCTGATGGAAGAACTCCTGTGTTCTCATGTAGTTAGAAGGTAGTTATAGTTATTGTCCCAAGAAGTCGAAAAGCCGGGTGAAATTCCCTCTTGAGGCTGAGTGATGCAGGCTTGAGTTTTCTGCTTCCCTGGCCTGGCCACCACGTACCAGGCCAAACCAAGCTAAGGGAGTCAGTCCTTCATGCCACCCGATGAAGTTGATTTGCTTTACAGGAATGAGTGACGTGTTTACATGGCCAAAAGAGAGGGGAAAAGTGGACCTTTACTTAACTCTGAAGCCAGTCCCTAGAGGCTATCCAACAGATAGCTGTTGTCAGGTTAGCTTCTGTTCTTATTAAATGGCTATTTAATATTTTAAAAATGCATAAATTTCCTCAGAAACAGGACCGAAATCCAGGTCTCCCAGTTTCCAGAGGAGTCTCCCAGTGGCACAACTATAAAGTCAGGATTTCTTTTGTACTGCGTAGTGTGGGAGCCTTGCAGCCCTTCCAGGCGTGGTGCACAGCCTTAACAAAAAGGGCAGGGGATGGCTCCTTGGCCTTCAAGCAGGTAATTAAAGTTCCTTCCTGGAAAATGCTGGTTGAAATGTAAACCACCTTCTTTTCCAAGTAAATGCAGAGTTTTTGTCTGGATTTCTCTGGGAATGAATCAAGGCGCTTCGCCCTCAGTAAAGGAGCCCTGTCAGCGCCAGGCGGACGGGTGCGCCTCCAGCAGCGCTGAGCAGACAGGTGAGGAGAAGGGAGAGGTTTTAGAAGTGCTGTCGGCTGGAGTTTCCCACATTTACACATGCTGCCAGCGTTGGATGAAGGATCACGGTGGTACAAAGTCACAGCTTCCTCTTCCGGACGCTGCTCCTTACACTGGTTTGTGCCATGGCTTGTGTTGCACAAAGCAGCCACTGCTGCAGTCAGCTGTTGTGGCAGAGCCTGCAGCCTGGACAAGCCCTGCTTGTCTGGACCGTGTGCTTTAGCGTTAGTACCCGGGGAGAAGGAAGTCCCTGAAGGGGCCGTGCCCTCGGTGAGTGTAGCAGGGGATGCCTTGTTCTGCTGGGTGAGGGGGGTGGAGGACACGTGGCGCCCTGGTGTGGGGCGGTGGGTTGTGCAGAATGAGCCAAAGGTTTGGGAACTTGAGAGCACCTCCATATTTGTTTGGAGCAGTTATCACTGATGATGATAGCTAAATAAACTTAGCTCGTGAACTCGGTACAACTGAATGCCTATCTGAAATGCATCGGTCAAACCCCGTGATCTTCGTGTTTCAGGCACCTCATACCAGCTTCTGGGTCCCACTCGTGCCAGATACGTCCCTTAAGCCTTGCTTCTTTGGATTCTTGCAGATCTGTACTTCCAGGTGCTGAGAGGTGGCAGCGTTGGGAAGATGGGGTGTACCGAAGCACGGTATTTTTCATGTGGTGTCTTTGAAGGGCACTCAGTTCCCTTTAGCCTTTTTGTGTACAGAAACTGCGTGCTGCTTTACTGGCTGCTGGTGAGAAACACAAAATGTTACCTGTGCCTTTGTAGGTACTGCAGTTCCGAGACCTCCTTTCCTCCCAGAATGGATTAGCAGCTTTGGCAGCAAAGAGCTCTTTTGCTTTTGCTGCAGACAGAACTGATTTCTGGAGAAACTTTTTACTTAGGAGAACAAGGCTAACCTGGATGAGTGGGCCCGTGCCAGTGAAAGTCTACAGTGAAGTGGGAGCAGAAGCTGTCAAATGAAACAGATTGGTGGTGATACACCCCACTTAGATATCCAGATTCACCAAGAAACAGCGAGTATGTAGATTAAGAAGTATGGAATAGTGGTTTGATGGTTTTGTGGAGGTTTTGTTTGTTGTTGTTTTGTTTTTTTTTAAGAGCAGCGTTGAGTAACTTCTAACACGATTATGTTTGTCTGTTGTGTGATTAGAAAGCTCTCTGAAGCCAATCTGCTGATATTTACCATATACTGAATTTTAATTTTGGATATGGCTTTGCCAGTGTTTTGTTCCCATGAGGTATGCTTAAACATCGTGAACTGTGTACTCGGGGCGCCTGTGTGGCTTTCAGTAACGTAGCTTCTCAGTCTGGGCCTATTAAGGATTGTAGGACGTTTTTTAGTAGAACCCCATGAGATAGGAAAGTATTGTTATTCGAGCAGAATCTAAAGCACAGAAGTAAAATTCTTACAAAGTCAATTTGCTGTTCTTCACTTGTTGTGGTTTCCCTAGACCAGTGCTTTAAAGACAGGACTCTTGGGCTCATCTTTTGGAGAATCCGCCAGATTCTACTTCAGGCAGTACTTTTGGGAAATGCTTTATTTCTAGTGGGAAAATGAGTAAATATACAACTTCTAAATAATCTATTGCTTAATTTCTCTAGGAAGCAAAGACGAGAAAACGCATTAATTTTGGCTGAAAATGCAGACTAAACACTATAGGTATATTGAGATGAAATACCACAGAAACGTGGCTGAGTTGAGTGTGCTTCGTGGCAATACTTACCAGCAGGATGAAAATCTGCCTCCCAGTCTAGGGATTCTCTGTGGCAATTCAAAACACGCGGGAGAAGCAATTACTGAAATTTATTAATTGTGAAATCAGCATCTTGATTCAATGATGATTGGTGTTTTTAGTGTCTTAATGGTGATTAAGTCTGAAAAACTATGCTTGAAGTTACAAATTGCTCAAATGTCTGGTTTAGAAATGTTGTTTTCCAAATGCTGTGAAAAATAAGTATTTTTTTACTCAAAAGATCACTTAGCACGTTAGGGTCCGGTTCCCCATTAAAACTCAGTGATATGATCATACAAATGGCTGGCAGTAGAGTTTGGGAGGGATTAAATAGCTGAAATTATTCTTTAGCTCTTCAGCTTGGTTTAAAGAGTTCTCACTGCAGTGAATTTACCAGTGTCGCATAATTGTTTGGGTTGGAAGGAACCTCAGGAGGTCATCTGGGCAAGGGTTCCAGGTTTTATGTATTTTTCATCTCTTTTTGATTTAAGAAACTGTTAGTCTAATTTTGAGAACCATTTAGAGCAGTATTCATGAAATGCAGCTTCAACACTTGTGACAAGTATGGCTCGAGCCTTCCAGGAAGAAACAGCAAAAACAGTAGAGGTGAAACTTGGAAACTATCATTCCTTATAAAGTACAGTGCGCAGAAGAACAAAGCAAAAGTGGAGGGACTTTCACAGATGCTCTCCATGTAGGATGGTAGAAATATGAAGAGACTGAAATCCTGAAGTCTTTTTTTAGCAACAGGTGGTTTTTTGTTTTTGTTGTTGTTTTTGTTTTTTTTTTTTTCTTCCAGTAATCGTGACACAGTGGATTGATTACTCATCTCTCAGTGAAAAAGGCAGGGCAGGTAATGGGCACGGTCCACATCCTCCGTTGCATGGCTTGCCAAGCTGCCAGCCACTCTTGTGTGCTTCTCAGGTGAAACTTAGAGCTTCATTGCAAGAAGAGATTAATAGCCTGTAAAATCCCATCAAACAGGTGTACCTACTTCTGAGGAAATGCAGGAAACTGGATGGGATTTTGACACAACGCAAGCTTCAGACATTGTGTTAAAATACCTTCAAGTGTAATAGAAGACTTGTACTGACACTTTTTCTCCCTTTTTCCCCTGTTGGAAGGGACACTACAGATAGCTGTTTCTCAGGGGAGAATCTTACGGAGTGAGAATAAGAAAATGGAAATAATTTATGGATCTATGGAGATACAAAGAAGTGGTAAACACAAGTTGGCAGTCTTACCAAGTTGACCCTCTATGTAACACCGCATTCTTCAGCTGTTCAGACATCTCTTATGTCTTACTGGTGAACTATAACCTAGACGGTGTCTAGAATGGAAGGAGTACCTGTTTGCAGGGTACAGGACTAAATAAGTTTTACAGTAATGTCTGAAACTTTAGTTTCCCTTTGTGGTTTTCAAACAACTTTACCAGACTTCTTTCTGGCTCTTTAGAATGTAGATTTTTTTTTTTTTTTTCGTCAATCTACCTTTGTTTTAATATGAAGCTAATGAAATAATTCTGTCAGACAAAATTATAGGTTTCTTGATTTAACTGCGGAATTCATACATAGACAATCCCCTAAAAAAGAAATCTGACAGTGTGCAATTTTAAGCCATAGAAGATTATTTTAAAATTGCTCAGCTTGGTCTTAAAGTCAAATATTTCAAAGTGTTCATGCATCTTTGGAACATACCACCTTTAATATTTTCCTGTAGAAGCTTTTTAACTGAATTCCATACTTGCAGAGTTCACATGATTCTTCTCTCCCCACTCACTTTCTTGATGATATGAAGTATTCATGCTACCTTGAGTTACTTTCTGTGGAAGCTTTGAAAATTTGAGACAATGCCTATAACTAGAGTCTTCTAATATTTTTTTGGCCACTTCACCCCTCCCCAACTAATCATATAGGTAGGTATTTTCCAAGATTTATTTATTTTCCTTTGTAAGGTAAGATGATGTGACAGTTTGCATATATGGGCACTGAAAACAAATCATAGAATCACAGAGTCGTTTAGGTTGGAAAAGACCCCTAAGACCATGAAGTCCAGCTGTTAACCTAGCACTGCCAAGTCTACCACTAAACCATATCCCTAAGCACTGCATCTACATGTCTTTTGAATACCTCCAGGGATGGTGACTCAACCACTTCCTGGGGCCCTCCTGCTATTTACCTACCACTTCTTTTGGACTTACTGATGCGTGCTCCTTTTGTATACACATTTAGTTTAGATTGTGCTAGTTTAGAGAACAGCATTTCTTTTCATTTTTATTTTTTTTAGAATGATGCCTGTATCACTCAGCATCATTTTCTCTCTTCAGGTCTTAATTGCTGCTGCAGTTCATGTTGTTGTAGAGGTGTGTCAATACATGTGGATAGCTAAAATTGTCAAACAGCAGAACAGTATGTGGCAAGATTTCTTAAGTTTGTTTTCAGTCTTGCAGTGTTACTTGATCACGTCTGTGTTGTAAAAATGCTTTTGAATATGTTAAAGAACAAATATAACAGTGACTTCAGTGGCTTTCATAGTTTAGAACAGTAATACTTGGACTTAGCACATTAATGCTTGGGGCTGAGTATTTTCTATCTTGCTCTTAATTATGCTGTTTTGACAGATTTTGCAATGAGTACTTGGAAAGTTCTATCCAAAAAGTCATTGCTTACCAGATTTTCTGTTTTCACTTTGATATGCAGAGGACAATAATTCTCTAAATACCGTTGTGTTTTTTTGTTTTTTGTTTTTTTGTTTTTTTTTTATATAGCCAACACAGTTGGCAGTGACTTGCATGTTTTCTTTCAAAGTAACCGTGATTGTCTGCTCTTCAGTTGGCTAGTATGTGTAAGAAACAAATTTTGTTGTTTGGGTCATACATAAAACATTCTGAGTAACAGTATGTTTTGTTAAAACTCTTCTGTTAGCAGGCATACTCTTTGGACTGAGACTTCAATTGTCATTCTATTTTTAAGTGAGTTTTTAAATGAATAAAATTTGAAATGTCTGAGTGGGTGGCTGTCCCAAAAACCATTAAATCCATTCCTTTTCTAGTTTTTCACTTAATTCACTTTAAGATTTCTTTTGCACCTCAGAACAAACCTGCGGTTACTGGTTATTTCATCTCAGAAATATTGCGGGTGTTGTTAAAACATCTCTTTTTTTTTTTTTTTTTCCCTCCTTGTAAATTGTGTAGGTGGTATGTGATGATAACGTTTTGAGAGAGAATTGGGAAGCAATTGGGGCTGCAGTGCTAAATTATCTTGGCACGTAATGACTTGTGCGAAGATTTATGTGATTAAGGTAACAAGAACTATAGCTATCTGCTTCTTCATGTCCTCTTATTCATTAGCTTCCTGCCTATTTTTTTTTCCTTGGCCGGAGGTTTCCAGTACAGGAGTGGTCTTCAGTTTTTGCTGCATTAAGGCAAATGGTATAGTCTAGGTACAGTTACAGTGATGAGTACAACTCAAATGCTTTTCTTTGTCGATGGGTTGTGTTTTAGCAGCTGTGTTGTCTTAAATCCTAGTCTAGACGAGAGAATTAAAGGTGTGATAGGAGCATGTTATCCTTTCCCAACATTCATGTCATGGGGCTAGCTCAATTAGTTGGTGCAGTGGTGACGGTGTTTAATTCTTGTCTTGGTTAGATGAAAGGCTTGACTAGATGAAAGATCTAGTGAAGGACAAAAAAGGGAAAAATGTTTTTAGAGTTGACTAGCTTGTTTTTGAAACATTGCTTGGGTCACGTAGACAAAGCTGTAACATCTTTTAAGTTGTAGTTGTTGTCTTCTGAAAGAAAAAATATCAGGGTAATGAGGAGATGTGACTAAAGCATTTTAAAGTATTGGAATGTAATCGATGCGGATAGTTGTTTGTGCTAAAATAATTCTGTAAAGTAAGGGTTGATTAGTTGGTGGTTTTGTGTTGTTTCCAATTCCCCCCCCCCCCCCATGTCTTTGCATTATTCTTCTGGTTAAAAGGTAGCCAGCTACCTTAACTAAAGATTAGTAAGATTAGTAGTGTTTGAGGTTGTGGTTGAGTCGATACTCACATGGCAATTTAATTTGAACTGGAAATGAATTGGATCCCAGTGAATTGGATAAGGGCACTGAACTTGAAGTGTTCTGAGCGTTGTGAAGAAAAGCTTCACTCCTGGGTTTCTGATTAGCTGTAAGAAAAGATGTTTTCAAGAAATAGCCACATAGATCACGTCTGGGCTATAAGTGAGCTTGCTGTGACAAGCTAGTTTTGATTTTGGTAGGAGAATGTTTGTGCTGTTTGCCCTCTTACTCCTAATGCATTTCACAGCATAGAAGATAAGCCAAGACTGATCAACCTACTTTCTTTGGAGAAGATCTGCTTGCAGTTTCTCACATTGCTATAACATCTTTAACTGCTTTGCAAAATCTTACTTAAAGCGTTTTATAAATATGCAAAAAAATCCAGTATGCTTTTTCTTTCAAAAAGACATGAACTCGGTAAGAACCATTTAGAGATGCATAAATGAAGTCTGTTCTGAAGATCTGCTTTTCTTCTGAAATTTCCTCCTTGTGTTTGCAATTTCAGTTTTAAATTTTGGAAGCTCATTATTTTTGTCAGAACAAAATAATGGATCTGAAGAGTCTTGTTCTTATAATTTTTTAGGGAAATGGTCTAAAGGGGGCGAGGGGAAATCTTTTTTTTTTTTTTTCACCCACCTCTGTGTTTAACTGTACTTGGACGTGACACGGAGTCCTGCAGGTGGACATCTTTAAAAGACGTTTAGATGTAGAGCTTAGTGATGTGGTTTAGTGGAGGACTTGTTAGTGTTAGGCCAGAGGTTGGACTCAGTGATCTTGGAGGTCTCTTCCAACGTAGATGATTCTGTGATTCTGTGTGTCTTGTGAACCACAGGACAGCGGTGCTTATTTGTATACCACCAGCATAATGTATGTTAAGAAGGTATGTTTTCAGTCTGTGTATTTTATACTGCCAAAAAAACTTGATGTTGTTAAGGGCTTTCCTAGTGGTAATCGCCAGGTTCAAATTTTTGCTCCTCTTTCACTGTAGTAATTTTACTGAAAACTGATCAAGAGGTGGTGAGGTATTTGTTTCGATGGTGGGTTTTAATTAGGAGTTCAGTCTTTGAAAAGAATTTGGAAGGATGATCACCTTGCATGGTTTCTTCTGGAGCATTCTCTCAGATGCCTTTCATAGCCTCAAAAAAATAAAAATCTCCTAAGTAGTCTGAGTGCCTCGGAGTCTGACCAAACCCGGGCTCTCTTGTCTCGCTGCTTAAGGAAGGCATCTGCTCTGCCTGCCTCAGAAGCAGTCAGATTCTTTGTGGCTGACACGCAGGTTACTCCCTACCATGCCTGGAAGAGAGGAGCATGAGTCACCTTCTGCTGGGTTAGTGCTGCGAGCCACAGTCAGAAGCCAGGCAGCGATTTGGAGTGAATTCTTCCATTGCTTTTGCTTGCATGTTGATAAGGTCTGGGGGGAGAGGGGATTGATGTAGTACAGCTTAAACCTCTTTCATCAGTAGTGGGTTCTTTAACAGATAACCTCCTCAGTATGCAGCAGGGGACTTGGAGCAAGGAGGTAATGGCTTCATTTTTGTACTAAGCGTGCAGGATGCTGTCCGAAGCAGAATGGATGCAGCGAATCCTGGTGTTAATTTTCTGAACATGCTATGCGCTGGAGATGCTCTCCCCCCCCCCCCCCCCCTTTTTTTTTTTACATCCAGTTTCAACCTTCTCTTTTCTCACTTTCATTGAGAAATAGGGAGGAACTTAAATGAGAAATGGGTCTTGCAAAAGAGCTTCAGCAATCTGCTGTGCTCTGAGGTGTGTGGTCCTCTTGCAGCAAACTCCTTGAACTATCTCATTCCTAGTATCCCACCTTCAGAGGCAGGCTCTCTCGCTAATTAAAACACTTAAGAATTCTAATAGTGTGGGATTAAATGGAACCACTGTGCAATAAGGGAGCAACAGTTGAGCTTTGCCTGAAATGTTACAGTCACCTGGGCAAGGGGAGTCTTCTGGTGACTGTTCAGTGTTTAGGATATTGGTTTTGCATTTTGTAGTGACGTTTTTTGTATAGACAGTACCAAGAAATCTCTGAGTTTCAGTCCCTGGTATTTTTCCTTAGGTCATTGTCCATACTACCTTGTACACCTGATCTTTTTCTGTTGTTTCCTTGGAAATTGTGAGTCTGCCTTTTACATGTGCCTTAATAATGGCTTGTCTTCAACAGGAGGGTTGAAGAGTGTTTTTTTGTTTGTTTGCTTTGTTTTGTTTTGTTTTTATTTTGTTTTGTGTTTTTTTTTTCCCTCAGCTTTGCTTGTAGCATAGTGGCTATGGCAGTCTTCTGGGAAGGGCAGGTGAGAAACTCCCCTGACTGAAGAAAGCGGATGTCCAATGCATGAAACAGCATTGCCACTACTACTTCTTATTCCCATGGTCTTGCATGGAAGTGATATCTGCTGTGGTTTTTATCGAGTGTTTTAGCATTGTTGCGTTCCTAGACGCACAGACGTTCAGTGAATGAGGCCTCCCGAGGGGCTGAGCTGCCTGCGTGCCTAATCTACAAATCCCAGGAGAGCTGAGGTGTGACCCGGTTGCGGTTCCAGCGTACGGCTCGGCTGGGCTTGCACAGCCGTAGGCCTGCAAGCAGCTGTATCGCTTCGGCAAAAAAAAAAGCCTGAGATAGATGCTGCTTGTCAGGAGCTGAAGCGGGCAGGCAGCGGTTCTGTGGAGCAGTCTCTTGGACATGGCGACCTAAATCCTTCTGGAGGCCTAGTGTGCTTACCTACCTCAGGCCTAGCGGTGTTTGCCACCAGCATGGTTTTCCTCATTCACCACCTCCTTTTTCAGATCTGTTTCATGTTTTGAAATGTTTTGAGCAGTGGAATTTCATGACATGATTATGTGAACACTCTTAGTACAGACAAGCAAGCAGACCAGAGGCTTGATGATCACAAGGCCCACAGCCTGGGCTTGACAGTTCCTGTACCTGGAGCTGATCAGCCACCAGTGGTGCTTTGTGACACTTCCGAACTGCATGGCACCCTTTCCTGGCTGAGGTTTCTTCAGGTTTAAGTATTATTAAACCCAGAATGCTGTGACGCAGAGACTTGCCAATGCAAGATGGGGAAGCCTTTCTCTTTGGACAACCTGGTGCTTTTCTCTCCTTTGAAAATCGTGTTTCTGCTATGTGATTTGTTTTCAGTCCCTAGGATAAGCTGCATTGCTTCCATGAGAATATATTTAACCGTTCTCAGATGTCTTCCTTCTCTATAAACAAGTTTTATGCACAGGTTATATTACATTGCTGATTATTAAATTATATTTGGAGTAGAATCTACTTGGGTGGCTATCCTTGAACAAATAGTTGTGTGAGGGATGGTGGTAGACTCTTTTGTAGGAAGAAACTGGGTGAGCAAATGATACCAAGATAGTCTGTTGAGAATCCACAGCTTTTAAAGTCAAATATCAGACCTGAGGAAAATTGGTAGAGTAGTCTTCACATGCATCTCCTTTCTATTTCCCCTAGCTTGGATATTGGCAGCCTCACTTAACGTTAAAAGCTGTGGACTCCTAGCAGGCTGTCTGTCATCTGCTTCTCCAGTAGTTATAGGCTGGCAGTGTGAGATAGGCAATGGCCTTCTGCTCTTTGATCCTCAACCACATTGCAGAAAATGTAGGTAATTTCACTGGATCCAGATATTCCCAAATTCTATTCATATTGTGGAGAAGCTGATCTGCCTGTTCTCAGTGGGGGGAACATCTGGTTATGTCGTGATGGGATTAGGTTTGCGGAACACTGGGCTGCCTTTAATAATAATATCATGGATTGGATCGTAATTTTTCCTATGCTATTTGAATGGGTATCCAACGATCTCTATCTGGCACCAGGTACGTTACAGACTTTCCAGCTGGGTTTGTGTAGCCTCCGTCACTTGCTGAAGTATCACTGTGCTGTTATGTAGCTGCTGCAAATCTCTGAAGAATCCGTTTACCATCCAGCAGCTTTTAGTCAAACCTCCTCAAATCCTTTTACTTCTAGCACTCTCTGTAACCAGATTTCATAGCAACCACATTCAGATGCTGAATCTGCTCATCAGATGAGTCTGTCAGCAACTGTTGGCAAGAAATGCTGTTCCTATACCACTCCAAGTACCAGTTTTTACTTAAAGATCTGCAGCTATTGTGGAAATAGCCCTGCTGCCTCCAGGCCCTATACTTTGCGTTCTGCATTGACCTCTGATTCAGCAAACAGGAGGATTGCTGGACTTGCTCTGCACCTGTGCTGGGGTGGTTTTCAGGCACCACAGTGAGCAAATACAGTCCTTGGACAGCCTCCTGATGGGCTGGAGCTAATGCTCTTTGCATCTTTTTCACTTGCACTGTCAGTTACATTTGTAATTCCCCAGTGTTCAGCTACAGGGCAATGGTAACAGTTTTATCTGGGACACATGAGGTGAATGAATATGTAACTAAAACTGGGGTCCTTTTTCAAGGGAAGGAGATGACTGACACTGGGAAATGTTACAAACCCCCAGTCATTCTCCTGAAGTGGACATGTTCAAATACATTTATCTGCTGAGCATTCTGTCACAAGAAGCTCACAATTAGCATTGTGATGATCTGATCCGATGATGGAAATGTTTGTCCTCTTTCCCCTTATGTAACTCTTTGATTAAACAAATTCACATAATTCAGTCTTTACCTACCAAAATTAACCGAAATTTCAGAACTGTGTTCTGAAAAGGCAAGTGAGTTGTGCAGAAAGTTGAGGTCAGGATACTTGAACTTAAGAGGTCAGGATTGCTCTGGAGGTGACATACACGCCATGTACTGCAGGGATTACTGATGCATCCCTAAGCCTGTCATGGGCACATTCAGCAGAAAACTGTGGTTACAAAATTTTCATCTCTGCAAAGAATTGTTACCTTGTGGACTTGCCAAAGGAAAGAAAATATATTTTTGTAAATAGGTTACCCTGTACTACTTAGTTGGATTCTCAAGAACTTTATCACTTAATATAATTTGCCATTTATTGAAGGATGTTGTATATTTTTTTCTTTATCCTGTTCTGACCCTAGCAACTGTATTTGGCTAAAGTATACCCAAAATAAAATGTTTAGTGGTTTTGTTTTTTTTTTAACGTTGACATGAGCATAGTCAAGAAATAAAACAAATCACCTAGAGGTGGCAAATTACTGAACTCAGGGGATGTTGAATTCTCCTGCAGATGGTTTTTATTCAAAAAAAAAAAAAAGTGACTACAGTCGTGGTAGCTCAATCTTCCGGAGAGGGACAATGGAAAGCTCAGTCTTGGATGAAAGCTGAAAAGGCTCACCTTGAAAGTCACTTATTATTCTAAAATTAAGCAATTGTATTGCCTTCCTAGCTGGGATAATTGGGCCGGTAATTGAAGTCTACATTCCTCTCCCAGAGATGATCAAAACACCTTCCTTTGAAAGACTTCGTCTGTCAGCAAGAAACATGGTTAGATTAAAAGGACTGGGAACAGCCTGGGCTTCACACCCCCACACACACCTTCATATTAATTGAAATGGCCTTTCTGCATAGGACGACTTAATGTGGAAAAAATAATTAGTGGACTATTTTCAGGAAATTCTGGTTACCAATTAGTGATTCAACAAAGAAGGTGTTATGGACACTGGGTGTGTGGTTCCTTTAAATATACTCTTTCTTAAAAGAAATCCAACTTTTCTCGAATGGCTTCTTACCATTTTGACTGCTTCTTTTGAGTGTTCAGTATACAAACTGCCATCCTTCCTGGATGAAAATTTCATCACTAAATTACTTTCTGAACAAGTTTAGTTGAGCCAGAATAAAGCCACATTGTTTGATCCCACTTCAGATAAATGTTTTCCTCGCTAATTTAAGCAGTACTAAGATTGGTGTCCATGTGGAAATTTGTGACATCTTAAATGGTTGAGGTTGGCCTGGCTTCTTTTTCCTCCCTCTGAAAAAAAAAAAAAAAAAAAATCAGTCTGAACATGGTCTTTTGCTGAAAAGTCTTTTTTTTTCCTTTCTTTTCCTTTCCCTCTCATGCAGATGCACGAGTTCTTCTCACCACGAGCTAGCAAAGCACATCCTTTCTGTCAGCCAAGCCACCACCTACTCAACTGCAGCATCCATCAGCCCACAAACTGGCCATGCCAGCAGCCCTCGGCTCTGACCCTCCTGGGGAAGGCACAATGGGCTGTCTTCATAGACGATAAAACATCTGGCCATCCTGTTAGTGAAACTTGTCTGGGGAAAGGCAGCTTTTATTCTTTTATAACCTAGGCCAGACCCACAGAAATTAACATTTGTACATGAGTCGAAACATAAATACATCTGGTTGAGTATGCCCAAGTTCCTCATTCTGACTGACGTCGTTTTTAATACTTACACAAGTACTGGGTTTGAGATATACATAAGGAATAAAATATTTACATTTTACTATTTTATGTACCTGATTCCTTATATCTGGTGTCATTTTATAGATATTAATTTCTTCCTAGGAAAGTTCTGCATGCTAGAATGGTTGAACTTCTTGTTTTAGATCTTCCAACATATTCAGAATGCTGTTTTAGAATAAAATAGTTTGGGAGGTATTTTTCTGTAATGGGTACTTGTCTTTTTGTAGGACGAATAAGTCCTGAAGAAATTTCAGGAGTTTTATGCTCAACATAGAAGAGAGGTTATCAGTAAATCATACTTGGTATTCTCAGCGTAGCAGTAGTATGCTGGGAGTATGCTTTATACTTGATGGTGAACCAAAGCATTTTTAAAAAACGAAACCAAGAAAACCCACAAGATTTTTGGAAGGTCTTAATTTGTGTATTATTGATCTTTAGATATGGAAACAGTTTCACTTAACTGGCTGATGTGCTCTTTATTTCTGGAGTTAAGTAGTTGAATTGTTAAACATAGAGGCCACTTCTGAAAACTGTGGAGAAGAAACATTCTTGGTGTTCTGTTCATCCAAAGCAGTCCAACTGAACATTCAAATTATTTAAACCAAGCTTATGGTAATTAAATAAGTTATTCTTTAATGTGAGGGCCACCAACTTTCTGTGGTCATGGCAGAATGGTTTTCTTTCTCAAGTCAGAAGTCAGAGAGTTTCTGGTAGAAACTCTGCAGGAGGGAAGAGGCTTCCAGAGCATCTGCTAATGAAGCAGTTGGACCTGTAACCCAAAAGTTCTTGGGCTTCTTTTGTTGAAGACAAATTCTACATTGGTAAAAGAGGCCTTGAGTGTAATCAAAAGGGTATGAAATCATAATACTGCCTCTAAAGTAAAAGACAAAATGATAAAAGTCAGACTTCTGTCTCCTCACACTGGGTTCAGTATTCTTGTGTTGCCACTCACTCAGAGTTTCTGTAAAATAGCCCATCTTACAAGTAATACCCAGAGTTGTAATATAATAGTACAGTTGTGAGGAAAATCTGTCTCAGCAGAGCATTTTTGCAAAGTTTTCTTAGAAGCAGTGCAGGGTATTTTTATTAGCTTGAAGGACATTAAGCTGTATGATTCTTTGGTTACTAGGGTAACAAGGAAGCCTCTGCTTCATGCTAGGCTCTCAAATTCTCTTCAGGCTGTGCCACGTCACATACACTCTGGTATCCATCTGCCCGAGCTTCTACGTGGGGACTGATGGGAGAACAGAAATTTATGCCGGGTTGTTTGGTTCTTAATCCAGTTGTTTTTTTTTTTTTTTTTTTTTTTGTTTTTTTTTTTTTGTTTTTGTTTTGTTTTTTTTTCTGAAGCTTTAGGTGACTTGAAGCTAAGTTCATCGCAGAAGGTCAAATTCTTTAAAAGTAAGTAAGTAAAAGGCACTGTGGAAATGCAGTTCATAGCCACATGCAGTGCTTGGTTGTACAGACGATGCAGATCGTGGCAATCAAATTGTTAGAGGTGAGTTTAAGCCAGCCCAGGGACATAGATGTTTGAGATCAGACTTGGTGATTGTTTGGGGTCCCTTCCAGCCTGTGCTGTTCTGTGCTATATGAGTTTTGTGATCCAGGCCTGCAGCTGTTTCCAGAAGCATACATTTGGGTAGGGGTAAAAACCAGCAGCCCTGTCTTACTGGATGGAGTAAGAAGGTTCTTACCTTGATGTTGAGAAGAAGCTGTGGGGTTCTCGTTGGACTGAAAAACGTGGTGGTTCCTAAATTCTAATCATTCAGAAGCAGGTGATGCTACTAAGAGCATTTTGAATTAATTGTTAGGCCTGTTCTTAAAGACTCTAAAAGTGTAATTTTAGTGAGCTAGAGAAAATCCTATTAGAATAGGTATTTAAATAAGTTTTGTAGTTGGATTCTTATCAGTGATTATGAGTTGGTTAAAGGAATATGAGTGTTTTCAATTTGAAGAGTGAATTAAGGCCTTAAGGGACCGTGGTCTTTTGACCCTTTTAAAGGACTGACGTATTTGAATATGCTAGCCAAAGTTTTTACTTTGTGTATTCACTAATAAGTTCCCCTTTCTATAGATTTAACAAGGATAAAGAGGTTGAAGTCACCATTAACTTATGCTGGGAGCTCTAGTTAATGTTGTAAAATCCTGTTAAGTCACTTTGGTTTCCTAATGATAAGCTATATGCCTACCTTGAGTTACGTAGGTATGGTTGTCAATTCTTCAACATAAACTTGTAGTTATACATATCTGTATAGCTTTGAGATTTATAGATTTGAGAGTGGTTGAGGGAAAGAGTACTAGGTAGAAGGAAAAACTGGAGCTTTGGTACAGCATTGACCAAATCTGTAGGAAAGTAGACCTACCATTATTCACATAACATTTCTTGCTAGATTGTGTACTTTACAGAAGGGCTAAATGTTGCTTCAGCTTTTCCAGGTGAAATACTAAGAAAATTTTGATCTCAAAGATTTTTCTTTAACCCAGCTACAGGCATACCCGTTGCTATATTTGAATTGGTACAAATCTATGTGGCAACTTTCCTTCCCCTTCGTTGTCAGTGCGTCCTTGTGCAGTAAGTTTACAGTACCTTTTATAATATTACAGTAATCCATCTGAAGGTTTGCATTTCAAAAGGTACGGTTCCGAGAGTAGCTTCTTGTGACAAAGCATGTATTGCTAGATAAATGGTAGCACCTGCTAGGGTCACTTATGTTTTATGAACACTGCGATCTCATAAATTAGAAGTGTGAAAAAATTAGGCTCTGTAAATTTGCTGTATGATGTTCAAGAGGCCTATATGCATTTTTTTATTGCCTTTGCAAAGGGTTGCATGCAGTCCCACATTGTCAGAGTAGGCAGGCTTCTTGACCTTGTGCAAGTTTTGTATGGAGATGTGAGGAGGAGGACAAATCCTTCAGTGTTAAGATACCGTGAGCTCTGCTGTTTGCTCCAGCCTGTGTAGCTGAAGTGAGGTAGCAACCCTGGCTTTCTCCCTGCTCTGGTGTTTGTTCTTTGCTCCCAGTCTGAGGCACACCTAATCTAAAGGCTCTACTATCTCTGCTGGCAAGCTTGACGTTGGCACAGAATCTGTCTGAATGTACACGTTCTGAATGCTTGTGAAGAAAACCTGAAGGTTCACGCAGTTACGTAGCAGGCTGCTGAGAACAGCTGGGGTGCAGGATATTCTTCTCTTGGAGAGAGAGCCAAAGGGCCAGCACATCCTTCGGGATGCTCAGGTGACCAGGGATGGAAGGCCTCAACAGTGGTTACGTGCCTTAGGCATTCTGAGGTGAAGGCTGATGGCAGTTTTTCCAGGTGGAGAATAGAGATACAGTTAAAAGGGCTTGCGCAAAATCCCTCAGGAAGTCTTTAGCAGAGTATGGTACTGAACCCAGACTCTGTGTTGGCGCTCCTCTCACTTAATGTGTTTTATCCTCTGACACCTTGCAGAAAATTTAATTCTAAGTGGTTACGTCTGGAAGACTTTAAAATAGAAATCAAATATCAATGGTAGTCTCTGTAGTGTTTTCTGTTCTTTTTAACTGTAGTATCTTGTGCGTGTTGTACATCTGGTATGTACCAAAACCCTTGGCACATCCAGTCATGCCCATAGAGATAAACATTGCTGTATTACCATGGCATATGGCTTAAGAATATTTAAGGTCAGAAAACTAATACAGTCATTAAGAGTGATTTTCAATTATGGATACAAAGTTCAAATACTTCAATGAGCAGCCTAATTTTCAAGATGTTGAGCCACTGCTACAGGTAGTAGCAACATTTATGTATTTATTTTAATATCTGTGCCTTATCTGTTCATCTGTGCCTTTGTGATAACTAGACTTCTTTTAACAGAAATGAGTATGAGACAGGAACTAAGTGAAAGTGATGCAGCTGTGAGAATCTCGGGTTTGTAGGACACTGATCTTTCCTGCTGCTTTGGAAGTATCAGAAACAAGAGAACTAGTCACGAAGGAAGAGGTCAGGTAAAAACACTTGCCTTGCCTTTTATGCTTATGGTTATTGCTGCTATCAGATGAGACCTTTGAGTGGTATAGAGGGAATACAAGGATTGAAGTACCGTATGCATGTGTTCACAGCAAGCCTGCTGCTAAGCAGGTAGCTGTTATATATCACTTAGAGTCTTTTTAATGCTGATAATTGATTTCAGCATTAGATAGGAATTGGAATGATAGATACTTAGGGAAAGGTATGCTCTTTAAGGTGAGGGCTTGCCTTTTATTTGCAAAGGCTATTGAGTGCCTGAAAGGGTAAGACCTGGTGTAACTTGGGTCATAGGCTCCCTGTGGTCATCCCCAGTGCAAAAAGGGCTGCTTGTAAGCCTCTTCCAAGCCAGAGCCTTTCTTCGAGGGGAATTGGTAATATCATTGGATGCAGTTTAAACATGCACGGGCTTCTGTGAACTTGCTGAGGAAAAGGTCTCCCAAGGAACTTGATGATCAGTGATTTTTCTTTAGGACTGCTTTGGTACCTTAAAGTGAATGGTGAACTCTTCCTGCATGGGGCATGTTGGCAGGCCATTGAATTTTCAGGCGTTCCTGCTGTTCTACTGTGTAAGCAGGTGATGCAGCTGCCAGCAGAGGCTTTATCTGCAGTGACCTGAAGAAGCAGGCTTCATGAACATCTGGAAGGAGGTTGTCATTGTACTGTTCCCACATGAGATCTTAGATGTGGAAAATCCTCTGTAAATGAGAATTCATCTCTGATGTGATTGGAAATAGCCTGGAAAATTCTTCAATGTCCTTCATACATGGATGACATCCATCATCTGTTGTAGCAAAGGAATGTAGGTTTATTAGGTGGTGTTTGAGTACAAGTGAAGGATAGTATCATCCACCATTCGTGTCCCTAGCAAGTTCTCAGCTGCAAGCTACCCAGAAATAACAAGTTCAAGTAAAAAGCGCTTGTAGGAACAGTTGGGAAGCAAATAAACTTGTGTGTGTGCATACATATGTGAACTTGTGTGTATGTACATGTATATGTGTGTGTGCATGTATACATGTATGTGTATGTATGTAGGGCTTCATTACATTGGGTTTTGTTGTTGTTTCTTGGGCTTTTGGTTGGAGGACAACTATTTCCGTTGGTACTGTGCCTAGCTAGTATTAAAGGTGAGCCTGTCGGACAATTTCAGTGAAACTAGAATTGGCTGAGACTTCAGTTACACCTTGAAACCAAACTGGAAGGCGTAAGTGGACTATAACAACCAGTGAACTGAATTGGCTTTTAAAGTATTTAATTTAAGTTGAGGTGATTATTTCCAGCAGGTTTCATGTACAAGAGCAAGGATGGTTTCTGAAGTCTTCTCAAGAGCAATGTGGTGTGGCGGTTATTTATTATACTAATACTATTCTTCAAGTCATTTTACAATTATTATTTAATTTGATGTCCTATGAGTAAGTACAATTAACCGGACCGTGTACAGTTATCCTCAGTCTACCCATCTGAAGAGTTTGTTTCCCGAAGGCTATACAGGGAGTTCATGTCAAAGCCTAGAATGAAATGTTAGATCCCTAGTCCCACAATTAGCCCATACACCGTTCTGTGTAGCAAAATAATTCATGACTCAGGCACCTAATTGCACTGGGACTTCCAATAAGCTCTTTAACATCTACTCATTTATAAAAGATGATTTTAAGACTTTTTTTTTAGTTGGGAGTTGTTGCTTAACTAATTAAATCCTTACACAATATAGCTTACAAAACTGAATATTAAATGCAATTAATCGGCAAACTGGAATGACTCGTTTGTATCGCGGTGGTGTGGGTTTTACAGCTGTTAGGTATGGGTTTACCTGAGAGGCTGCAATAATCTTCGTGCTGCACAGAGTAAAACGTGGAAAGTTCAAACTTTGCAAAAAACTACTTATTTTTAGATTTATATATATATATATATATATATAATTCTCTTGACACATTTGATCTATGTATACAGGTACAGGCACATCTTCATTGGTGTGTGTATTTGTAGAATTCCACAGGGAAAAGATAGAGCTCTACAGACAGGGCATGTGCTGTTGATTTAACCCCCAAAAAGTTATTTTTTTAATTTTTTTTAAAAGCGACTAAAATGTAAGGAATTGAGGTCTGGAAAAAGTGAAATGTCCTTTCTACCAAAATTTCTTAAGGTAAGATGGTAATGTTTTAGAAGTGTGTATATACATACACATAATAAAAATGTAGAACAGATACCTCTCTTTCTCCCATTGCTTTGGTTCAAGAATTGGAAGCTTTAAATAATCATTTCAGCTTCCACGCTTGCACTTGATGATTCTGTAGCTTTGCTTCTTCTCATCCTCATGTTCGAGAGGCTCAGCACCAGACTAGAGAATACTCTGTCTCTTTTCTTATTCTCTGCAGCTGAAATGATTTGTAACTATTGAGGATTTTATGTTAAATATCCAAGAAACTGTGTGAAAGGGCTAGAAACAGTCTTGATAGTTAAACTTGGAATAAATTCTTTCTCTAGAAGAAAGAATTTAAGAATTTAACTTGAAGAAGCTTCAAGTTAAGACAGACTTTACTGCAAGCAAGCAAAGTTTGCAAGTTGCATTACAAAATAAAGTTTAGTAATAGATGCATATGAATTTGTAAACAATCTAATGGATTTAACTGCTGTTTTTGGTACTTTATTTCATATTTACCAGAAATATTTTACTGTGTCTTTTGGAATGATTCTTACCACTTTTTTTTTGTAAGTCTAAAGTGAAGAATACTTATTTTCCTGACCTTCTGATAATATTTGTATCATCATTTTCCCTAGTATCTTTACCACTTGAGAGGTTTTCCTTTTTGAAATACCATGAAAAGTGCCAGAAACACCCTCAGAAAAGGGGGAGGGAATAAAATGTGTGCAAAAGAAGAAGATAAAGGTAGTTTCAAGCCTGAGACTCCTTTGATGGTTAGGAAAAGTTATCATGGGTAACCTTTACATTTCAGTGGTCACAGTATTTAACACATAAAGCTAGAAATCCATACATCTTTCCATAAACTTCAACAGGAATTAAGGTAGTCATAAAAATAGTCTTTAAAAACACATTTTTTTTTCTCTTAATTTGTTTTTATTATACAGAAAGCTTCTGCATTTTGGTTCAATATGTTCAGCTCTGGTATGGAGCTCAAGCAAAACTCCGAGAAAAAATGCAGCATTTCCTGAATGTGAATTAAAAAGCAGGAACCCCTTTGCACTTTTCGTCTTCTCCTGTTCTGGTCCAGTGCACTACTTATTTATTTTCCTGTTCTAGGGATACTGGGCAATCTCTAGTACAGTTTAAGGGAGTCAGATCTGTTTATCAGTGTCATGGTATATATTTTTTAATTCTTATTTTTTTGTTCTTCATTTTATTTATTATTCTTAATTTTATTCTATTTTTGCTTCATGTCATCTTTTTATCTTTCTCCAGTGACAGCTTCAACCAGAAATCTGAAAAGTACCTTGTAAATGTAAAAGAAATTCAGATGTGATGTTTGTACTGCCCATGTTTTTCTCTCTGAATAAGACTGGAGGTTAGAAAAAAATGTGAGGTAGAAATCTATGCAGGTCATTTACATACCATTCATCTAGAGACTTTCTAAATGTTTAACAAGTTAATTAAGCTGTTACTCAAAGTATATATATTAATCTAAACAGAAATGCAGGTGGACGTGCCATGTGAGGTAAGATAAAATGTAGAAACTGTTTATCACTATGTCATGTAAGGCTGTGTGGTCAGTGGTGCATAGCTGAGCTGCATTAAACATTTGAAGTCTATGCATCTACTGATTTTGTGTGGCTATGGTGTCCATCCTCAGGAAAACTGGGGGGATTTACTACAGCCTGCTGGTCCCAGAAGCTTGTGAAGATGGATATCAGGGTAGTCTTTTAGCATTGAATAAAGTTATCTGAGACTGGTAAGTACATATTGGTTATCTTCTGAGGAGCAAGGACTAAATCTTGCCAGAGTGACATTCTAGTATTTGACTCTGCACCGGTGTCCTTCACGGGGCTGTGAATGATCTCAGTCAGGTTTATATCTGCAGGAGCTGCCACTGCTCTGTACGCATCAGATTGGAGCCTAAGATAGTAAGGTCATTTCAGCAGGGTGAAGTACCTTGTTCTTTAAACACGTTCTGCAAACACGTGTAATTGGTCTTGCAAAAATTTCTTCCTGAGGTCCTGAAAAGTCAAGTCTTCCTGTGCTACGTTTGAGTATATTTCTTTCAAGCTCTGCTATGATGTTTGCCCTAGAATACATACTTCAACGCACCGATACAGAGGAAGCTGGCAGCAGTTCTTATTTTCAGGTGGCCCTCATCCTTTTCATTAGGAAAGATCAGTGGTGCTCAGAGCTTTTCAGCAGTGCTGCGAAAATTGGATTTTTCTGCTCCAGGAACGAGGGGCAGGAACGTGCTTCTTCTCCACCACGACGGGGACAGGCAGGGGGAAGAGGGCCATGCCGAAAGGCAAGACCTCTGCACAGCTCCCGTGGTGAATAGCTGCCCTCTCATGCAACCTGGGATGGCCACAACAACAATTTGGTTGTTTGTGGTTTTTGTTTGTTTGTTTGTTTTTTCTCTGGGTCAGGTATAGGTAATGGGTTTTTAGCTTCTTTTGCTCTCCTGAGACACAATTTGATAGGTATACGCTGAGGCAGAATTTGCTGAAAGCTGAGACAGAATTTGATGGAATAAAAAGCATGCTGGCTGTTTTAGGAGCATGTTTGTGAGTGGGTTAGATCCAGCTTGAAGCTTTTGGAAGGAATTGTGAAATCCTAGGTTTGATTTTTGTGGTTATATGGGAAGGTTCTGCATTGCTGCTCAGGTGCCAGTTAACCTAATAACAGCTTTCTATCTATTTTTTTTCCTTTCATAAAGAAGCTGTTTTGCTATTGGGTCACTGAAATCCGCAGGGTGAAAAGCCTGTGGGGGAATAGTTGTTCTTCTTCCCTTCAAGTTTCATTAAAATCCCATAGTTCTGCCGCATCTGACAAATGGCCCTTTCTTACGGCGGGCCTGTGCTGTTGCCCACCACCTCAGCAGCATGCCGAAAGCTGGGGCAGGCCGAAGGTGGGTGAGTGGGACCTCTGAGAGCAGGTAGAAGTAGCCTCCTGTGGGATCAGCTGCCACCGTAAGAAGGGAGTGGAAGCGGGGAGCTCCTCCATGCTCAGCAGAAAGAGATCTGCCCGGGTGCAGAGTGAGGCAGGAAACTCTGGCAGCTCCAGGTGGCAAAGGGTGGAGAGCCAGCTTGACCCTCAGATCTCGTAGAGGCGTTTAGTCAATAGCCAGCTCTAGGGTTTCTAGGTTTTCTGCAGTGTGTTGTCAGAACCCAAGAGCTGGGAAGTTCGCTGCAGAGACCCATAGGGCCTTTGACTGAAGATAGCAGGGGCTGATATGGAGCCACATAGCTTCAGCAGAGGCCTGCTAGGTCAGGTGTGGCACGGCCTAACGCACGGCTGGACCATCATTGCTTGATGTTCAGAGAATATAAGGCACAGACACATCTGTGTGATACTGAATAATACTGATACTGAAATGGAGCTGATAAGCCCATACTGCAGCCAGTCTTCTGCTTGGTGTCCATGGACTGTTTTCCCGTTATTTGTGATATTCCAGTTTGCGTTATTCTAAATGATGGATAACAACTTTTGGATGTAGAAAGACAGATTAAGACTTTTTCATACAGAATATATGTATACATTGTGTATATATATATAAGTATAAAAACAGAATATAATCAGAATTAATAGATCCAGTATATCTTTTAAAATATATGTATACTTTATATAAAGTAGTTGCTCTGTAAATTTGACTGCTCAAAGGTGAGGTAATACAGATGTGTGCTTTGCAAGAGCAACCTTATTTTTGCCCTTTGAGGAAGTATTTGAATAAAACAACATGAGGGTTTTGCAGAAACATTTTTCATATAGCTCAGTGTTATAAAGCGGTCATTGGATAAATCCAGATTATGAGGTAAATAAGGCTGTTGACTATAGGATTCTCATCTCATTTTACATGGTGAAGGTAGGTAGTGAATAGGGCAAACACAAGCCCTGAAGGCAGGAAAAAGCAATAGAGAAAGGTGATTCAATCTGTTCCATGTAATAGTTCTTAGATAGTCCTGTGCAGATAAATTCAGTTAAACTTTTTATATCTATCTCATCAACTCCTCAATTCCTTTTTTTGTCATCTAGTATGAAGCTTCATAACTTCTGTCCCTCTATTTCCCAGATGCTAAGCACTCATAGAAAACAGATCCTTGGATATTTGGTTGCACAGCTTTTCTAGGGTTCTCAAAACATTCTAAGCACTAAAATGTTTTATTTGAACTATCTGTAAGCCTGCAACAAGTATGTGTGTTTTTTCCCTTTTTTTTCCCCTTTTCTCAACAAATGGAAGTGATCTTGCAGAACAAGAAGAGAGGTGATCCTGTGTTTTAATTCTGGCTCAGCTACTTCTTTGCTGAATGCTTCTCAAGTGACTACTCTGAATTTCTCAGGTTTTCCCACTTGTAAAATTGAGAAGAAAGAGAATCTACGGAAGCTGGAAGAAAAAGGTTTACGTTTGGGGCCCTCAGCTATTCAAGACATATAGTGAAGGTGCAGCTGTTTCCACTTCCATTAAAGGTTTATAATGCTGTACAGCAAATAAATAAGACACATATACGTGGATAGTAAAGATTTAAAAAAAATACCAAATTGCTCTCTTATCTGTTCAACACCATCCATCTTATGTAATTAAAGACTATGCCATCATGTGCTGAAACGCAGGAGGACAGATTTCAAGATGCTTGTGTGTATTTTGGTATTTAATTAATGGCAACTTAGCTCTTGTAAGAGTTCCAAAGGTATCATTGTGCTAAATACTGTGCATCTAGAGAGTAAGAAGTAGATTGCGGCTGTTCAGGTCGTAAACGAGGATAGGATAAATGGTGAAAAAGTGTGGGGAATCCTCTACAATTATTGACCACAGCCTTAGACTCTGGATTAAGTGATGTTCTTAGAGTTAGCGAAGAGACATTACAAAGCTTAGAATTTCACATGCATCTTATGACATAGTTGGACCAATTTTACATACTGAGGTGGTGTGAGAAGTTCCTGTACTTTTTTCCTTTGACTCTGGGATCAAGTCAACAGGAATACATAGATTCCCTATTTCTGTGCAGAGTCTCAGCATCCCAGTTTCATCACCATTGCTGGGTCACACCAAGCTGTGGAGGCACATGCACCAGCTCTGCTCTGCTGCCCTGCCTGGGAGGCAGAAAGGGAGGGAGGGAGGGATAAATAAGCTGTTATAGGTGGCTTTAGGACAGTAACATCTTAAACTGCTGCACATGTTAGCAATGAATGCCTTGGCTCAAATTGTTTCAAGTAGAAAATCAGGTTTAAATTAGGAGGGAACCAACCATCTTGTTTCTCTTGGATGTTAGTTTAGTTTAAGCGTTAAAAACCATAATCATTTTTTCTCTTAGTCCTCATTGCTTTTATGAGAAAACCAGTGTAAAAGCATTTTGGAAATAGGCCCAGTGTTTTCTTCTCTGTTATGTCAAATATGTAAATTTTAAACCTGACTAAACACTTGCTTAGATCCATGTTTAAAGAAGGGTTTTTATGCATGTGAGGATGGGGGGAAAAAAACAAGACAGGCATTTTAATTAAAATAATAATAATAATAATAATGGCAAGGATCCCCTCACAAATAGGTTCAAAGTAAGAAATTCCTTCAAGACTTATATGATCTGTTGTGTTGTCCAAGTTGGTGATGAAGCAGAACTATGATAGCATTGCCTGGTACTTAATTTTCTTTTCAGCTTGCGTAACTCATATAATGTTGTGAATGCTGCAGGGAAAAGCTGTATCTTCTATGCTAGCTAATGCATGTTTTTACATAATACTTTTGTGTGTAGACTGCACTTGCAGTGGGCTGCCTAGAATTTCAAATGAATTTACTGGCACTTTGGTGTTCTCCCATTTATTGTTCACCCGAGAGTTCTGTGTACATTAACTGAAGGTAGATGTACCTTTGAAAGGGGGAGCGATGCATCTTTCTTATCATAAGCAAGAAATACAACATGAAACCTGTTCCGGGAGAACGAAGACGTAATGTTGGAGAGAGGGTAGTACCACAGTCCTGTTCTTGCACCCTAACCGAGATTAACAGTGTAGAAAAGTTAATAATAGGCAGGCTTCCTGGTGATGAAGAACATTCAGAGGAGGAAGCACTCCCTTGAATTTTAAGAAAGTTGGGGGGGAAAGAGGTGTGCAACAAATGGCTAGGATGCAAAACATGTGAAGCATTTTTTTCCAATGTTGTCCAAACATCTCTTTCTTGTTGGGGCTGTACTCTTTGTAAATAGATGTTTACACTTTTGAATGTTGTTTCTTTTGAAATATAATTATCACTGCTTTCTTTTTGTTTGGTTGTGTTTTTTTTTAACTGCAGGTATGAGAAAGTGCCAGTAATTCTGGTTGGTAATAAAGTGGACCTGGAAAGCGAGAGAGAAGTGTCGTCGAATGAAGGCAGAGCCTTAGCCGAAGAATGGGGCTGCCCTTTTATGGAGACCTCTGCTAAAAGTAAAACAATGGTGGATGAGCTCTTTGCGGAAATTGTTAGACAAATGAACTATGCAGCACAGCCAGACAAAGATGATCCATGCTGTTCTGCATGTAATATACAATAGCATTAAAAATGACCTAACCTGGACTTAATTTGCAGAAATTTTGTAAGGTGGTAAAACTGTCTACTTCACTTCCTGGTTTGTGGGTCACTTGAAATACATCTGTAGTGAAGTAGCATCATTAACTCAGAGCTGAGCATTGAAAGTCAATCACTGACTCTGGATATATAATTGGGTTAAATGACCACATCTCACCCGTTTTTCCCTTTGAGCACCTGCAATTTCATGGCATAGCCAGTTGATCTACAGGGTCATTCCAGCTGAGCGTACACGTGTTGTCACGTCACACGGCAACAACAGCAACCATTTCCGAAGAAGTTAGAAACCCTTTGGAAATGGGAAACAGAAGCAGTGGAGAAAATTATCTCTGAAGACCATTCACGTCTAGCATAAGTGCAAAAGGAGATCCAAGTCTTTCAAATTGCTGTGCTTCAGATGTGCGCTATCACTTGTGGCCAAGTTTGTTCAGTCAAATATGTTGATTTCACCTGAACTTCTGACAGTGTTAGAGGAAGAGGTTACCAGAGACCTATATAGTTTGGATTTTTTTCAAAAGTGATGCTATTATTTCAACACTTTATCCCACATCTCGATATAGAAGACATTGCCATCGGTGTGTGAAACGAGAGGCAAGATCCGAAAAGAAGTGGCAGGTGAAGAAACAGTACGGCGTTGGAATGTTTTGAATCTTTTGTTTTGCTGCTCAAAAATGGAGGATCGCTTCAGGTTTTGGTCTGCAAAAAGCCAAACAAACCCTCTGTTTACAAAGCAGGAAGCATCTTTATTTATCACTTTACTGAACCAGGAGGAAGCAACTGTGATGAAAAAATTGCTGAGCCTTACTAACAAGGAACACTTTAATAGTTTAACTAGTACCATCTTGTAAGGAAAATTAAGCCATGTTGCATCCATATGTTCCCTTCTGCAGAAACCTCATGGGACAGTATGAACATCCTGCATTTTTAAGTTTGTTGAAGACAACAGTTTTTCTTGCCTTGAAGGGCTATGTTCTCTGGTGTGATCCCTAACTAACCTTTGAAAATCACGTTTGCTATTTCGTAGCTTTAATATTGATAATTGGATAACCACGTGAAATCATTTGGTTCAGAGGTGAAATAGTTACAGTTATAATTTCTTAGGTGAGCGTGGAAATGGCTCTTTAATTGCCTGACACACTATTCAAAGGTTTCCCCAATTATTGGAGTGTTAAATGGTGGGAGCAAATGTTTTATTTTGAAAGGATGCTCGAGCTCTGGCTTGCTAGTTTCATAGCAGTGAAGTATTTATCATTTGCATGACTAATGGCACAGAAATACCTATTCTGAAGTCTTACAATCAAAGTATAGAAAAGTTTTCAATCACAATGTTTAGATTTTAAATGCTGGAGAGGTTGTCTTGAGCTGGATCTTTTATAGGTAAAATTGGCCATAAAAATACAGTCACTGAGCCTGTGGTCTAAATAACACCATGCATTCATTAGTTTTTCAATCTTGTGCAGTAACAGTGTAGTTCCTTGTGTTTCAATGAGTGCAAACAGGGGTGCTGGGGTGTGCGTGTGTGTTGAGTGTGTACGTGTGTGTGTATATGGCCCTTAGAAATGCTGTAATTGGAGTTAGGTTTGAGAGTTTTGCCTCCATCTGCAGAACTGCCTAAAATGCTCTCATCTTCAACAAAGGAAACTGAAGTGCAACACGCTTTGCAGGTTTGTCAGACGTATTCTTAACGTTTTAAATTGTAGTTCGGTGGATGGTAAACAAAGGAAATCATGTTAATGGAAGAGAACTGTCCATCTCTGCCCTTAATCTTTCAAAACCTTTCCACAGCCAACGTCTGGAAGGGCATTAGATGTCACAAAAAATGACGCCTTACTCGAAAGTTCATGTAGCCCTTTTTCCCCGTCTACCTTACGGAGCTTGTGTTACCGCGCTTTGTTCTTTCTCTTAGAGAGGTATTCACACCATTTATTTCTGGCATCTGAATGCCCGTTTTGGGTGCTCCGAACCGCCCTCCTAGAGGCACCTACCTCTTTCCATTGACTATATAGCAAACGTAGGCTTTTAGTTTGGGTCCAGAGCTTCTATGCCTAAACTAGATGGTATGAATGTTCTCTTCCCCCCCCGCCCGTTGTGTCAGCCACCATGCTTAAGCAAGATCAATTCAACAGCTGAAGTCTTGCTTGGTGACAGTTTTTAAGATACCTAGACTGGGAAATGGATTATTGAGCAGCACAAATTGTCAGATAGCTTGTCAGTGTGAGATCCACTGTATGAGCACTCAAAAAAAAAAAAAAATCAAAAATACTTAATTGGAAGTGCACGTTATGCAACATTATTTACAGAGGTATTAAAAATCTTACCTAGGAAATTGTTAATTGACCACAAAATGGCGTAAAGTACAATATGAACAGCCTAACGTGGAGTTCATATTGTAAAACAGATTTAATGTAGGAAAAATTGCACAGTACAATTCCTTACAGAAAATATTAGTGAAAATATTTCCCAGTCTTGCTTTTTTTTTCAGTACACTTTTACGTCTTCAAAACCTTAGGGTGTGTATGCTACCGTACAAATACTGCGGGGGGGGAAAGCGTAAGTGTTGTTTTTCGTATAATTCCGAGGAAGTAGTTATGCACTATTTGTATTTCCACTAACGTGAAGATAGTGGAGCTTGAATCAATGACAGTTGCACTTGACAGAGATTTTTCCCAAAATCTAGGGGGAGCGGAAACGCAGTTGAGTGAGCCACACGGAGGTTTTGTGGCCACCCCGTGGGAGTCATTGGTCGTTGTTTAATTTGTACCCTGATCGGATTACCAATTATAGTATTGGGAAGTTTCTTATAACATGCCTTAAAATGTTATGATTTGTTCCAAAGACCCGCTTTTTCCTTTGGCTGTTCTTGTAGAGCTTTGTCCTTTTCTACAAAGACAGCATTTCTCCTGTTTTATTGTGTTTTTGTTGTTTTGTTTTTTATATATATATATAATGTTGCAACTTTTATTCTTTTAAGCGATGATAGTGATAGCAACTGTTTCCTCTTTCCCTTAAAAATGCACACAAGAACTGGTCCAAACAAACAAACGGGAATCAGATCTCGAGTATTACATGTAGTTGCTTTCGTTGTTGTTGGTTTTCGCCCCCCCCTTCAAAGCATCAAAACAATTTGGTGACTTCTGTCCTGGTTCTAGCCTCTCCCTAACCCCAGTGCTACAGTTGCCATTACTTTTCTGTGGGAAAACTACTGGTATTTGCTTTCCTGTATAGAATGTTGCCTAAAGATGTCAGCCATTTGGTTGGGGGGGGTTGTGCATGTTTGTTTTTTTATTTTTATTTTGTTTTAATTTTTTGCCGGTGTACTGTCAAAGCACTGGCTAGGCTTTAATTGTGAAACTCCGCGACAAAAGCAAATGTTGGACAACTGCAGGAGGCTTTATCTGCATTGTTGTGCATCTGTTAATTCTTGATCAGGGTTTGAAGAAAGACTGAAGTGGGTGCTGGAACCAGGCTTCACGCTGTTGATTTGGAGTTTCCCAGAGGTGAATTAATGTATTTCACAGGTAATTGTTGAGCTCTAATACAACTGGCAACTTAAAATGGGGCAACAGTTTGTTTTGTAACAATGTCAGTTGTTTAAACCTTGATGTTTCAAATAAAACAAGAATTGTACATAGAACTCAATGCAAACTCAGCAGTTGTATTTGGAGTTAAATTATTTTAACAAATAAATTTATTTAATGAAATCTCCCTTGGATTTTTTGTATTGTCCATTCTGGTTTGGTCATAAAGTTCATCCAAAGCTAGTAACATTGTAGTCATTTCAAACATGCAGTCAATTATTTGGGGGTTCAGCGAAGCATTTCTTGCCGAAATGCTCTTCTAGTACAAATTGAGAAGCAATAAGAAAAAAAAAATATATGTTTACTTTAACAAATGGATGCACGTTGTGATTTAAGTTAACGCTTGATAAGGAACCAAAGCAAAGGTTTGGGGTATTCTTGTTTGTTTTCTTAGAGGAATATACACTTGCAACAACCAGTAAGACTTGGTGTTTGATAAGATACACATCTTGTTATGGCAGAAGGATAATAGTTACTGTAAAATAGATTAAAACTATAAACTTGGGCAATATATGATACAATCAATATCCAGTGGTACTTTTATCACACTTAGGATTCCAAAGAGTTAAACAAAACAAAAAAGAAGGGGGTTGTTCACTGTATCAGCTGTTCAATTGATGAGTGTTTTTGCAGGCTTTCATTGCAGTACAAAAGGAGTCAGTGTTAGAAAGAACTTCAAACACAATTAGCGTTGCAGAGATAAATGAACAGTTGAGCTAATGCTAACAGGATTATTCTAGCTAATTGGCATTGATCAGCAGTTACATTTTGGTCATACCAGTATCACTAAAATACGCTGTTCTCAGTCATGATGGGTGCTTGATGCTCTCTTACTTCCATGTCGTGCATGCCGTAAGGAACACGAAGCCTGAGGCTGGCACATCTAAAAAGCTCCCGGTTCTGTGGATGGTATGGAGGGCTGACACATACTGTTGGTTTTGTGCTTCTGATGTGCCCATTCATTCTGCAGAGCAGTTCCAAGGGAGCTTTCATGGATGGGTTCTTGCAATACTGTTCATTTATTAATATATATATATATTTTTTTCCAAGCAGATACCTGTACAGAGACAACAGGAATTCATTGGGCTCTTCTAAAAGAGTTCAAAAAAAGTTAGTGAAACATGCTCTTTACAATTACTGAACAACTAGAAATCTTTGAATGTTTTATTCTTACGCTTTCCATGAATCCTCTTTTTTATTTTATTTTTACTTTTAGCTAGTGCAGGAAGCTAGCTGCCTCTGAGAAAGGTTTGTAAAATGTTTTGATTGGAAATAAATGTCTTATCTGTCCTGCACAGATATCAGTCTTACTGGATCTAGCTGCAATACTTTCTATCTTCTCACACTGCAGATAGAAAGTACTGCATGAGTTTAACATACTGCTAAGATTTTTTATTTTTATTTTTTTCTTCTTTGCCTCAGCTCCCACATTATGTTCATCATGCAGTCTCTTAACATTTTTAAAGAGCACTTTTCCTTGAAAAATGACCATAAAAGCCCTGTCTCAGTGGCTGGACTACCTAGCTGCGTTCAGAGCTGTTGCTGTGCAAGCTTTGATAGACTTTGTGCCTGTTTGCCTAGCAAAACCAACACAGCGTGGAAGCAGGAACTGGCGTTCTTCTAGCTCTGTCTGGGCACGGAGCAGGCACAGCCCACGCTGACTTTCAGACGGGAGGCTGTGTTCAGAGCCTGGGTTGCAAGTGGGTGGCAGGGGAGCAATATTCCTGTGAACCAGACACCGTGCGGTACTGGAATCACTAAAACAGCAAATCTTCATCCTGCTCTGACAGAGGTGGTTTTTTTTTTCTGGGTACTTACAAGCACGCACGTTTCGGTTTGACTTGAATATGAAACAGTTTGGGGATCACTGAGAATTTATTTCAAACTTTCCACGGAGCGGTGCCCACGTATGAAGGCAACCGGGTAAGATGCCTGCCTGCTCTTCCAAGGAGTGCGTGCGAGATCCAGCAGCCACAGAGGAAACCTGCTGAAGGATGGAAAAGTGAGGTGGTCGGTTGCTGGGAGTGGAGGTGGATCTGCCTACAGGTGAAAACATACAACTGAAAGATTGTTCAAGAAAAATAACAAAGGTTGATGGAGAGAGTGGTAAGCACAAGGGGAGAAATACAGCCTTTATGGCAGACCAAGTTTGTGAGTATTCCTACACTAAAACACACGGTAATTTAAAGGTAGGTATATCAGAGAACTGGATCTCAAAAAGCAGCTTTCTACAAAATATATATATCTGAAAGAGATACAAAGCTGCCTCAATACAGTAATGGGAAATATTCTACATACATGGATTTTTAATTCTTTTAGAGTCCTTGTACAGTTCAATAACCAAAAGAAAAACGTGATCCTCAAACACTTGAGACATTCACCTTATCTTTCCTGTAGTATAACACAGTTTAGAAAAACAAAACACACTTACCTCCCACAGGTGAGAACATACACTGGATTACAGCATTTTTTATTAATTTTATTTTATATATTTATTTTTTTGTATTAAGTGAAATGGCTCAGTTGTTTCTCAGGATAAAACAAAGGAAGATGCATCATTCTGCATATGCAAAATTCTTTAAAATGGTTTAAGATCTGACACCTTTCTGGTTTGAACCATAGGGAAATTACCCTAAAACCACTGTCTTGGGACATATTTATAAGCTGCTGGGGGGGTGGGGTACGCTTTAGTCAGCACAAAGCAAGTTAGAAGTTGGCATCCAAAGTCTCCAGCTGCCGCAGGCAATGCTTTTGGCCCTTTGTAGTTCATTTATAGTAACTTCTGGGCACAAGGCACCTTGCACAGTGCATGTGAGTGTTCATCCTGGAAAGGAAACTGCTGAGCAAAGCAATTTCTTCCCACTCTTTTTCAGTGCTTGGAGCAAGTGATGTCGCAAGTCTTTCTGCTGCTCCTTCTGTCTTTCTGCTGCTGGTGGCATAAAGCTGATTCTCCTTGGAGGAAGAGTGAGGGAAAGACTGAAAGCAAGCAGGCGGCCTGGTACTAGCTGGAGTGAAGGATCTGCAGAGATGGTGCTGGGGAGGGCGGTATGTATTTATATGCAGTGGGTGGGAGCTGAGAAATAGAGTGGGAAAGAGTAGGATGACACTGTTCAGCAGGGAGGATTCCCAGCCATACATCTTAACGTATCTTGCTGAAGAAGCAGAAATTAGGCTTGCTGACAGTGAGGTCCCCTAGGAAGGGACTCGGGGCGGACTTTACTACCCCCAGGGGTAGAGGCCTGGTCTGAACAGGTGAACATAACCTGCCTCATGGCTTCTGACCAACACTGGGACAGGAAAAGCTTTCAAACAGCTTTTGCTCTCTTAAATTAAGAAGTCTTGCTCTCTTAAATTAAGGCAATGATAAGTTAACCTTTACAGTATTTGCCGTATGAGATTTTGATTACAGGAACACAAGTAATTGATCAATCAAAGAAGATGGGATTCTGCAAAGCAAAAAGGGTGACACATAAGTGTCTGACTGATAGCAAGTGAATGAATGAGGACTTTCAATGCAAAATGAAAAAACACTCGTCTCAAATTCTCCACAGAGCCTCAGGTGCTGCTGTAATGGAGTAGGATTCTGTAAAGGCCTGTGTGTTTCTCTCAATCAGTTTTAGCTGAAGTTCACATTTTTCCTGTGTGGCTCTTCTGTAGATCTGTTCTGGGGAAGGCAAGCCTGTTGATTTTATATTTGTGTTTGTGTTTTAAGATGGAAGGAGATAAAACCTCTGCTGGTTCTGCTTAATTTCTCAGGGAAAGATGCAGCTGTGAAGATTCGAGATTTTCCAGAAGTCTTCTTAAGAGTTGGCACCTTCTCATAAGATAAACTCAAGCACCCTTTCTTGATGAACGTGGTATTTGCAGTTATTTCTGGGAACTTGCTTACTCAAACAGTTAAAGACCATTAAGTGTGGGTGTGCACTTGCAGCACGTTGTTTACTTGCTCCACTATGCATGATGGTTTACTCAGATTATCCCTGATCTCTGCCTTTAAAGTGAGAGTCGATCCATCAGGTGGGCATCCTTAACTCAGGAGGACAACATCCACTTGGAGACACACTTTGAGATGACTGGGGAGGGCGCTTTCATGTCCGCTTCAGATCTAAATCAAAATGCTCATTTTCTGGGCCATTTTTCACATTTACAAAAAGTCTGAAGAGTAATAAATATTTTCTCCCCATCAGGAGGTGGCAGCTCTTTGGATTGTCTAGGGAAAAAAAATGGCAAAAACTTAATATTTGTCAGTACAGAGGAAGAATAGCAACAGGGCTACCTCTGCCATTGGATGAGCATCTTGTTCCCATGTTCAGCTTTTTTTCCTATGTGGAAAGCAACTTGTTTCAATTAGAAGAGATACTTTCCCCCCACACACACACACGCACCTTTTTTTTTTTTTTCTTGTCTTGACTGTGCACTTTGCAGCCACACTTTAGCAAACTGTTCCAGAAGCAACAGCTGATGGCAGAAGCTGCTTATCCCCTGTTCTCAGAAATGAACAGAGTCTATGGATCACTGAAACTATATATTAAGCTTGCTTGGTTATAAATGGCAATGTTTTCCAAGAACTGAAGACCCCTCTTTTTAAAAAGTTTGTAATGCTGTTAAAATTTTCATTTTTTTTCCTCAATTTTGGCATGTTGGTCTAAAGTTTAAAAAAATACCACCACCAAAATAGTGAAAACTAACCAAACAAAATAGAAAATAGTCAAAGCCCCATTCTACTTTCCTCATCTTGGTAACTACAACAGGTTCATCTACTATTTGTCACCTATAAATGCCAACAAAATGGAGAAAAGGGGAAGGCTTACAGGGGAAAATACAAGGGTTTCTGACTGCTCGCTGACTTTGGATGTCAATATCAAAATTATCCATAAAGTATAGAAAGATTATGAAAACAGGTGATCACTCTTGGCTTAAGGGTGGTAATAAAATTGTTTTCTCGTCCACATGCAAGTCTCCCTGCAAAGAAATGCATTAATGACCGCTGTCTACCACACAGTGACTGTGCCGGGTGATGAGTGGCACCCTCCAACAGCAGTGCTGAGAGCACCAAGAAAGCTGGATTAGCATTGCAGCAGCTGCTCGATTCACTGTCTTTAGCAAAGCTTGCTGCAGACCACAGCTGGGGCTCAGTAAGTTTAGAAATACACAGCTATTTTAATTGACTATGTAATCACTTAAATCTGCATCTTCCTTACAAACAACCTTCAGGTGCTCTCCATCCTTCAGGTGCTGTCCATCACAGAGGAGGGCTAGGTGTGAGGTGTCCATCACAAACCGCAAAGCAGCGTATGCTGAATCATCACTCCTGACCAGCCACATGTCACTATGGGCCCAAACTACTTTTGGACTAGCGTATTTCTTCTGCATGGGAAGTCTTAGCCAGAGCTGTCCATATCATTCATGCCTTGTGGTATGTGCAGTAATTGACTGACCCAAAGATCACCAGGTCGCTCTTTTTACTCTGTGTAAGAAATGTCTGAGATCAGCCCTCTTAGACTAATTAAGCAGAGATCCCCCTCTAATCCCCTTAGAGCAGACCTCCCATTGCCCTGGCTTTGTGCAGACAGACTCCGTTACAGCTCTGTCCATTATGTGATTGATGAAGCAACCCTGCAGTGGCTGAGGTAAACATGCTGCCAAAGGTGTATCTGTGGGATAATACAGAATCCATGCTGTTTGATGTTAGGATGCTTAATGCAGTAATTCTGCTGAGTTGCACCAAAAGCAAAGTGCCTTGATGACCCAGAGTGTAGAGCCCTGCTTCTGTTGGCCTCTAGCACTGTGGAGTGCAAGTGACACTGCCCTGTGGGAGTGTTTCATAGAATCGGAGAATATCCTCAGTTGGAAGGGATCTACAAGGATCATGCAGTCCAACTCCTGGTTCCCCACAAGACAACCCAAAAATCAGACCATGTGTCAGAGAGCGTTGTCCAAACACTTCTTGAACTCCATCATGCTTGGTGCTGTGACCACTTCGCTGGGGAGCCTGTCCCAGTGCCTTACCACCCTCTGGGTGCAGAACCTTTCCCTAACCCCCAGCCTGACCCTCCCCTGTCCCAGCTCCATGCCATTCCCTCGGGTCCTGTCGCTGTCCCCAGAGAGCAGAGCTCAGCGCCTGCCCCTCCGCTCCCCTCGTGAGGGAGCTGCAGGCCGCCATGAGGCCTCCCCTCAGCCTGCTCGGCTCTGGGCTGAACAAACCAAGGGGCCTCAGCCACTCAGACTTGTCCTCTAGACCCTTCACCACCACTCACGGCTGGCTTTCTCAAGGGTGTGCCCCACCCTGACAAAATCCATGCACTGCTGCAAAATTCAAGCTGTAGGCCATGCTGCCTGGCCATGCTTGGACCCTGGCCCTCACCATGCGTGTCGTACATCCAAGCCAGATCTGAAGTACCCTTTGCCCTGAAGGAAAGCATCAAGCAAGATGCAGAAGTCAGTTCTCTGCCTGGAGGTTTTCAGGACTTGCCTACCCACAACTCACTGAAGGCACAGAAGATGACAACAAACCTTGCATCAGGGTAGCACATAAGATGCTTTCCCTCCTCAGCGTCTCTCTACCAGTGTATCTCAGTTTCTTCAAAGGATGGGGGCATTTCCCTCAACGTGCACAACTTACTGGCATCACTTGCAGATTGCTCAGTGTCGGCTGTTCCAGTACTGACCACAGTAACTAGCTTCAAGTGCAGAACAGGAGGTTTTCCTGCAGTTAACTGAAGGGCCATGAAGACCAGAGGGCTTTCTGAGACTCCTACAGAAGAGCCAAATTAAAAATCGAGCAAAACTTGGCATGGCTCCCCGCCTGGTGATTGCAGTGCAGCAGCGTTTAACGTGCTCTTGCCAGGACCAGTGAGCCGCTGATGGTAAAAGCAGGCTTTTGAAGGCCTATCTTGAAAGCCTATCAAAAAGTAAAATAACCTTGGTAATGTATATTTTTAAGAAGGTAGTAGCTGATCCTCAGTTAAAGCAAGGTTAGTTTCCAGCCAAGAAGACTGATTTTTTCCAACTTCTTTCTTCTGTGCTGCTATTGTAAAAGGTCTTTGGAAAAAATGAGCAGTCGGCTGAGAGTCTCAAAGGTTAGTTAAATTCAGGGACCCTGAGGTCAAAGTATCTCTGGTGGCTTGTCCTTTCAAGCTTCTTTTTCCTGTTATGGCAGGGAGACACCTCTGTATGCATATTATGCTCAGGTCTGGGAATAAGAAATCCTTTTTTCTGCTGATACTTTGATCCATTGGTAATTTATCTGGACACACACACAGACTTTATCACCATCCTTTTGTTTTAATGGCCCAACAATCTCTTGAAGGGAAATTTATCTAAAAACCTATGATTTTTTGGCTTCTCTTTACTGATATTCTAGTCTATGTTGATATCATGCTCTCAGGCAATGATCTTTAAACTCACGAGTAAAATGGGTGCATTACAGCCTCATTTCATGCCCATGGGAAGTCTCAGAGAGAGTTACCCAAAGGAGCACTCTGTGGCCCAGCAGATACCCAGCCTCACATTTCCAAGTGACATTCCCTCCTGTGATGAGAACAGATGTGGTAACAATAAGTGACAATAAAAATTAGACTCTGAAAATAAGGGGACTTGGAAAAGCACTGAACCACCCTGCTTCTGAAGGTATTAGCACATGGAGAGCATAAGGCAACAAGGCAGGAAATGAGGTTTGCATTATTTTTGTTTGTTACAAAAACCTGCAGCTTCAATCTCACTTCTTCCCTTGCTTTAAAATCCCAGTGAAGTAAGAAGTAGCTTTGTAGGCCTTGTACTTGCAAAAATAGGCTGAGTAAACAGTGATTGTGTTCCAGTCCTTTTAGTGCTGTGTATGAGGAGAGACACAAAGCATTTTGAGTGCTCAAATGGGGAATCTCCTGGAAAGGGACGGCCTGAATAGAGCCAAGCCTTATGATTCCAGGAAAAGAGAAGGTCAGGCTTAATAAACTGGCTAGGATTATTCAAGAAGAGTTGTTATAAACTGAGGAGGGTGCATTTGTGTGCAACAGCACATTTTTGCTCGCAACTGTAATAGATAGGGGAATATAAAATGCTTTCTCTTGGTTTTTGTATTCTGCCCTGGTGAATTGGAAAAGAGAAAGCAATGAGGGTACACATTCCTTTATACATTTTGATCCTACATACCGAATGCTTCAGCAATGGGGGAAAAATAAATAAATAAATAAATAAATAAATGGAGCAATGCGCTGTAAATCTGATATGTAAAAGCTAACTAGCTGGTGGGTTTGGCAGCGTGGTGATGAATAGCAAGCCCCAAGGGAGCCTCCTCAGTCCTTACCGAGGGATGTATATCTTCCTACAGCCAATTATTCAGACTACAGATACAGTGCAGTCTGGTTTACAAATGCGCAAGATATCCCAAATGGGCTGAGGAGAGAGCGACTCCACAGACAGACACAAGCTTTCCCCCCTCCCCCCTAGGCAAAACACAGGAGAAACACAGGGAGAAGTTCATTATAGTAATAACTGCTTTCACTGATAGAGAAGTTTGTAGCTGGAAAGTGAGTAATAGGAAAAATGCTACAGAAGAGAAGTCAGTGTGTGAGCTTCCTACAGTGGTGATCCAGAGGAAGGGGAAAAAATAACGTCTAAATATTTTTTCTTTCCTAAAGAGGAAGAAAAAGAAATCACAAAAGAATAAAAAATAAAATTAATCCATCTTGCTCTACACCCCCCTGCTTTTGAGTTGGACAAGGAGGAAGAGAAGGCTTAGACTGAGGGCAACCACTGCTAGTCAGTGCTGCAGCCCACCACTGTGGGTCCTATCAGGTAGGATCCCAGCTAGGCTTTAACTGGTGCTTTCCCTCTAGGTTCATTATATTTAATTAATAATCTTGATTAATTTAATTGTTAGCACCTGGCCATGACCAATGAACACCACAGCAGACCCATGGGCACCTTGGCTTTGGCTGCACCTGCATCCTGGATGTTGCTGGGTCCGTGGCATTGATTTTTGGTGAAGGGAGACTTGGGAGGCAATTTAAAGAAATGGAGAAGCAGACACACTGAAAAACATCCTCTCTTGCTCTCAGCAGCAGCTGGTCGTTTAAAGGCCTTGGTCATGAGGAAAGGAAAAGTTTGTGCTTATCATGGCTCCCTCAAGACGTTTCTCTAGGGAAGCCCCAGGGGCTGAGAGAAATCCTCGGCTGTGATAATGCCCTTCCAGCAGCTTTTTCCCACACTTTGGCAAAAAGCCTATTAGGGAAAACCCACAAAGTGGGAAGCAGGAATGCTGTCCTGCAGCACATCCTGTGGGACACAAATTGATGTGCTACCTGGTGATGAGACCTCGCCTGCCACCTCCAGTTTGGTCTGTGACGGGGTAGATGAAGGCTGCCACCAGAAAGGCTCTGGTCACAGCAGCCTGAGCAAGTGGCACATTCCCTTTGCAAAGCAAAAGTGACTTTGCAAAGAAGCTCGTCTTCAGTGAAGGGAAGGGAGGTGCTTTTCAGGTGGGTGATAAGTTGCACACTCCTCTGAGGCCACAAGCAGAACATGACCTCCCCATTTGACCTCCCTCCTGGTGGAGTTGTCCTTAAGTGGATGTCGGGAGCTAGTCTTCGTGTTTCATTGTACTCTTCTAATATTTTTTTAAGTTAAAAGCCACCTCTGGGAAGCCCTCACAGACTCTGCCATTTTTGCCCACTTAGGCTGGCGATCAAATCTAGTGACAATATTCTCACCAGTTCCTCCACGCCACAGGTTTGAGTGAAAGCCTTCCAGCTTAGTGAGCACTCATCTAATGTTTGCTGCGAGCTTCGCTGTGTCTAATTGAGATTCGTGTCACCCAGGCAGTGCTGATTGGATGCAAGGTCACGAGGTGTATCTATTCCCTGATTGAGCACAGCTTTTTAGAGGCGACTTCCTCGTGCCAGTGCTTGACGTGAATTCGAAATTCACTTCCAGAGCATATTCTGCATGCATCTAAGAGTCTCCTGTTTGTCAGCTCTCCTGCTGGTTGGCTTGCTGGGCAGTGAAGGTGCTGTGTGCCTTCTCGGGGTGGGACTGAGCGTCACACAGGGCGGTGGGACGGGATGCTGCCCAGAGCTCCCCTTGACATTCACAAACGTAGATAAAACAGGCACCAAGCCTTCGAGGATGGCCGTCGGACTATTTGCCTGGCGTAGACGTAGGAAATAGTTCACCAGTGCTGAATGGGGAATACGTTCCCGTGGCTGGATTAAATGCCACGCTACTCGCTCCGCAGACAGCTGCTGAGGAGTTTATCTTCCCAGCGCTCCCCGCCCTGCCTGGAGCTGGGCTGCGTGCCCTCCTCGGCGCTGACGGCACCGGGACGCAGTCAGCAAAACCCAGCAGACGGAGGAGCTGGCTGGCACTGTCAGATCTGTCAGCCCTGCTCGCTCCGTGAAGGTACTCAAGGCGCTGAAATTGCAAGAGCAGGCAAAAGATGTTTCTGATTATCAACTAAAACAGGCAGGAGACAAAGTGGGGGGGGGGGGGGGGGGGGGGGGGAGGAGTGATTCATTTTAATGCAGCAAGAGGTGAGGAGTTGGGTAGGCTCTGCTACCAGGCTGGCAGCAGTGATTAACAGAGCTGTTAATGACCTGGGGCAGAGCGGCACCGGGGCAGGGCTGGCTGGAGGCAAAATATACAATTAACTTCATAAACACCGGCGGCTTTGCTGCCAGCTGGGAAAACCAGACAAATAACATGATGGCAGGTGGAGCTCCTTCTCAAAACGTGCAGGGGAAGGGATGACTTGAAAGTGTTCATTGTATGCAGATGGTATGTCCCATGCTAATTCACGTCGCTGGGATCCAGCGGACTGTGTTTGGTAACCCAGCCTCCAAAAAGACAGCAAATCCAAAAATCAACAAACTACAGAGCTGCTTAGTGAACAAGTTGTGCCCCCCACCTGAAATACTATTCAGAGGTATTAGCACTCAATTTCACAGCATCCATCGGGAACAGCAAAGCGAGTCAGAGACAAGGCTGATAAGGATCAATGACATGCAAAACTTGTGCTGTCAGCAGTGGAAAAATGAGAGTTGTTTAGTTAGAGATGAGACCGATACAAGGGGCTGACAGGGGGAGGCGTAGCAGTCGGCGAGTCGTGCAGGTCCAGCAGAGCCCGTTCACCACCCCGTTCCAACATCAGCAAGGAAAACAACTGGAGACAGCACAGCTGCAAGGCGGTGGGGTTTATTCCACTTGATAACCACAGTCAAGGAAACAATAACACTGAAATGGAGATGTCACTTAGACAATGAGATTACATGCATTTGGAAAAATGCATAGCTCAGTGCATAGGAGTATAGTCCGTCTGAGGAAGTTGGAGGGGGAACAATAGTGCAGCTACAGTAAAAATGTGACAAAGGTCCCTGAAGGATGGCTGCAACCCTTCCAGAAGCACCACCAAGTGCAGGGCTGGATCCTTTAAGGAAAAGCCAAGGGCTGCATCTCATTCTGGAAACACGCCTGCTGCTTTGCATTGAATGCTGCGGTTATCAATGACCAAAGCACCCTGCCAGCCAGTGGGTTTCTGGCAACCGGCGTGTCTGAGTCAGAGATCTCCGTGCAGTGCCCAACCTGAGCTGTGCCCAGCACTGAAGCCACCTCCTCCTTGGAAATCTCCACCAAGGAGACAGCCAGAGGACAGACTGTGGCTCCACTGACCACAAGTTTCTTGTGAGAAGGCTTGTGCAGTGCTGGCTGCATGCTACTCTGTGTCCCGTGCTTGTCCTTGCACCACTGGTGATGCTCGGGTGGTATTTTTAAAGCTCAGCTAAAAGTATTCAGGTATTTGCAGACATGAAACTGAACAGCACACTGCTAGCCCATCCCATAAACTGGTCTCTGACAAGAGCAGCAAAATGCATCTAAATTTCAGAAGTGGCTTCTTGGTAAAGAGATGCTGTGCCTGGCTGGGAGTTAGTCTCATGTATGCCATACGCAAAAGGCAACGCTGACCTTGCCTGCCACAAAAAGAGGTTCACTTGGGCCTCACATTGAGATGCTGTGCTTACAGGCAAATAATTTCTCCAGGTTGTTACTCTTTGCTTAAGCAGCCGTCCCTCAAAGCACAGGAGCAGATGATCTGAACGGCCTGGGAGCTGCTTTGTGGCAAGAGCCACCGTCACCAGCAAGCAAACCTGAGTCTGGCTGGGTGGAGGTGGGATGCTGAGCATCATGTATCTCCCCTCGGGCCACCATCTGTGGCCAGGGGAGGGAGCAGGGCTTTGCTGGCACCCAGCTTCCTCCACCCCACTTCCACCCCATCCACAGGGATGCAGCAGCCCTGGATGGTGCAGCCCTCTGCAGAATACATTTGTGGTTGTCAAGACGTGGTAGGAAGAACAGGCCCCCTTGAATCTGTTCTGCCCCCTCCCGTTCCCATCCCCGAAGCACTTTAAAAAGATGCTTAAGAAGTCATTTTTCAAGAACAGGAAATTAATTTTGAATGAAAAAAAAAGCACCGCCGCTTCCGCTGTTCAGGCACAACGGGGTGACTTGACTTATGTTCCAGCAACTTGTGAAGTTAAAGCAAAGCCTAATTATTTCCTTCTATTTCTGACTCCAGCTTCATGGCTTTGAGTTAGAATAGACAAAACGAGCCGCTTTCCACTTTGTACCATTAGAAAAATGTGCCTGGCAGTCTCCCCAAAATCCTCATAATTTTTATTACAGCGTTCATGTTTGTTTTCACTTTCCCCTTTGTTAACATTTTAGGCAACTCAAGTGAAGCCTTCACCATCAAACCAGCCCGTTAGCGGGAATGACATAAATTACATTGTTCTCCAGGGCACGGAGCACCCAGCTATTAAATCTAACCATGGGAGCTTGGCAAATCTTTTCATACACGAGGCAGCTGGTTCCTTTCTCCCCTGCCTCTGCTCCCACCTCCTTTTCTTGCCTTGCAGGAGTGCGATGTGCACGCTGAGGAGCATCATGCCCCCAAAAACCTTTGCCCCAGGTGCTCAACACAGAGCCGGGTGCCTTCCTAAAATGCTCGGTGTCCCCGCTTCCCCTAGGGATGGATGTGTCCCATGGAGATGCACCACAAGTGGCCCCAGCACATGGGCGGTCCCCGGCCATCCTTACCCCAACGTGGCCGTGGGGCAGGGCAGGGACGGGTCAAGGTGCTTGGAGATGTCAACCTGCTCCCTGCCACCATCCTTCCCCGTGCTGCCACGGCATGGTTGCAAGGTGGATGGCTCCCATCTACATGATGTCACCTGAAGGCTTCACGAGGGAAATGAAGAGCCCTGAGACTGCTTTGGGCCTCTCTGCAATGAAAAGAAATGGAACCCAAACCCCAGGCTTGTTTTCCTTCAGTGAGTTCTGGCACAAGCAGAGGGAGTTCTCTCCCGATGAACTTTTTCCTCTGCACCAGCCACTGAAATAAAAAGGACAGCACTTAAATGGGATTTGTTAGAAGACAAACAAGGTTAAACAGGTTAAATTGTGGAAATAAAAGTCTCTCTGTTCATATCTCGAAGCAAATAGAAGTCTGAAAGTCAGAATCAGGGATAAATGTCCCTGTGAGACGTGCTTGCTGGCACTGCAGTGCAGAAAGGCAGGCTCTGCAGCCCTCCGCCTCAGCAAACAAAACCTACCTGCACTCCGAGGGGAGGTGCAGAGAGCTGGTTTTCAGGCAGAGATCAGACGTGGCAGTAACGGCAAGGAAAATGCACCTCCCTGGTGGCTTTGCTGGCAGCCGGTCAAACAGGGAGGCAGCACGAAGCTGCTCTGCCCTGGCAGACAGAGGTAGGGACAGGACCACACGCGTACACAGATGCTCTCCCCACCCAACACAGGCTCTCTCCCCAGACACTGAGCTGCACGATTAAAAGAAAGGAAACACCACATACTTCCTGGCCACTGTAGCTGCAGCTGAAGCTGTTGTGCTGACCTGCCTTGGCCATCCTCCATCTCCAGTGGGAGACACATGGGGTGGGGAGCAGGACCCGGCAGTGGTAGCTGCTCCAGCCCGAGGAAGGATGGGCTGTGTGTGTGTGTGTGCGGGTGGGGGGGGTTCTTAAATCCCCAGGGATTTAAGAACAAAATCATCGGTGTCTGCAGAAGCCTTTTGTCCCGAAGGGGTGCTTTCACTTCACCACAGCAGTTTTGTACTTACTCACCTCTCCCTGGATTCACCTGCCTCCATGGCCTGAAACCTGAAAAGCCACGGGCACCAGCGGACCATTGGCAGCCGTCTGCTCACAGGTTGAAGCAGGCAATATTCGAGTTCAGCAGCTAAGTGCTGAGGCAGGATTGAATTCCAATAAAATCTAAATGAAAGTGAATTAACATAGTTAATCTACTTTTCAGCTTGATTAGCTCACACCAGATAATCAGCATTTCCTTATAAGTTATTGATAACAACATTGGAAAGGAGAGGTTGCACTTCCCCAGGGAGCCAGGCAAAAGAGAACACGTGTATCCTCCCTCCCGGTAGCAGGACATGAGCTGCACAGGAGCAAAGGGTTTCCAATAAATAAATAAATAAATAAATAACTCAGGTAGATAGAAGATGATGGATAGATAGATAAAAAGAACAAGTGACCAATCTCTGAACAGTTAAGAAAACAGAGAAACTAAAGTACAAAGAGGAGCGTGTTACTGCCTGCTAATTCTGCCGGAGATTAAGGAATCAAGGACTGTGAAAAAGGCTGTGCTGCACACTCTTAGCGCTGGGTTTGGTTAGAAGTGGGAGAGAGCTCTGTGGTTTCATCAGGAAGAGATGATTCTGGGAATCACATCCTCACAGAGGGCTGGAGTACACAGTTACTAACTGGAAAATAGCCCTACCAATAATGAGCAGCACCAAGTATTCTCAGATGCAATAGCTCACGTGTGTGAGCCAAGCAAAGGTGACGTTACTTTCAGCTATTTTAAAGACAGATAAATTGCTGGTTAGTTGTAGTTGATATACTGCAGGTTATAGAAAAGTTCCTAATCGAAGGTGACCTTGCACCAAGTGGACATGAGCTGCTTGGGCTGAAGTCAAAGGATTGATGCAGGTGTCTGTACACCCTCCTGGTGGCCCTGGACCAGGGGGACAGCACGGTGAAGAAGAGTGCTCTGCAGGCAGAGAGAGGCTGGGGAGGCTGGCTTGGCTGTGGCAGCCAGGAGAGGTTGAGGAACAGCATGTGGTGGCCAGGGAAGGTGTCACATATGCCACATACAGCCAGGGCAAGAAGCAGTGGGAGGCACTTGCAGCAAGGGTGGGATCACAGGAAAGCTAAGGTTATAGGATTGCTGAGCCAAGGCTGAAACCAGCAGCTTACCCTTTCATTTAAGGGGCTTGAAAGAAGACCACAGAATCATAGAATCATCAAGGTTGGAAAATACCACCAAGATCAGCTGGTCCAACCCTCATAAGCTCGTTTTCTCAAAGATGGACAAGAAGTTGTGCAGGAGCTTTAGTGCTTGGGCTGGAGGCATTGCACTTGGCTGCTGTTGGGGTGGGGTGGGGTGGCCGCAGTGACAGCAGCCCCTGGCCAGGAACCCAGCAGAGCCTTTTGTCCGGGACTTACTAAATCCCTTCAAGCAGTCAAACAAAACTGCATCAAAGCCACTCAATTTCTCCCGTTGATTTCCCCTCCTAAATGAAATTATCTGTGAGATCCTGACATTCAGCTTCCTGCTCAGGTTAAAAGGAGTAACAATTTATTTAGATCTCAAAAAATAAGAGACTAGCTTGCCTCTGCAATTCAATAAGAATAATTATCTAGACTGCAGGGTCAGAGCCAGGATGACTAATGGAAATGTTTAGAGAAATGGAAATTACCCTGCTGCAGACTGAAGCTAAACGTGGAGTTTAATATATTCCAGCTAAAAAGACCAGATAATCTCCATCCCCAATGCTGAAGGAACTGGCCCATGAAATTGCCAGCCTGATAGTAAGGATTTCTGATCTGTCAAATCAGAGAGAGATACCTTAAGATGGGAACCCAGCAATTGTAAGAAATGGGACAGGGAGAGTGATCCAAGCTGTCTACACGCTCATTAATCCAACCTAAGAGGTTTACAACCCCGTAAAACAAATTTTGAGTGAGCCAAGTAGCTGAAGACATGGAAGAAAGCGGGGCTAAAATGCAGCATGAGCCAGCCAAGGGATGGCCAGAGGGCAGCCTTCCTGGCTCCAGTGGTTGGTGTCCGTGGGCCCATGGGATAACTACAGGTTACAGGCCGTAAATGTGGGAGCAAGCCTGTTGCCTCTCCCTCAACTCCTACAGCTTGCTGACCGGCACCTGAGAAGCAGGAGAAGGCCACTTCGACCACCTCTGTTGTGGTCCCAGCACATCACCTTCTGCAGATGAGCAGCTCCCTCACTCCAGTAAATCCAGGCCTGGAGAAAACTAGCATCCAAAAATATGAGGCAATTTGGTCAGAAAGCCCATGGGTATTTTGGGCTAGTGGGTGAGTGTGAAGGCACTGTTGCAAGCTTTTTAAATAAGCCCATCTCAAAAGTAATTTGTTTATTTTTTTAAAGAGCAAAGGTTCTTGAATCAAGGGCTTGCTTGTATTCATAACAAGCAGGCAACTGTATGGCCCCAAGCTTATGGAGGAAGGGCTGAGCCCTGCTCTTCCACCAGGGACCATTTTTATTTTTGATGCTCAGTAACTTAATTTTGAATGGCTTTGTTGACATGCACAGTGTTGGTGTTTGCCAACGAAAAAAAAAAATAGTACAGATTTCTAAGGCAAGACTAGCATAAATCACAAAGAGTGATTCTTCTTCTCTTGCTTTTTTGGAAGCTATTAACAGAGAACATTTACAGAAAGTTATTTTTTTTTTTAACGTGGAAATTTTGCTTCACCCAACTATTGTACCTTTAGAGGTGGTCCCCACGTCTGGTCTCCTGTGAGAGCAATGGCACGGCAGGGCCACACAGATATCGGTGCTGGGAAGTGGCAGGCGGGGCGATGGGAGAAGGAGAGGAGGTGAAGTAATGTCCACTTGTATTGTCCCTGCCACACGGTGACATTTTTGCAGGTATTTTGGTCATTGCCCAAGACAGTCTCAATCTGAACTCAGGATTTTCCACATCTTATAACTTCTTGCAGGAAAACCTTGACTGAAAATGGTACTGACAGCCTGGAGTGGATGCACAGAGACTGTCGGTATGTCACAGCATTTCCACGGGGCTGATCCTCCTGACCATCCCACACCTCATTGCACCTTACTGCCAAAACACTTTGGCCCTCTTTTAGAAAAGTGCAAGCCAAAATGAACTGTGAGATCTTATGCTGCTACATTGCGCAATTATTTCTGAGCTCTGTAGCTCCCTCCTAGCCCATCCATAATTCCTCCGTGGACAGCATTACTGTAGCCAATAGCTATGCAGAGAATTAAGGCTTTAGTCTTGCATTACTTCTACTAATAAAGATGATTTAGAGCAAGATCGAGGAAAAAGTGGTAAAAAATATTAGAAAGTATTGCTGTGGCTGATTCTCCAAATACACTTGTTTTTTTTCTGGACTGATCCATGATCTCAGAGCACAAAAAAATGACAGATATCTCCAACTCCATCCCAATCTCTATAAACATACACAATAGATGGTCATGTAGATCTGGACAGCTGCAAGAAGGCTCTCTGTGGGACTGCTTTCCTGCTTTCATATCCCCTCACTTCCTTTCCTTGCTCCAGATGCTGCATTTTTCAGAATCTCTGCCCTTGTTCTTCAATGCTTTTTGTGCTTTTACTACTTTATTTTAACAGCAGGGCCCTTGTTGCACCCAAGCTCAAAGAGCTCAGGAGAGTGTGTGCACTCACCAGAATTGCTTGCTGAAGATAGGATGGTGCTCATCAAGGTGTCTGTGTTATAAGAATGTTTTGATTACTTTACAGCTGCAAATGCTGTGCTCTTAGAACATGACAGTTTTGGTTTTCATTTGGGGGGGTATAAAAATAAAATAAAAAATAAACATTTTGAGCAGCTTGTAATGTTACCTCCTTATATATTTTCTTTTACTATGGGGATGTGTAGAGAAACAGACATTTTCTGACATATATCTCCAAAAAATTATGCTCCAAAATCTTTTTTTCTGTTGGAAAAGATCCCAGCTCTAAACTGAAATGATTTCTTTTTCTGACCCCAAAGAGATTTTTTTCCACCAGCTATGTGATCTCTGGGGAAACTTCAAGCTCGCTTCAGTTTGGAATGAAAATAATGTCAAAAATCTTGGAATCTGTCACAAGCTGGAAATTTGGACTTTCCCCAAAGAAGTTTGGAGACTTCTCTCCCCTGTGAGCACTCTGGGTCCTGTAGGGCTGCTCTGCCCTGCACCAGACTGGCACCATATCAGGTGGAAAAACAGACTGAAAACCCATGACTGCCACTATCTCTCGATAACAGGATGTGGGGGCATCAGCCTTGGCCAGGAGCCCTCCCTATCCTTCTGGATGTATTAATGCCATCTGAGAGTCCCGAATTGTCTGAGGTCTCCAGTGTCGACATCCCACCTCACCAATGGAGACTATGGCCCTGGGCTTTGCTGGAGAGCTGCCTTCTTCCCTTCTGCCACCTCTAAGGCACAAAGGGAGATGAATGAGTAGAGCTGAGGTCTCCCAGAGGCTCATCAGTCTTTCAGAAACAGTGTTTGCTGGTGCAGAAGATGGGGTATGGCAGACTCAGGCACCTGGGTACCAGGTATCCTGTGCAAGTGCCACCAGACAGATGTTGTTCAATGGTATCTGATGAAGGCCATCAGAGCATCCCTCAGTCTGTGTTTTTTACTTACACTTTTATGCAGGGAAAACAGCAGTTTTTCTTAATTTGGCAGCGATGTGCATGCACAAAACTGTCCAACAGATAGCCAACCTACTCACAATCCCAGCAGACAGCAATGTGTGCGTTTGCAGCTGAGCTGTAATCCCTTTGACTGTGGTGCTACCAAACTCCTGTCTCACATATATGTGGTTTATGTAAACATGTATTTATGTATTTTATACATGTATATATATACACACGTGCATACATATAAACATGGTTACTTATATTTACATGTATACACACACACACACATTCAATGCTTGTTACCTGTAGTTTTAAGCGCAGTCACACCCTGAGCAAGCACCGTCTCACTAATGGCCAGGGTGAGTCACAGACAGCCAAGCACATGAATACACTTGTGTTCTGCCTGACCTCATTAGATACCTGTTCTGGATATGATTTTACAAAGGACAGTGCTAGGCTAAAGAAAGCATCTCCCTTACAGCCTTGAACAGAAATACGGGCCTTTGAGTGAAACCAAAGGAAAAAAGAACAATGCCAGCAACCAGATAAAACTGTAAGTATTTAGGCCACTGGAAAACAACAAAGTATGGTATTTCACACAGAGGTTCAGTCCTCACTGGCAGCCTCTGGGTGATGTCCAGCCCGTCCAAGCAGCCGCCTGGGCACTGAACCAGCCCTGTGCTGACCAAGGGGGCAGCGTCATCCTGGGAGCACGCCGGGGGCCGAGCATTTCTTGGGTGATGGATGAGGAGCGGGAGCACAATTTTGTGACTACATGAGAGGCTAATGGAAGGAGGAAGTCATTAAAATCCTGAGATTTTGCCCTGTTGAGGCTGATGTGAGACTCTGACACACGTTTTCTGTCTTTCTGACCTGATATAATATTCTTTTAACGAGGCTATTGCTGTCAAAGAGGGATCTCCAAGCATGCGCCAGTGTATGGCTTCTTTTCACACACTGCCATGCTTACTGAAGAAGCAATCAGGATGTTTTATGTTTATTTGCTTGTTTAAATAAAGTCAAATAAATATATTTCTTGCTTTCTAACACCTTCTTTTCTTTGCATTTACCTGAAAACTTAGTTTCTTTTCTGTGTCCTTTTATTTCTGTTTCTCAGTGCTGGGGGAAGGCACTGAGTATTTGTATTTCCAAACTACTTTTGTTTCATTCTTTTTCCCCTGAAGATTTATTTCTCCTATGATAAAAGTGTAAAGCTTAGAAGGCAACAGAGGTTGAATAAATGCTCACCAAGCAGGAGGCTCACAAAACTGCTTTGAGGGGTCTTTTGTCCATGCGTGTGCCACATTTTGAGGCATTCCTGCTGTTTTAGGTCCACTGGTCCGGTGGCAGCAGGAACTGATGGGCAGCTCAGAGTGGGGAAGTACAGGGCTCTTTTAGCTCGCATGACCTCATTCCAGACCCCACAGAAATTTGTTTCACCCTCCGCAGGGGTTATGTTAGTGGTGTGTAAGTCTATATCTGTAAGTTATCGTGGGATATTGTCTTTTTTTTTTTTTTTTTTTTTTTTTTTTTTTTTTTTTTTTT